>NC_068302.1:1300388-1900388 GCF_025860055.1 Xyrauchen texanus | reverse complement strand
GACTGTGATAGAATTCAAAGATCTGTAATCTATACATGGTCGGAGTCCGCCATCTTTCTTTTCCACAAAGAAAAATCCAGCTGTGGCTGGTGACGTAGAGGGACGGATGAAGCCTGATGCTAGTGCCTCCTCTATGTAATCCTCCATTGCCTGCATTTCAGGGAGTGATAGAGGATAAGCCTTGCCTCTAGGGGGAGATAAACCAGGTAGCAAGTCTATGGCACAGTCCCAGGGTCTGTGGGGTGGCAATTGGGCGGCTTTGTCTTTGCTAAATACCTCTATGAATTCCGAATATTCCTCAGTGATGTGAGGGTGGACGTTGGACTGGGGGCTCTCCACACTTGTGGTCAGGCATGGTACCATTAACTTAGAGGTCAGACAATGCTCTTGACAGAATGGTGACCAATGCAGCAATTCCCCTTTTTTCCAGGAGATCAATGGATCATGGAGTGATTGCCATGTGTATCCTAGTATAATGGGGTGGTGAGGAGAGGTGATGACATAGAGGGTTATGGTCTCGATGTGGAAAAGTCCTAACTGAATCCTAATAGTGATAGTTTTATGGGTTATCTGACATGTGCCCATGGGTGCATTATCTACTGCAGTGATTTGGACAGGAGGAATACATGGTATCGTGGGAATATTGAATTTGGTAACTAGATGATGATGAAAGAGGTTTAGTGCAGCTCCTGAATCCACTAGCGCAGTAACACATGATTGGTTGTTTTCAACAAAAATGGTTACAGGAAGAGTAAAATTCTGACTGGTAACAGAATCATGTGTGATGCTCAGATGTAGGATATCCAACTGATGTATTGGATCTATGTGGGCATGTGCTACAACAATGCCCTGGTTGACCACGATCATAGCTCTGAGCTGTGTAACCATGATTTTATATACATGTTTTAAAATTACAATTCATGTTTCAGGAAAAAATTGCTGAGTGCACATTTAAGTTCCCCTATCCTGGCATGAATTACCAATTTTAAATGCTCGGCAATCAGCTTTAATTATCCTTTTGAACTCGCACAAAAAAAAGAATTTAATTACCCAAGACATTTTTATAATATGTGAGCAATAAACAGTCAAACTTTACAGGATAAAGCAAAGCAAGCAGTGCTATCAAATGTGTGTGACACGACTACAAATTACTCTGGTAACAACTACAAATTCCATAAGCCATAGCATCAGAAAAACCACAGCACACACATCTTTTACAAATCCTACCTAATCATAGAACTACGAAGACTAACCAAGAGGGCAGAGGGATACCCATGCGCAGAGTGAGTGCTGTCAGCTGTCTACCTCCTGAGTGCAACGAGGTGTTTATGGTCCCATTCGTTCATTTCTGGAGTTTATTTGAAAGTTAATAATAATATTATTGCCTTCCCTTCCTCCTCCTGGTATGTATCAGTCTGTCTTCCTCATGTTTTCCCTAGGACTCTTATTGTGAAGTTTTCTACATCTCCCATAATGCACTGCCCTCATCACTTCTATTTGTTACTCATCATCCTCACTTGTCTTCCATCCCCTTATTAGTTCCTTTGTGTGTGTGTATGTTTGTGTGTATATATATATATATCCTCCAGTGTTGTTCATTGATAGTCAGTCCTTGAAGATTTATGTTTTATTTATCTACATATAATATAAACAAGCTCAAGCAGAAGTCAAGAAAATAGTAAGACAGTCAAAACAGATTTATTGGTGAAATTCCTGTAATAAAATAGGAAAGAGTACACCATTAGAAGAATTATTGAATATGATTAAGATGATGAATTGGATTTGGAAGGACTTTGAGTACCCTGTTTTGATTCTGGGTGAGGAGTTAGGAGTAAATAAAGAAAAAGCATGTTTGGAGATGTTTCGAAGGACAATCATAAAGGTAAATGGTTCAGAAAATATGACAGATGAGAGTAGGATAATAAGGGAAGTCATGCTTAAAGAAACTCCACATTTAATTGATAAAATAATGGAATTATGGATAATCTGTTTGTAACGGTGGCTGCCCCAAATCAAATTTGGGTTTTTAATAAATGTAAATTTTATTTCAATTGTTCAGGTGCCAGACAAGTCAAAACTTGTCAAAATAAAAAAATATATATATATGGAAGTTCAGTTTCCCCGAAAATAGCTCAAACCACTGTTGCACGAAAATGAATCCCTTCCAATACCCACAATAACGTAAGATGGGGCTTAAATGACAAGCATTCACAGATTGAAGGGTTTCAGTCAAAAAATGGTTATTTATGAAAACATTTCAACCAAAACCAAAGACAAAAGTTACACAAAGGTCAATTTTTCACACAGAGTTTGTATTTTTTTTCTCTTTGCCTCACATGACAAAAACAGTCAGGACAGTAAGATTGCTGCAAGTTCAATTCAAGATTTCACAAACAAAACCAAAAGTCACGAGAGTCCTTGATTCATTAATGTCTTAAGTTCGTTATTTTTTTCAAACTCTGCCTTTCGTGGTCAATTCCAACAAAAAGAAAAGAAATGGAAAACAAACCAAAGAAAAATAAATAATCCAAAAAATATATATATTTGGGGTGTGCGCGTGTGTAATGGGCGTGTATGAATGTGTGTGTGTTTGTGTGTGTGTTTGTTTGGCCGCGTGAAGCAGTCTGTGTAGCGGCCGCAAATCCAGGGCCGGGGAAAGGTTTGGAGATTTGGTGTGAGGTTAAAAGATGATAGACATCAAGACTAGTACCTGAGGCAGGCGAAGCAGGCTGGATAGTGTTGCACCAGGCAAGCGAAGCGAACCATGCAGAGCTCAAATCCTCCGTCACTTTGGCAATCGCACCCAGTCAGCGCATACACAGAAATTTCAGCAACAATAGCAACGACGTCCTTCAGGTAACTTGTGTCCCACTTCGATAACCTACTCGTTTGTTTGTTTGTTTGTTTGTTTCTCTCTCTCTCTTCCGTTTCTAGCTCTCTTTAATATTAAATTCCCTCATTGGTTTACGCCCATTAGAAATTGAAAAGCTGGTATGGATTTCTTCCATATCGCCACACTCTCCCTCCCTGGAAAAGACAACCCATGGTTGTGGAAATGTGAATCATATTTAAATTCCAACGAATTCCTCTACATCAGAAGATTCATTGAATATTTGGCGGAGCCTTTTCGTCTCCTGGCATTCTAGCTCTTCAGCCGTGGGGAAGCATGGTTTCAGGTTACACACATGTACTATGCATACATCCTCGCCAGTGGACTCTAGTGCTACTCGATAGTTCAATGGACCCACCTGCTTTATGATACGGTAAGGACCTTTCCATTTTTGAGCCAATTTTGCAGTAAAGTGGTGTTGTGCACTAGACTGGGGAAAGGTTCTCATCCACACACGATCCTTTTCCTTGTATGTGACATCTCGCCTTTTTTTATTATAATTTCGAAGCTGTCTCTTTTGTGCTTTTTTACAGTATTCCATGGCTTTGGTCTGAAGCTCAGCTAGGTAGTGGACTGTGTCGTAAGATGGGCAGTCTGGAGTTAGATTCTTGCCATGTAACAACTTGTCCATGGGTCTTTGCAATTTCCTCCCCAAATGAAGCTCTGCAGGGGTCATCCCAATCGTTTCCTGGACAGCTGAATTAATAGCGAAACGGAGTTCTGGTAAATATTGGTCCCATTTTATGTGATTGTTGTCCACATAGGCAGAAATCATACATTTGAGCGTACGATTAACCCTCTCTGTCATATTTGTTTGTGGATGGTATGACGTTGTTAGTTTAGGTTTGATACTCCACTTTTGACAGAGTTCTCTGAACAGTGACGACACAAATTGTGTACCTCTATCCGACAGAATGAAATCCGGAACCCCCCAACGGGTTAGAATTTCCTTCCGAAGAAGTAAGGCAACAGTCTGAGCCTTAGCGTTGCGCATGGGAAAGAATTCCACCCAGCGGGAGTAATAGTCTACAAAGACCAAGAGGTACTCATTTTGCTGAGTGCTACGTGGCATTGGCCCCATAATGTCCACTCCAAGCATCTCGTTGGGACGGGTGGTGGTTATTTGTTGAAGTTTTCCAACAGGTTTTTGATTCTCTCCCTTAAGGGTCTGACATTTAACACACTCCTTAACATGGTGTTTTATGTCCGTCCACATTCCAGGCCAGAATGCAACATCATGGATACGCTTGTAGGTCTTATAAATACCTACATGACCGCTCCAGGGATCAGAGTGGTAGTGGTGTAGAATGGATGACACAAGGCTGGTAGGAATGGAGATTCTGTAATGAACTTGATTGTTGGGCAAGTGCGTTTTGTGATAGAGTTTATCCTCCAGTGTCTCATACTGATCCTTTAGAGAGGAATCATTTTCTGCTAGTGCTTGAAGTGTGTTTGCAAATACAGGGTCTTTGTTCTGTTCCTCCCAGATTGTGGCTGGAGACATCGGAAGTTCAGCAAGTTCAGCATTCTCCTGTTGGCTGGTGTACAGGCTACAACTGGTGCAAATCCGAGACAGAGCATCAGGTGCCATATTCAGATTTCCTTTGCGATATTCAATGATAAAATCAAATCTCTGAAGACGCAAGGCCCACCGGATGAGGCGATTCGTGGTTTTTGTGGAAGACATTACCCATTGTAGCACTGAGTGGTCCGTGATTACAGTGAACAGTTTGTGCTCTAGGTAGTGCTGCCATTTTTCCAGGGCCCAGATTACAGCCAAACACTCTTTTTCAGTGGTTGAGTAATTGGTCTCTGCTTTGTTCAGGGTTCGACTGGCATAAGCAATAACTTGTTCCAATCCTTTTTCCTTGTGCTGGGTCAGCACAGCACCCAAACCAGTGTCACTGGCATCCGTATAGACAGTAAAAGGAAGTCGAAGTTCAGGATGGCCAAGAATTGGAGGAGAGATAAGACAGCATTTTAAATGTTCAAAGGCTTGCTGACATTGTTGTGACCAGAGAAATGAACATCCCTTTTTTTCAGTGCATTTATAGGTTCAGCGATCCTGGAGAAGTTTGGTACAAACCGGTGGTACCACCCGGCTAACCCCAGGAAACGCTGGACCTCCTTGATATTGGTGGGCACAGGGTATTCCCGTATAGCCTCCACTTTACTTGGGTCTGCAGCTATTCCTCGGACGTTGATGACATGTCCTAGAAAGGTTATTTCCTGAAGGCAGAACGTGCTTTTTTTTAAATTAATGGTTAGGCCAGCTATTTGCAACTTGTGAAGAACAGCCTGGAGGTCGAAGAAGTGCTGGGCTACAGATGGTGAGTAAATAATTATGTCGTCAATGTAAACAAAACAAATGTCTCCACGCAATTCTCCTAGAACACTCTCCATCAGCCTTTGGAAGGTTGCTGGGGCATTTTTTAACCCGAACGGCATAATCTTAAACTGGAACAGTCCTGATGGAGTTGTGAAAGCAGTCTTGGGTTTACTTTCTTGGTCCATGTTCACTTGCCAGCAGCCACTGTTAAGGTCAGTTGTGGAAAAGATGGCCGCTCCAGATACTGACTCCAAGATCTCAGTGATGTTGGGTAAAGGGTATGCATCATTCTCTGTAATGGCATTAACTTTCCTGTAGTCCACACAAAACCTAAGACTTCCGTCTTTTTTAGGGACCAAGAGGACAGGTGAGGCCCATTCCGAGTGTGACGGTTCTATGATGCCGGCAGTCAACATCTCTTCCAGCTGCTCTTTTATGACAGCTTGTTTGGCAGGTGTTGTGCGGTACGGTCTTTGTTTTATAGATACTTGGCGGGTAGTATATATGTGATGCTGCATAACTTCAGTACGTCCTGGACGTAGGGTACAAACTTGAGGGTTTGACTCGAGGATCTGCCGAAGCTGTTGCTTGCCTTCCGGAGGTAAGTGGGCATCATTTACAGCAGTGTTAATTAAGGTCTGTTCATCCAGGTAGGCTGGTGGTTGAGCTATGTTAAGTTGAGGAGGAGGAACAGAAGTTAGTAAGGAGAGGCTGTTAGGATTTCCCATCTTTCCCCTTAGATGTTGGGAGCTGATAGCTGGTATACTGGCGTTTGTTGGCTGGAAAGGATAATCCTCTTTAGGATTAGACTGAAATTAATACTTTTGATCTGCAGCCCACTGGAGAAGATAAAGTCCAGCCCTAATACGACTGCATAGGCCAGGGCTTTGGCTGATAGAACAACAGCAGGTATGGTGAATACTTTTTGATGTAGGGTGATTGGCACGTTTATCCAACCTAAAGGAATTTCTGCTTCCCCATTGGCTAGGTAGAGCGGACCCTGGGTCCATGGATGGAGTCGTTGTGAAGTGAGCTCCTCCTTCCAGAGATTCTCATGTAGAAGGGTGTAGCTAGCCCCAGTATCAACAATATCCTTTCCCTTCCAGGTACCAATATAGAGTGGTATCACTAATTGTTGTGGAACAACAGTAGGTGGTGGTTTCTTACCAGTTGTTGGTGACTTGTGGGGAAAGGTGGCAGACACAGAGTGATTGCCAGGTGGACCAGTACCTTTAGAAGCTGGAAATGTTGTCCGCTTGCTACTGGAGGAAGGGTGTTGGCCGGTGGACTGAGGTGACTGAGACTGAGAAGAGACAAAGTGAGGACAACTGCCAGGTGAGTGATGGCCTTTACATCGCCAACATTGCACTAAAGGCTTCTCTGCCGGGTGGTTGGAAATAGGTCTTTGATGCATAGATAGGGGTTGTTTAGAACTCACACGTTTTTCATATTGCAGCTGTTGTTCATAGTCTTTTTCAAGCTGTTGGCCTAATTTTACGAGTTCATCGACTGTGTTAGCCCAACTGCGTTTCTGGCTTGCAAGGTAGGGACTCCTCCCTGTGTTCTGGTCCTTATCCTCTCAGCCAGCTCGTCTTCATAATCCTCTGAGAGGAAAGCAGAGAGGAAAATAGATCTAAACTCCTCCCACGTGGTTACAGAGGATCGTGCAACTTCCCACCAGTCCCGGGCAGTACCGTAAAGGACAGTGCAGAAAGTGGCCAGGATGTCGGCATCAGCAAGAGGATGTAACGCCAAGAAATCCTGACATCAGGTTATATAGAGCAAGGGGTCCACATCATCTGACTGTCTCCCAAAAGTAGGAAAAGTAATCTTAAGATGATCACTCTTTACAGCAGGAGCAGGAGGCATTGGAGCGGTCACTGGTGATGCAGGTGAAACTGGAGTGGTCAGAAGCATTGGAGCTGTAACTGGTGATGCAGGTGAAACTGGAGTGGTCAGAAGCATTGGAGCTGTAACTGGTGATGCAGGTGAAACTGGACTGGTCAGAGGTAAGGGTGAGTAATCTCTTGTCTGAAAATCAGTCATTTGTTTCTCTTGCACTTCAAACCTTTCCTCGAGTTCAGTTTGTAAGCCATTTACAGCTGCACACAGTGTGTTAGTGGTTTGGGTGCACTGGGTGAGCTCTGCAGTCAACTGGTCATGATTTCTTTGATGGGTTACCAGGTAGGATTTGATGTCTTGCTGAAGCTCCACTTGACGTTGGTCAATCATGAACCGCACTTCAGACACATAGGTAGTCTTAGCTTGGTTAAATTCATCAGAAATCATAACTTTAAGTGATTTAGTGAGTTGATCAGTCTCTTCCTTCACATGCTTCTTACTCTCTGAAATGTGGTTGAGCATTTCTTGTTGGTTGTGCTTGAGTTTATCAGCAAGGTTAGAAATCAGGTTGTTGTGATGTGCAGACATGGTTTTAAGTTCTTTGGTGAGTTCACCTATGGTTCTCTCATGGGTTTGTATATGTTGTGTCACCGTGTCCCAGTTTCCTTTAACTTGAGTGAGATGATGCATTCCTGTTCCAGGAGTTGATAGGATGCCAGGCAAATCCCTCTGTGCCACTGAAGATAGAGATGAAGGCACAGGTGATGTACATATCTGCATGAAGTCGCCATACGGTTCCTGTTCCCATGTGAAGGGTTGAACAGGAGTACTGCCAGCTAGTGGTGAAGTTGCAAACCGCACATGGGTTCCTGGGAAATCAGGAGTGCCGGCTTGAGTGGGATTGAAGTGGAGAGCAGCATGAAGGAGTCCAGGTGCAGAAAGTGGAGGACGGAGTGCTGGAGACCAGACTGGGGTAGCAACATCTGGTGCCGGTGGTTCCATCTCCACAAAAGTGGATGGGGAGAAAGGAGGGGTGGCCGCCATGTTTGATTGTCAGTGTATGTGTAGTCAGTGGAAAAAAAATGTAGTGAAATGCAAGTTAAATTAAAAAGCAATGTACAAATGTTTGAAAAAATAAATTACAACAGAATACACTTACAGTTCAATGTGAATAAAATGTCTATCCCCAAGCTCTGTTTGTACAAACAATCACCCCACAGTTCACTTAATGTCATGCACAACAGTTTGGCAATAGCTCAACAAAGGGTTAACACTTTTTTTTGGTTCAAGTTTTCAAATGTTCATGGGTTAAATTGTTCAAATGTTCAGGTCCCTGTTCGGGTGCCACTTATGTAACGGTGGCTGCCCCAAATCAAAATTAATAAATGTAAATTTAATTTCAATTGTTCGGGTGCCAGACAAGTCAAAACTTGTCAAAATAAAAAAATATATATATATATGGAAGTTCAGTTTCCCCGAAAATAGCTCAAACCACTGTTACACAAAAATGAATCCCTTCCAATACCCACAATAACGTAAGATGGGGCTTAAATGACACGCATTCACAGATTGAAGGGTTTCAGTCAAAAAATGGTTATTTATGAAAACATTTCAACCAAAACCAAAGACAAAAGTTACACGAAGGTCAATTTTTCACACAGAGTTTGTATTTTTTTTCTCTTTGCCTCACATGACAAAAACAGTCAGGACAGTAAGATTGCTGCAAATTCAATTCAAGATTTCACAAACAAAACCAAAAGTCACGAGAGTCCTTGATTCATTAATGTCTTAAGTTCGTTATTTTTTTCAAACTCTGCCTTTCGTGGTCAATTCCAACAAAAAGAAAAGAAATGGAAAACAAACCAAAGAGAAATAAATAATCCAAAAATATATATATTTGGGGTGTGCGCGTGTGTAATGGGCGTGTATGAATGTGTGTGTGTGTGTGTGTTTGTTTGGCCGCATGAAGCAGTCTGTGTAGCGGCCGCAAATCCAGGGCCGGGGAAAGGTTTGGAGATTTGGGGTGAGGTTAAAAGATGATAGACATCAAGACTAGTACCTGAGGCAGGCGAAGCAGGCTGGATAGTGTTGCACCAGGCAAGCGAAGCGAACCATGCAGAGCTCAAATCCTCCGTCACTTTGGCGATCGCACCCAGTCAGCGCATACACAGAAATTTCAGCAACAATAGCAACGACGTCCTTCAGGTAACTTGTGTCCCACTTCGATAACCTACTCGTTTGTTTGTTTGTTTGTTTTTCTCTCTCTCTCTTCCGTTTCTAGCTCTCTTTTATATTAAATTCCCTCATTGGTTAAACGCCCATTAGAAATTGAAAAGCTGGTATGGATTTCTTCCATATCGCCACATGTTGGATGTTCCATTTGAAAAGCCTGAGTTAAAATTAGCTTTAATAAGAATGACAATGTTTACTCCTGGTCAGGATGGAATAAATTATAACATGCTAAAACACCTCAGTGATAGAATCGTTGTAGGTGATTTTAGCCTTTTTTTTTAAAAGGTTTGGATGGTGAACCCAAATTTGGAAAGAAGCATTGGTATTACATTAAGGAAACTAGGGAAAGATCCAAGTGTACAACTGTCTAAACTATAAACCTATAGAACTTGATAACTGATAGATTGATCTACCATCTGGAAAAAGGGGAAAATTCTCCTTTTTCGGAATGGAAGAGATACAATGGATCCTGTTATGTGTTTAGAGGCAGATATCAAGAAAGCATTGATAAACAAAGAGTCAGTGGTTGCAGTATTTTTGATGTAAAGAAAAAGCTTATGGGATGTTTTGGAAAGAGGGATTGTTGGGCAAATTTGGGACAATTGAGGATAGGAGGAAGATTGTATAATGGGATTAGAGATTTTCTTATACAAAGAGAGATTAAAGTGAGAACTGGGTAATCCATGTCATCAAGTGGTGTAATAGAAAATGGCCCTTGCTGTTTATAATAATGATTAATTATGTATTTTCAACAATAGACAAGAACGTTGGCAAATCACTATTTGATGATGATGTAGCACTTTGGTACAGGTAAAGGAACAATGAATATAATGTGTAGAAAATGCAAACAGCATTAAACGAAGTTGAGAAGTGATCTCATAAGTGGTCATTTAAATTCTCAATGGAGAAATCATCCAGTCTTCACTAATAAGAGAATGTACAATGAATAAAAGTTGAGGTAATATGATAAGGCATTAGAATGAGTCTACACAAAAGATTCCTAGGAATGTGCTTGGATAGTAGGCTTACATGGAGAGGACATATAGAGAAGATGGTAAAGAAATGTAAGAGGTGTTGGACAGTGGGCGGCAGACAGAATAGCACTAAAACCATATATATAACAATGATAAGATCAGTATTAGACAATGGAAGTATAGCATATGGTACAGCATCAAAAACTAATTTAGGGGTCCTGGGTAGCTCAGCAAGTAAAGACTCTGACTACCACCCCTGGAGTCACAAGTTCGAATCCAGGGTGTGCTGAGTGACTCCACCTGGTAATCTAATGTTTATATGAAGACATGGAGAGGCCTTTAAGCTAAAGTGTGAAATTTGGTGGAGGATCGGTGATGATTTTTGGGTGCTTCAGCAAGGCTAGAATCAGGCAGATTTGTATTTGTGAAGGATGCATGAATCGAGCCACCTGAAAGGTTATCCTTGAAGAAAACTTGCTTACTTCAGCTCTGACAATACTCCACAACTATCCTACATTCACACTAGGCAAGGTGTGACTGTAGGACCACCAGATCAAGACCCTGTCATGGCCAGCCCGATCTCCAGACCTTAACCCCATTGAAAACCTCTGGAATATTATAAAGAGGAAGATGGATGACCACAAGCCATCAAACAAAGCCGAGCTGCTTAAATGTTTATGCCTGGAGTGGCATAGTCACCCAACAGCAATGTGAAAGACTAATGGAGAGCATGCCAAGACGCATGAAAGCTATGATTGAAAATCAGGGTTATTCCACCAAATATTGATTTCTGATCTCTTCTTAAGTTAATACATTATTATTGTGTTGTTTAAAAATGAATATGAATTTGTTTTCTTTGCATTATTCGAGGTCTGAAAACATATTTTTTGTTATTTTGACCAGTTGTCATTTTCTGCAAATAAATGCTTTGTAAATGATAAGGTCATATTTAATTAAAATAAATTATGAGACATTCAATGTATCTTCACAAGTTTGCACAGTTTTTAAATATTTATTGTTGCTTAGTACTCTCAAAGACATTACTGGTGAAACAAAAACGTGTGTGAAAAACACTTTGGTATGGCATCACTTCATAGACTTCAATGTATTCTGCAGCGCTGACATGAGTCATTTGAAAGACCCTTAACACTTATAAATATCAGTCACTTTTGCACATTAATCATTGCTCTTCACAATCACAAAATTGACCGATTATGCTTTCAAAATGGCAAATTTCTCCATAAGGTGAGGAGTTTGGATCCCTGAAATTATTATAATTTTTTACATGCATTTATTTATTTTATGGAATTTGATAATTTTCCACGGCACACCTGACAATCACACTAGTGTGCTGCGGCACAGTGGTTGGGAAACACTGCTTTAGATTGCGTAGGTTTGGGCTTAAAGACACGCCCACCTGCTGCCGATGCCAATCAGAAGTTGGGGAACACAGCCCATTGTAACAAGGTAAAAGGGAAAGGAGGAGGCAAGAACCTCTTTGACAACATAAATAAAGTTTAATGATAAACTTAAACAAAAACCTTTCTTGAGCTTCATTGGCCTGATTAGGGGCCGGATGTGCAGCATTACTGCCAAGCCCTGCCACATTCCTCCCTCATTCTTTCACAGCCAAGTAGCCCCCGGCATGATGTATATCCCCCTCCCACTCTTTTCTGGGGGAGGCGTGCCCTTCCGACCCCGTCTGCTGGCAAGTCATCCCCACCTTTCTGGATCTGGGAGGGGACAAGGGGAGGGAAACAAAACAATAACAATAATATTTAAAAAGAGAGGGAGAGGCCAACATGGAGCAAATGCAGGAGAGAGAGAAACATTTTTTTACTCAGCGGTTTTATTATTTTACGATACACCGTAGCCTGTTCCTCGGCCACTCCTCCACCCTCGGCCACCCCTCTACTCAGCCGCGCCTCCCCAGGCAGATCAGAGGCAGTCCTCCAATCCCTGGCAGACGGAACGCCTCTCCGTGTTTTCGTTAGACGGAAGGGGTCTCCCCCGCCCCTGGCAGCGGATCTCCCACTCCAGGTGGTCGGCCAGGAGCCCCTCCCCGATCACAGTTGGCGGTCCTCTCGACCCCACACATTTTTGCAACTGGTAGGGGTCTCCTCTGCCCCTGGCACCGGCCCTGACCACTCCAGACGGTCTGCTAGGAGCCTCCGCTCTCAGGCTCCTCTGTCCCCTGGTGGATGGCTGCAGCTGCTCCAATTTCGGTGGACAGTAGTCGCGAAGACTCTACTACGGCGCATCGCTCTGCCTTCCCGGGTTGCGACACCAGTGTAACAAGGTAAAAGGGAAAGGAGGAGGTGAGAACCGGCTTGACAACATAAATAAAGTTTAATGATAAAATCACAAAAACATAAACACATACAGGGCAGATGCCTGTAATTCTCTCTTTCTCCAGCTGCCGCCTCCGGTCACCCTTATCCATCTCGGGCTTCATCAGCCTGATTAGGGGCTGGGTACGCAGCATCACGGCCTGGTCATTGCTCTTGGCTGGATAACTTTACAAGCTTCAAAAAATATTAATGTGTTATATTATGTGTTAAAAATATCTGGTGTTTCATCAATACTATAAATATATAAATAAATAATCCCTAAAAAAATTATGTTGATGAATTATAAACATGCCCAAGTGTTTTCTGAAGGTATTTACGACTGAGTGATACTGTGAGAGCGGATCCTCATTTTCACCTAACAATAGATATAATCCTTTGATTTATGATTGTTGGTACACCTAAATTTCGAACATTAAATCACCGTTGCAAGAGGTTCATTAATATGCATGCAGTAAATATGCACATAGTTTTGCCCGTATTTATCTAACATTTACATGTTAGCTCATAATCATTATTTCATGGATGCTTTGTGGAGAAATATTTATTATACTGTGTCTGTGATGAGCGGTGCTCCCTCAATATCTTTCAGTATGCATGTTGTGTTGATAAATGTTAACAGAGAAAACAATTAGTTACAGCATATGACATTCTGCATATTTGCGCTTTAATTTATAGCTCTACAATACAATATGCATCTCAGCCATGGTGAGTACTATTTACATTCTAAAAATGATTGTCTATTATTGAGCCTAACATCTTACTCTTGACTTACAATTCATTAAAATACCGAAATTACTCATGTTAATCAATATACTATATATTGAATTATTCTGTAAATCCAGTAAGGATTCTTGGGGAGTCATATGTGTGTTTTATGCAATCATTCAGTTTAAATGAGGTAGACAGTCCCATTCTTTTGTGGCTAACAGCAGCACTTTGTCTGCAGCCTCGAACTCTTTTCTCTCTTACCATGATACCATCATCTTTCCCTGCATTAATGTTATTAGGGGTTCAAACCTGAAGGGCTAGTTTTTGTCAGGATTTGTATGATTATTATTACAGTATTTATAGAGCTGGATCACTGGTGCAACATTAAAGGAGGTGATCTTGGATCTTGGTATGGTCAAACTGTCATAGAGCATCAATGACTGATCGTCTTCGACCTGAAAAAGGCACTTTTTGATGAAAACATAAAACAAGTAACTCTGAACAAACACTTCTAAATAATCTGAAAATGTTTGTTTGTATCTTTTCTCGGTTTCAGTGAACTTGTTCACATTCAGCTGATCTGTTAGTTTGTAACACTGAAGTTTGTTAGTGCTGAATGTTTGATATAGATACACATAACTTGCTCGGGCTTTCAAGAAACAGGAAATGTTCCCGATCTTAAATAAATAAATAATTACATGTGTAGGATGTTTGCGTTTTAGGGATGTACAGAAAGATTTCAGATATAAAATCAGTGAATGAATGATTAATGTTTACTTGCTGAAATGAGATGATTTCCTATTAAGTCAGTAGGGACATTGGAATGTTTGGGAATAGCAATATGGTGGCGCAGTAGCTTCACTGTCACGACCTCATGAGCAATCCAGTTCTATATATCTCAGTGGTCCTAGGCCAGTCACCCAGTCGGAACCAAACAAGTGCAGAAAGATTCAGAAGTCCCAATATTAGAAGATATTAAAGGAATTTTGAACTTTGTTTTAATCGTCAAACAGTATGCCAAAACGTACATTGTGGGTGTGGCCACTTTTACTAAAACTATTATAACTTTTGAACGGATTGAGATATTATCACCAAATGTGGTAAACGTAGGTATGGGATCCTTCTTAGAACACACACAAAACAATTCATCGTTGCAAAGGTATGCCCAACGTATGTAGGGGGCAGTGTTGGGAAAGTTCACTTTATACATGAACTAGTTCAAAGTTCAGTTCACACATTCTAAAATGAACTAGTTCAGTTCATAGTTCATACTTCCAAAAATGAACTAGTTCATTGTTCTTTTTTTTTTTTTTTCCATATGTTGCTGCAAGCTGTTATTTTTCAAAATGATTGACACAGCCCATACAGAACTACAGACAGCAATTATTTCATCAGTTTTAACACTGCACTATGTGTCAGATTTCATCTTCATATCAAATTTTGAATCCTTATTCAATCAGGTTTTACATTAACATTGAGGAGAGTGGGACAGCATTTCCCCATTATTGCTTTAACGCTTTGTTGCTTTCCATTCAGTCCACACTAGTAGCAGCTGCAGCTTTCACCCCTACTACTACAGTATATTCTCAAAAACATGAAGATAAACGTGCTGCTTGAATGGTCTTTTTAAATGAGGAATTGGTAAAAGAAAAACAGGACAGTAGTAAGGGTGCATCAGTTTTGTTTAGCCAGTCGACAGTGATGCCCATAAATGCCTTGTTCACGCTGACCAGCAATCTGCTGTTGTGCATACAACATCAATCTCAGACAGTTCAGACTTAAGGGCACATATGTTTTCTTTACATTTCTTGTTTAACAGTGTCTGTACCTTTTTTCTTGATGGCACGTTTTTGGATGGCTGCAACCCCTTAATTAAGTTTATGAAAGCTGGGCTTTCCACTTTTCTCAAAGGCTGCAGGTCTCCGACGATATACTGCACCACCAGGTTGTCCAGCTGCGGCTGGGAGATGACAACGGACCCGCTACTGTACGCAGTTAATGTGGTTTGTGCCGAGGACCTGTCTTGCCTGTCTTTAGATTTTTTAATTGCTTGCGATACCTTGAAAGGCTAGTCGGGTGCTTCAGTTCAATGTGCCGCTTTAGGTTTGCTGTGGATGTGACTGAAGTGCGTATTTTTTTTTGGAAAGCCGGCGGGCAAAGTTTGCACAGAAATGTCATATTTGTTCCATCCTCACCGACGTGGTCATAAAACTCTTTTATATTATCATACGACCCCTCCTTGCTGCTTCATCGCCTATATGCTGCTGTCGCCTCCATGCTAGTTTTTGTTTTGATGACGCATGCGGCGGTGCAACACTGGTGGCTGGTGTTGCCAGATTGTGTTTTTTCCGCTAGATATTAAGGCCTGTTTACGGTATGTTTTAGCCGGGGTTTCGCCTGGAAGACTCTAGAAATCTGGCACCCTATTGAACGAAGTTAAACTGAGAGAGCGTGCGTTCACAGACTCCAGAATGAACACGTTCACAGTAACGTTCATCAGGCAGTAATACAGTACGTTCAGTTCACGTTCGCCCAAAATATGAACGCGTTCAGGCACAACACTGGTAGGGGGTGTGGCAACATTTACAGGTGTAATACCTGGAAAAAGCTCTCTAATAATATGTGTTATTTAAATGTTGCTTGCAATACATTTTGTTTCGTCAGGGTACACTGTTACTTTTCAAAACTTGATCCGACACTGAATTCTCAAGCAGCCTAATTTACACTTAGAAAACTCCTGATGTTGCTATAACAATACAAACAGCACTTACCAATTTACTTAAAGTGAAAATCAGTCGTTTATTTAATCAATCGCACAATCATGCAGAACATCTCAGGTTTGTAAATCCATAAGGATCTCTTTCTCAACGGCAATACCGTCAGTGATCACAGACGACTCGTCACAAGATCTCGCGCTCTTCGCTTTCAAATTACGTACATCACTTTAAGCGTGATTGGGTCACTCAAGGCCAGCTAGAAAGCCTCGACCGGGACATATCCTAAAGACCACACCCTCCAAGAACAAATAAATCAATCTGATTGGCTGATGAATCTGACAATCTGACTTTAGATGAGCATTCATGTGCACTGTTGAGGGATACTGTGGAAATTCTGACGGTGTGGAGCTCAGAATCATGCGCTGCTTTGGCTTTGGGCATGCGATGTTGTTACACTTTGCTTGTAAGCATCGAGAAATAAATTCCAATTGGATAAACATTTTGTTTTTTTATATTTGTTTGTAGATGAATTAGGTGAAAAGGCCAATGATAATGAAAGGATGAACACATATTTATTTATTAGGCATGTGTGAAGAGGGTGGAGGGCTATCAGGCTAATCAAGCCTCCGAGAGGGATTACGGGCAGCTGTCCATCATATGTGTGTCTTTGTGTCTTTTGGTTTAAGTTTATAATTAAACTATTATTTATAGTTTATTTATATTATATATATATCCCTTTACAGCATGTTACGCCAGCAGACGAGTCTAAGAAATCGCCACTGGTAGGAGGTCATTCTGAGGACACATGAAAAAGGTCCTCTGCCTCTTGGTGGCACTACAAGTAAAAAAACATATCTCTGTGCTACCTGACCTGATGTTTCTGAAAATGAAGGCACTTTTTCATTGTTTTGTTGCAAACAGACTGTCTAATTAATATATGATATCTGTTACATACTGTATGTACTTAAAGGACCTTAAAGACTTGAACCCTGTTATTTGCTGCTTGCAGCTATATTTAATACATTGTGTGCTTCACTGTGCTGACACTCAGCATTAGAGATGTAGTGTATTTAATGAAGTTATTACGGAACAGAGACAACATTGTGAGTAACAGCAGAAAATTGAGTTGAGAAAGAACAACAGGCAACAGTTGGGCATCTCCTGCACAAAAGCTCCGCTGAATCAGATGTTTGTGGTCAAGCTTCAATTGAACATCACTTTTGTACACCGATTATGCAGTGTAATCACACTTGTAATCCATGTAGTTTTATAGTATATTTGATTATTTATATATAAAAAAATGCAGGGACATTGTATTTTGGCTTCGCAACGCATTATTTAAATAAATTTAAAGTGACTAAATACTATTCACAAGACTCTAGACTG
This sequence comes from Xyrauchen texanus, assembly GCF_025860055.1. Taxonomy (NCBI): domain Eukaryota; kingdom Metazoa; phylum Chordata; class Actinopteri; order Cypriniformes; family Catostomidae; genus Xyrauchen; species Xyrauchen texanus. Next base: position 1,882,959 of record NC_068302.1, on the reverse strand, counting down.
TCATTTAAGTGTTAAACTTCTGCCGCACAGAGTCATGTAACACAACAGCATGCCATTGATTTGAAGCGCTGCTACAGAAGTAGCATCAACAAAAGTGCCTCTGGGAAGACATCTGTAAAGTTTTTTAAATGAAACCTGTTTGGTTGTAAAGAGGAGATTATCTAAATTCGTTTGATATGCCACTTTAAAACAATTCATAAATTTTTCATGCATCAGCTCGCTGATAAACATGATGCCCACATACATGGATTTTGGGACATTATTCCCTCAAAGTTGAAAAAAAAAAACATCTACACTGATCTGGTGGATGAATCTCATGATTTGAGGTTGCCTGGAAATCGCCTGTGCGATCATGATTGGAAGATATTCAGAGCCAGATTTATAACGTGTTATTTTCATGTTGATATAATTATGTTACACAATTAAACATTTAAAAATGAAATATTACTTGCTTTGATGAAGATAAACAACACACAGCAATGAATTGTATACTTTTCTGACACTACACTCAAAGTGCTTTTACATAGAGAACAGGGAATTCTCTTGAATCACCACCAGTTACAAGTATATTTTAATAGGATTATTAGTGTTTTATTGTCTATTAATGTTTGTATTGTATTACCAATTTAAGAGGTGAAACGTCTGTGTTACTGATGTAACCTCCGTTCCCTGATGGAGGGAACGAGGCGTTGTGTCGGTGAGTTGACATAGGGTTCGCTCCTGCGGACATCTCTGATCTTCAGAAAAGGCCAATGGAAATTGCTGTTTGGAATTTGCATGCCATTCCCCCGGACATACGGTTATAAAAGGAGTAACGCTGCAAACGCACATCAGGTATCGCACTGAGGATCCAAGCCAAAGACCCGGCCATTTCAGCAGTTGGTTCCGTGTTGTGGCAGTAGGGACACAACATTTCATTCCCTCCATCAGGGACCGGAGGTTACGTCAGTAACCGAGACGTTCCCTATCTGTCACACACTCGACGTTGTGTCAGTGAGTTGACACAAGGGGTCCCAATGGAAAACGCCACAAGAGCTGAACCGAGTTACGCAGACTAGCGGTGCGAGACAGGCAGACCTCTGTGTGCCTCGTAGCCAGCGCAACAAGACGTCGCATAACTACGACTCAAGGGGCTCGAAGGAAGCTCCCCGAAGGCCCCGCAGGACCACAGAGAGGTCCCACGAGGGAACGAGGCGCGGCCTGGGGGGCTTAAACCCCTCACGCCTCTCAGCAACCTGATGATGAAATCGTGCTTCCCTAAATACTTACCGTCCACTGCATCGTGATGTGCCGATATGGCTGCTACATACACATTCAAGGTGGAGGGGGACAGCTGTCGCTCCAACTTTTCCTGCAGAAAGGAAAACACTGACCCTACTGCACATCTCTGGGGGTCTTTACCTCGGGAAGAACACCACTGAGCGAACAGACGCCACTTCAGGCCATAAGGGTGCCTCGTTGAGGGGGCCCTGGCCTGAATGATTGTGTCTACCACCACGGGTGGTCCGAGATCCAAATCCGGGAGGGCCAATAAGGGGCCACTAAGAGGATCTGCTCCTTGTCCTCCCTGACCTTGCACAACGTCTGTGCAAGTAGAACGCATATTTGCACACCCACAGGGGCCAGCTGTGTGTCAGGGCATCTGTGCCGAGGGGAGCCTCGGTCAGAGAGTACCAAAGTGGGCAGTGGGAGGATTCTGGGGAAGTGAACAGGTCTACCTGTGCTTGGCCGAATTGACTCCAGATAAGCTGGACCACCTGAGGGTGGAGTTTCCACTCTCTCCTGAGCGTAACCTGTCGTGACAGCGCGTCTGCTGTGCTGTTGAGGTGGCCAGGGATGTGGGTAGTTCACAGCGACTTGAGCCGCTGCGGACTCCAAAGGAGGAGACAATGGGCGAGTTGTGACATTCTATGAGAGTGTAGGTCGCCTTGGCGGCTGATGTACGCAATCATCGCTGTATTGTTCATCCGGACCAACACATTGTTGCTCCTGATCAACGGCAATAGCCTCCTCAGGGCAAGTAGTACTGCCAGTAATTCGAGGGAGTTGACGTGCCAACGCAGTTGCGGGCCGGTCCAATGGCCGATGACTGAGTGCCCGTTGCACATGGCGCTCCAGCCACATTGGGAGGCATCTGTCGTAACCATTACGTGCCTAGGGACCTGGCCTAGGGGAGCTCCTGCCTGTAGGAAAGCTAGGTCTGACCAGGGGCTGAATAAACGGCGACAAGCCTGTGTGACAAGGTGTGTGTCATGGCGTCATGCTCGAGAGACGAGCACACCGCGTCCTCGTTGGTGAGATGTGCCATCATTGAGACCGAGTCTACTCCAAACCGAGAAAAGAGATGCTCTGAACCGGGGCGAGCTTGCTCTTTTCCCAGTTGACCCGAAGCCCCAAGTGGCTGAGGTGCCTGAGCACCAGGTCCCTGTGTGCACACAACATGTCCAGTGAGTGAGCTAGTATTAGCCAATCCTCCAGATAGTTGAGGATGCGGATGCTCACTTCCCTTAGCGGGGCAAGGGCTGCCTCTGCGACTTTCATGAAGGCGCGAGGGGACAAGGACAGGCCGAAAGGGAGGACTTTGTATTGATATGCCCGACCCTAGAAGGCAAACCTGGGAAAGGGTCAGTGTCGAGGAAGAATCAAGACATAGAAGTATGTGACCTTCAGGTCTACAGCCGCGAACCAATCCTGATGCCGGACAATCACTAGAATGCATTTCTGCATGAGCATCTTGAACGGGAGTCTGTGCAGAGCTCGGTTCAGAACTTGCAGGTCGAAGATTGGCCCTAACCCACCGCCTTTTTTGGGTACGAGAAAGTAGGGGCTGTAAAACCGCTTCTTCACCTCGGCTATTGAGACAGGCTCTATTGCGCCCTTCCGTAGAAGTGAGGCGATCTCCGCACGCAAGGCAGGTGCATGGGGGCGTCAAGACGTACCTTGTCAGCCTCTCGCGACTCGACCAGGTTGAGCCAGATGTGTCGTTCCTGGACCACCAGGGTGGACATCGCCTGCCCGAGAGCCCGCGCCGTGACCTTCGTTGCCCGGATAGCGAAGTCAGTCACAGAGCGCAGCTCCTGCATTAGTCCCGGGTCAGGACTACCCTCGTGCAGTTCTCTAAGTGCCTTGGCTTAGTGCACCTGTAGGAGTGCCATGGCATGCCGCCCCGCCATCAAGGGTAGTGAGGGAGGGCGGAGGAGATCATGGACCGCTTGCGGGCAGTAAAAGGTGCCTGCCACGAGCGAGTGAGCTCGTCATGCACCTCCGGGAAGAAAGGAATGGGGGCGGAGCGTGGCTGTGAGCCGTGGCTTCATTAATATATCCACAACATTTATGAAACAACTTACATCTGCACATGAAACATGTGTTAAACATGTGAATTTGAATTAAATGACGTGCTAGTCAGAATAATCGCAATTTGTGTTGCGTAACTTGCATTGTGAATACACTGTTTCCATTAGAAACACTCTAAATGCAATGTATGCTTTCATGGAAAATGAATAAGTCTCTGAAGTATGAAGAATTCAGAGTACCATGTGCTAACTTCTAAAAAGTAGCTAATACTTCAGTCTATACAAATATAAAAGCGTTACCCCTACAAGACAACATACTGTATCCAATTCCAATCATTAAAGTAGGGAAACAACTTCGTCAAATGGATAACAGATAAACATCCATCCAGACTGCGACGATGCTGTCCTGAACTGTGTGATTTTTGACTGAATGAACTGAACAGCATCCTCAGCCGGAACACGTGACAGCCAGCACTTCTTTCCTGTGATTACGGACATGATGTCATGAGCATAGCGGAACGACATAAGCTAGCGATTTCGTGCCAAATACGACCTGACAGCTCAAAATACTAATTATTTTTATAGGCTTCCCAAAATGATTTGGAGGTAGGTAAGGACATTGTTTTGAACACTTGTACATGTACTTAATCAATAATGACAATTTGTTCATTTTTAACTAAATAAATCTTCCATAGTGCAGCTTTAACATTAGTGAATACATTCCTATATTTACTGTGCATTTTCACAATGAGAATCAATTGGTTCATCCAAAAGCTGAAACATGTGTCTTTCAGAGGCTTTGTATGGAGTTAGGATGAAAATAAGGTGCATTTCAAAGTGTTCTGAGATCAGTGCAGACAGACAGCACACTGGAGATTAAGTCATTCACTAAATAGGGAGCAAGGGAGCATCCTGTAGCTCTCTATGCAGTTAAGTGCGTTTACTCCTAAAATCTGTTCAAAAGTTCAGTTTCAGGCTGCAGATGATGTAGATTCAGAATTTATAATGTATCATTTCATTTTTTATTATGTTCCAAACCCTTTTGTATATGAGTCCGAGAGCACATGAAAAATCGTGGATTTTCGTATTTTCTGAAGTTCTGTCGAACTTGAGCACTTCTGAGGAAGGTGAGGAATCTAATGATACTCTCATTGTTATGAGAGTGGTTGTACTGATGACCATTTGGAAAGATAAATAATAGAGGTCCAACTGTGATCTTCTTCACATAAACCTGAGCAGAATGATATCAGGGCAGTCAAGCAGGTAACCGAGAACCCAAAGTAGAGCCGAGTCTATTTTTACTGTGCTTCTGGTGTTTGTGTAATGTATAAATAGTCTTGTGTGTGTTGCTGATAAACAACCTGAAAGTAGCACATGATTGTTTGTATTTTTGTTTTATTTTTTTAAGTTACCATGTGACTTGAGTGTGTTGTTTAACATGTATAGGTGTATATGAGATAAGCCTTGAGTGAATTTTAGTGTGTGTGTGTGTGTGTGTGTGTGTGTGTGTGTGTGTGTGTGTGTGTGTGTGTGTGTGTGTGTGTGTGTGTGTGTGTGTGTGTGTGTGTGTTAATGCCTCGTAAATTGTTAGCATGTGTTTTTTTCACAGTGAGTGTGATCTGGCTTCTCTCTCCTCTCTGCAGGCTTCTACTCTGGCTGTGTCCTGCATCGATTGCCGTGGTGACTGGCCGCTCAGTTATAACTAGGCGACTGCGCTTGGATCCACAGCAGCCCAATGTGGGAGCGGTTAACACAGCGGTGTCAGTCAGCACTCTGATTGCTTAAACTGGTAAACACATGTTGACCAATGGCACAGAAAATCATGGCTACAGCAGATAGTCTGTTTTTGTTATTGGAAGACAGAGAGCAAATTTAAATATAAATCATGACAAAATCAAGAATGGGGCAACAAGGAAATATCCCCAATACTTTTTTTATACTTATTTCCGAATTTTAGATTTTTGGAAATTTTTGAATATTGTGAATAACAAAATTGAGGAAAAGCTTTTCATGCAATACAACTACATTTTGTCACATGTACTTAATAAAAATATGCCAAAGTCATCATGTAAATGATGTTGAGGCAAGTTTATTTGTATGATTTTGGCTTTGTGACAAATATTTGTTTTTGCAAGTGTAACAGACTGTGTGCTTGCGGTCTCAGCAACAGGAGACTACTTATTGAAGAATAATTTTAAAGCAAGCATTTCAATCAGGCATGTGGGGTCCTTAACATCCAACACACTCATATATTAATAATCATATATTCATGAAAAGATGCTCTCACATGACACATAACTCAAAAGGGCAACAAACACATCACCACCAGTGTTAATACCACATTAAAAAGCAAATATTAAGACAATAATGGTTGCAATGTTTACTCAAGTATGCTAAGAACCTGACATCACAAAACTTTTAAGCAGTCCCAACACAAATAGATTAAGCAATAGTGTAGATAGTGTACACTGAAAAGTTGACCACCTGCCACTATTTAAAAAAAAAAAATAAATATATATATATATATATATATATATATATATATATATATATAGAACGATCCCTTCAATATGTCCTGCCCCAACTTCCTGTTTTAATATTAAGTATGCAGTGTTGGGTGTAAACTGATTACAAAGTGAATGATTGTAGTGTTAAAAAATTGCTATATAAATGTAACGTTCAAAGCACTTTACACAGTGACCAGGGGACTCTCCTCAACCACCACCAGTGCATAGCATCCACCTGGATGATGCAACGGCAGCCATAGTGCACCTGTACACACACCATCTATTGGTGGAGAGGAGAGAGTAGAGTTATAGAGCCAATTAATGGATGGGGATTATTAGGAGGCCATGATTGAGAAGGGCCATTGGAGGGAATTTAGCTAGGACACAGAGGTTACATCCCTAATCTTTACAAAGGACAAGTATTTAGTTACTGTAATGGAATTACTTTTTAGTCAAAAAGTAGTGTATTGCATTTCATTTAAATTTTTTGTAATCAGATTGCAGTAACTTTCAATGAAGCTTATTACAGTTACAGTAATGCTGTAATATGTAACTTTTCTACTATCCCAACTAAAAATGCAGAGACAACTAAAAGTGAGCCTGTAAAGCGGGTTAAGGGAAAAGAGGGGGCGAGAACCGGCTTGGCAATATAAATAATAGTTTTAATAATAAACTGATCAAAAAACACACAAACATAAACACATAGAGCAGCTGCCTGTAATTCTCTCTCTCTCTAACTGTCGTCACCGGCCGCATTTATCCCTCGCGCCGTTCCAGCACGGCCCTCCTCCGCTCCACAGAGCTATTTTTAGATTGATTTTCACACTGCATCTCTTTGGCACTTTAATTGGATTGAACAGAACAGAACGCAAAGGGTTAAAGACTGTCAAGTTTAACTTTTTAAACGCTAGTACATTGACAAACAATTATCAAACACTGCAAGTGGAACACAATAATGTGCCCTGTCTGAACAGACCCTACACTTATCCCTAATCTTTAATTTAATCCTAAAATCTGAGTGGATGACAGGAATGTTGTTCCAGGACCAACAAGTATGCTCTAGGAAAATGTCCTATTTAATGAAATCACAGTTACTTGCTGAGCACCAGTAACCAAAACACAATATACTGTATGTGAAGAGATATTCTGCTTTTTTCATCAGGATCCTCTTTACATCAACAATGGATGTCCAAAATACAGATGTAAAGGGTCACTGTGTCTTGAGAATCTACGCTGGCTTGAATCACATGACAGGACACAGATGACAACAGCAATCACACATCAAACCTGACACTGCAATTCAGTGCGCAGATTACGGATGGTTTCCACTGTCCAGGTGATTTAACTTTGAAATGTGAAGATTACAATAGAAATCATGTTAAAATACAATAAACACTTCTTTTATATAAGTAGGTTTATGTTTAATATACCCTGCCTGGCCAAGTAAAAGTCACTGTTTGGATATAAAGCAGCTACTTAAGAGTCTATGTCATTATTGCAGTGATTAATATGTTTCAGCTGGCAACAAATCTTTTAACCCTAACTGATGCAGTGTGTAGCTTCTCATTTCTGAAACAACCATGTCGGAAGACGTATTCCGTGTTCGTGAAGAAGCTGTTATTGTGTTTCAGAAGGGGCACATTATTGTCCTGCATCAAGCAAAGAAAACAACGAATGAGATTGCTGAAATCACTGGAATTGAACCGTCAGCTTTGAGGACGAAATGTGTTCGAAAAAAATCTTGAATGATCGTGATCGGAGATCATTTAAACACTTGGTGAAGTCACATCTTTAAAAATCGACAGTAGAACTCACGGCTATATGTTTAATCATGAAAGTAAGAGCATTTCCACACGCATGATGCAACGAGAACTTACAGGATTGGGACTAAACAGCGTGTGGACTCAAGAAAGACACTTATTAGTGAGGCTATAAACAACTTCAATTTGCTTGAGCATAAAGATTCGGACTGTGGAGCAATGGAAAAAGGTCATGTGGTCTGATGAGTCCAGTTTTACCCGATTCCAAAGTGATGGGCGAGTCAGGGTAAGAAGGGAAGCACATGAAGTGATGTACCCATCATGCATAGTGCCCACTGTACAAGTCTCTGAAGTCAGTGTTACTGGGATTGATTCAATTGGTCAGGTCGAGGCTCAACGTTATGAGGCAATAAAATGAAGTCAGCTGACTATCTGAATGTAATGAGTTAACAGGTTATCCCATCAATCCCAATGTCACAGGGCGGAGGGCGGGGTCATGATTCCGCACACCTGGACCCTAATCAGGCTAATCAAGTCTCAGAGAGGGATAAAGGCCGACTGGAGACTGCAGTGTGACAGAGAGAGAGATTTACGGAGTTTCATATTAAAATATTATTTATATTGTTAAGCCTGTTCTCGCCTCCTCCTTTCCATTAACCCCTTTACACCCATCAATGCATTTTTTCTTCCCTGACGGCACGGGAATATTCCAGGACAACAATGGCAAGATTCATCAGGCTCAAATTGTGGAAGAGTGGTTCAGGGAGCATGAGGAATCATTTTCAGAGTCCTGACCTTAACCCCATTGAAAGTCTTTGGGATGTGCTTTGGTTCGGCTCTCCCATCATCAATACAAGATCTCGGCCAAAAATGTATTCAACTCTGGATGGAAATAAATGTTGTGATGTTGCATAAGATTGTCAAAACAATACCACATCGAATGCCGTAATCAAAGCTAAAGGCGGTTCAACGAAATATTTGAGTATGCTACTTTAATTTGGCCAGGCAGTTTATGGTGTTGCATATTATGCATACTGCATGTACTACATCTGCCGTTTTCTCAAACAATAAACACAATGTACTCAAATGTCAGTTAATATTGCCCAAATGTCATAATTCCCCCCCCCCCCCCATCACTGATTGCCATCACAACGTTCACCTAATAATCCACCCACAAAAGGTATTCTTAGGCTATTTGAATTGCAGCTTTAAAAAAATATATTCTTGTCATATGGGCTACAGCAATCAAATCTCATAGAACATTCTGTTTAAATAACATAATTTAAGGGGACGAGAGGGAAAACATTAATTAACTAAAGCAAGTTCTAAATATAAATCAGTTCAAGATTCTCAAAGACAGCTAAAAATCAGTTCAAGATTCTCAAAGACAGCTAAAACCAACTCATTTCTCGACACGAAACCAAATAACACCATACAACAAGTCAAAGACTTGGGTTGAAATGCTACTTGGGAAGAACAAAACAAGACCAGACAGGATGAGATGAGATGAGACTAGACTAGACAAGATGAGATGAGACAGGACAGGAGAGGAATGGACACGAGTAGAGCTGTGGAGAACAAACATCGATGATTGTCTTACAGGTTTGTTGTTTATGAGGCAACTCATTAAATTAATTAAATGTCATATTTTATTTAACCTCGTGTCATTCCAAACCCATATGACCTTCTTTCTTGTGAGACAGACAAAAAGAGATGTTTTAATGAATTTCATGCTACGTCTTCTCAATGCAATGGCAGTTGATAGCAACTCACTTTAAAGATTATAAAGGACCCAAAGTATATAAACGTATTCCATGCAACTTGTGCGAGTGTATCATATTCCAAATCTTGGAAACAACATTTAATGTAAGTAATTTTTTCAGTAAAAAATCTTGAGAGATCTGTTGCATGTTCACATGGGAGAAGCTCATTCACAGTGGCATGTGTGTTCATGAGGGTAAGTAAACTATGCCAAAAAAAAAAATCAAACATTTGTGGGTCAACTATTCCAGAGTCATAATAACCAATAATTAATTTACGCTAGACCTCTAGTGGTCAGATCTGTGACTACTGAGAATGCATGTGACAAGGTTGTGCAACTTTGTGTACATTTCATCTCAGCACTCTGACACTCCGAGCACTGGGGTTAAAGTTACAAACAGCCATAAAATATCCCCTCTTCAAGATTCATCTTCTCCAGGACTCACTATCCTTAACAGAAGAGTCTACAAATCCATCTATTCTGCACTAAAATTGGATTTGTATTATACAGTATATCTTGGATTGTTCTTGGTGTAGTTTTTGGCTCTTGAGGTCTAATTACTGTGTTTCTGGAAGTTTGTGCGCTGTGTGCTTTCTGTATGATGGAGCTCATCATTCTTTCCCATTGGAGAAAATGAATTTGCAGGATTCTAACACATGTACTATTGTGTAAATAGTACATGTGTATCAAGTTCCTTGATTCTTTCTGAAGTTACCTTATGTAAAAACATTTTAATGATACTAATGAGACCAATGAGACCGGTGTCATCTGCAAACTTGTGTAATCAAGCAGTGCAGTCATTGGTGTACACAGACAAAATAAAGGAAAGAGTACAGTCTTGGGGTGTGCCTATATCTGTTTATCGTATTTGTGCTGAGCACCCACTCAAAATGATTTGTCAGAAAGTAAATGGACTGGTGGACACAACATGTCCTGGTGTGCACAGCATCTGGCCAAGCTGTGAGACCAGTTCATCCAGCAGGTAAAAGTGGAAAAAATACCAAATATTAAATATAATTGTTTTTTGTTTGTTTTTTCGTTAAAAATAAAAATAAATGGATGAAAGAGTTAAGGTAAATGTCTTTGTTCATGCTGTTTCAGAAACAGTCTAATGGAACTTTCCTGCTTACTAGGCACATGAAAGAAGCTTCTTCTGATTAATGGCATCATCAGTTCATCAACACTATTCTGTAGGGGAGACTGGGGCTAGTTGTCATGATGAAGATGTCACCAGGTGCTATATCTCAGTAATTATACAGTTTTGCATCAAAAACTGTATAGTTTGTTTTCTCTAGCAGTAGTTTGTATGTTGGTTTTAAACACCTGGTAGTTTAAATTAGGCCATATACATACCAATACATTTTTGTTTGAAAATGCATTAATTTCAGGGTGCCTGGATAGCTAAGCGAGTAAAGACGCTGACTACCACCCCTGGAGTCAAATCCAGGTCGTGCGGAGTGGTTGCTAGGGAGGGCAGAGTCACATTGAGTAACCTCCTTGTGGTCGCTATAATGTGGTTCGCGCTTTCGCGCTCAACAAGCCAAGATTTCACTTAAATTTGTCTTTAAGGATTCTTTGATATTTTTTCAGAAAAACAATATTTGAATTCTCATTAAGAATACGATTTTTGCAGTACATATTTGCTCTAATACCAAAGGTCTTACTAGAGAAAACATTTTACGCTCCAATGTGCATTTTCCTCATAGATATATTGGTTGTAGCTTTCTATACGATGTTAATGCTACATTGGTTAAAATAAAAAACTTTGACAAGGCATGTAATCATGTATTTATTGGCTTTGTGTTTCATCTGTCAAAGCGTTTCTAACTGTTTTCTTGTTAAGCTGTAGAAACATGATGTAACTCCTCTATTAAACTCCCAAGGGAAAATTCCTCAATGATGTCATATCCACATTTTCACTCACAACAGTGTGAACTTGTATGAATGTAACACATCTTAAGAAAGTGTTTGACTGCTGTTTGAAAGATCCTCAGATTGCATCGTTTATATGGATAAATGTTTTCCAACAGAATAGATTCAACATTAAATGAAACAAATGACAATAAAATGAAAAGTAATCTCTTCAGTAATCAAAATAATTTTTGAATGTAACTGTATTCTGATTATCAAGGAATAAAGTTACTAATAGTTTGCATTTTAAATACGTAATCCCATTACATGTATTCATTACTCCCCAACCCTGCCTACAATTAAGCAAAAATCCAAATATCTGATTACAATATTCACTTTTTCAGCTGTCTAGGATCCGGAAGTACCTTTCCCATTCATTTGTTTCTAAACTTTGATTTGAAGCAAACACATTTTTGAAAATCAGACACAAGGACAAAGATACAAAACAGTGTACTATCTCATGAAGCATTGTGAATGATGTCATTTAATTCAATTGGAAACATGAAGGAAAAACACCACTGATTTAAAGTTGTTGATTATAAGTGTAGAAACTTTTAATATTTTGCAATAAAATTTACATTTAGATATATACAAATGTAAAAGTTTTTTGAGAGTGTAGGGAGATTGACTCGACTGAGTGGCTCGGTTGCACAGTGCATCATGGGAGTGGGTGGTCCCTGCACAGCTTGTTTGCAGCAACTCTGATTGATCATCCCCCTCAGGATCATGGTTGGTGTAGTTCTTTACAAGGAATTAAACAATTTTTGTTTTTTAAATGAAGATGAAATAAAGAAAACGGATGGCTTCAACAGAGGCATATACTACTGATTAACAACCTCAGAGATTACTGTAGGTCTGTCTTTAAAGGTTTATAAGTCATCATTAAAAATCAGTTTATGCGATTTTTACTTCTGGAACCAGACAATTGTGCTCTATTGCCTATGAGAATATGCATTCTCTTTCTCTTTTTCGGTCTCATACGCATATCCCACACATCTCAGGGGTTTACAGCAGAATTCTCTCTGTCAGAAAGACTCCTCGCTGCTTGTATAGTTCTTCTGAGTCTTATTTAGTCACCCTGAATCATAAAGCCATTATCTCTTAGTATCCTCACAAGACTGCGGCTTGCTACGAAAATTATTACAGTGTGCAACCTTACATCGCCATTTGTTGCACACTTTATAACACCCACACTAGCCTACATGTAAACACACACAAACTTTTCCTTTCTGCTTTCTCCCACTCACTTACACATACACGTTCTCCCTAAAACCAAACACATTAGTCCTCGCTCTCTTTGATTCTCTCCCATTCTTTCTTTTTCTCTTTATTTCTCTTGCACACAAACTCAACTATCCCTTAATGCACTCTTTCTCAATAGTTCCTGATCAAAGCTCCATCTGTGTGTAATAGACAGATTGATCCAATCTTCTGGTCTCAACGGCCGCGCTAAACCATTACTGATATCAGAATTAAAGCTCAAACACTTGAGTGACCAACCAGAGAGCTCTGTGATTTAACTCATTCTCCAATAAAACAATAAGCCACAAGAGGCTGTGCAGTACAACTGATAACAGTGAAGGGTTAAGGGTGTTCAAAAAAATAATAATATGGTACAAACACTAATGTTCAATATATATATATAGTTACATTTATTCATTTATTCTAAGCTGAATACTAAATACTACAGGTTTTCCTGTTGTTGTTTGGAATACTTCTGATCTACTCAAGTCCTTTTCCCTCTTTCAGTTTTTCTCCCATAATTTACCTATTCATATTATTGTCATTAATAACTGCGATTTCTCAACAGATCTTCATTCTCATGTTTCTGATGTGAACGTGACTCACCAAATGCTTATCGAGAGTCTTCCGTCTTTACACAGAAGTCGCATCTGCAGCTGCTTAGATGTATTTACACAGCAATTACAATTGCAGGAAACAATGTATCATGAGCCTTTTTTCTTTCAAATCATTATGACAGATAATGATTTGAAAGAAATAGTGTTTTTGTGATAATGACCGGCTGACTGAAAGAAGAAGTACAAGGACATTCTCAAAGCCTCTCTAAAAAAACTGTGCTATCAACCTTGACAGCTGCGAGAACTTTCCTACTGACCAGTCAGCTTGGTGGAGACAAGTTTCCTCTGGCGTAGCCGCTTTTGAGTGGAAAAGGACCAATGATGCCATGAAGATGCTAGCTACCAGGAAATCCCAAGCCAGCAACCCATAAGGCTTCCTTGCCCCCACTGCAACAGACTTTTCCAAGTGCAGATTAGACTGACCAGACATCTGCGCACCCATCGATGATGGATGACATTCGTCGTCCTCGTCGATTGTGACGGATGAACGATAGTCCAGGTTCAATTCAGGTTATACTCAATCAGCAGCATTTGTGGCATTAAAACTGATTACCATATGCGTGTTCACGTCATGTCCATACGCACAGAAAAGGGCCAGCGACTATGATGTGTGTGTGTGGGACGTCTGAGGTCAGTAGCAGTTTTAGGACAGCAGTGGCATTTCAGCAGTCTCCAGATGGATGTTTAACTGTTAAAGGCCCGGCATACTCACAGAGTTCTTCGGTCTTCGCTCAGAACCAAAAGGAAGTTCGAAACAGCTGAGCAGCAGCATACTGTTTGCGATTATTCAGATATCGGTCACACCACCATGGGAAGCGCTTAGAGGACTATTTAAATATGAGGAAGCTCAAGACTGTTCATGTAAAACATGAACTAATGTGACATTATAAGTAAAAGAAGCTGTTTTAGCCACTTTATGACAATTTAAAGTAATGTACACTACCGATCAAAAGTTTTGAAACACGTTTACCCTGGATCAACGCTATAGCCTCCTCAGGGCAAGTAGTACCACCAGCAACTCGAGGCAGTTGACAGTCGTGGGCCGGTCCAAGGGCCGGCGACTGAGTGCTTGTTGCACAAGGCACCCCAGCCACGCTGGGATGCATCTGTTGCAACCACGACGTGCCTGGAGACCTGGCCTAGGGGAACACCTGCCCATAGGAATGCTAGGTCTGACCAGGGGCTGAATAGACGGCGACAAGCCTGCGTGACGAAAACGCGGTATGTGCCGTGGCACCATGCTCGCCTCTCGACTCGGGTCTGTAGCCAGTGCTGAAGTGGTCTCATATGCATCAACCCAAGCGGCGTGAGGATGCCATATGCCCCAGGAGCCTCTGAAAGGATTTCTTTTCTGTCTGAACGCATGCAGACAGTGCAGCACCGACTGTGCACGCTCGTTGGCGAGGCGTGCTGACATCGAATCTGACTCCATACTGAGAAAAGAGATGCTCTGAACCAGGGTGAGCTTGCTCTTTTCCCAGTTGACCTGAAGCCTCAAACGGCTGAGGTGCCTGAGCATCAGATCACTGTGTGCACACAACAAGTCCCGCGAGTGAGCTAGGATTAGCCGGTCATCGAGATAGTTGAGGATGCGGATGCCCACTTCCCTTAGCGGGGCAAGGGCTGCCTCTTCGAGTTTCGTGAAGGCACGAGGGGACAAGGACAGGCCGAAGGGGAGGCCTTTGTACTGGTATGCCTGACCCTCGAAGGCAAACCGGAGAAAGTGTCTTTGTCGATGAAGAAGCGAGACATGAAAGTATGCATCCTTCAGGTCTACCAGCGCGAACCAATCGTGATGCCGGACGCTCGCTAAAATGCATCTCTGTGTGAGCATCTTAAACAGGAGTCTGTGCAAGGCCTGGTTCAGAACTCGCAGATCCAAGATTTCAACGCGCAACGCAACGTGTTGGGGAGCGCAAGTCACGCCCCCAAGCTCCGTTCGAGAGGGACCAAAGGGACTACCGCATTGGATGTACCAGTGAACGGGGCCTCGCGACGGGGCAGAGCCCGAGGTGCTGAGTCTAGAGACATCAAAGCATTTACCTGGCTACTTGTGACCACTCCCGGAACAGCCTGGGATGGGGGAGGAAGATCTTCGTCCTCGAAGTCCGTGGAGACCATCACATTGGGTGCGGGTTTGTGCCATGGCTAAGCGTGCGGAAGCATGGGACCCGGCTCCGGGGCGCCACACCTGCCAAAGAGAGCCAGTGGCCGGCGGTCATGATAACTAGAAATAGAGATTAGAAATAGAGCCCAGGGAATGAGGAAACTGCCCTTTTATGTAAAATGTGGTAAAACAAAAGTCGAATGAAAACAAGGATTCTCCACCCGACCCTCCAGCGGGGGAGGAAGTCATCTGCTTACTAGTTCCTGTAGTGCAGTTTCCTGAGTCCCGGGGCTGCCCGTCTCAGGGGCACTTCGAAGCCTTCTTGGGGTTCTTGGTCGGTGGCATCTGGGGACTGCGGGTAGCTCCAAACCGAGGCCGGCCCCGGGGTGGGCGGGCTGTGGCGATGCTGGTGTTGCCGCCGCAGGGGGACGTCCGGGGCGATGAGTAGACGGTGTCTGTGGCTCTACAGGTACAGGATAAGCTGTATGCCAAAGTCTCCAATGGTGTCACCAAACAGCCCAACCTGGGAGATGGGGGCGTTAAGGAAGCGAACCTTGCCAGCCTCTCGCGACTCAACCAGTTTGAGCCAAATGTGGCGTTCCTGGACCACCAGGGTGGACATCGCCTGCCCGAGTGCTCGCACCATGACCTTCGTCGCTCGGAGGGCAGAGAAAGGTGCCTGCCACGAACGCGTGAGCTCTTCATCTACCTCCGGGAAGAAATTAATGGGGGGCGGAGCGTGGCCATGAGCACTCAACTTTCCAGCGGAAAGGGTCTCATTTATGTCCCCATGTCACCCCCAGTGCTAACCGAACCCGCCTCGTACCCGTAGGTAGAACGACCGAGTTGAGGAGCCACTGGGGTGGCTTGCCCTCTTACGAAGGCTTGCGACCGCAACTTAGCCATGGTCATGTCTTCGCAATGAGGGCATAAACTACCCACTCCACGTGGGTAGCACCCAGGCACGTAAGGCAGCGATCGTGGCCGTCAGAAGCGGAGAGAAATCGACCGCAACCAGAAATTACACACAAATGAAAGGGCATCTTGAAAAATACGTTTTCGTTTGTGCCACTCTTTTAGAGAAATATAAACTATTTTATTGATATTTATATACATATATATATACATACACGGAAGGGCTCTGCTGCACTGCTGAAGCACCCAGGGGTGTTGCTTGACACAACCGTAGTGTGTGAGGGGGAGAACCGCTGTAATGCACCGTAGAATCAGCAGCTTTTGTCAGAGGAGAGATGAATGGAATGGCAGGAAGAATTCAGCTCAGTGAATGTGTCTGCTCGGCTACAAAGAAGAAATCTGAATGTGGTTTGCTGCGTCACTCCTTTTATACCCACATTTCATAGCACAATGATGGACATATTTATTTATTATGTTTGTGTGTAACAATCTTTCCATTATACACAAACATTTTGTTTTGTATTTTTAAGATTTATGTATTCCAATTTAATAACAAAATTATGTTAGATTGATTGTGTAATGTTTAACAAAATTAAAATAATAAAACTTAAAATATTTTATTAGTTATATAAAAATAGTTATTCTTTATTATTTGATCATAGATTATTCAGTTCAATTTGATGACATTTAGTAACTAAATTTAAATGCATAAATCTTGAAAAAAATAAAATAATTGAGTGTAACTTTACTGCCAAAGAAACTATCAATGAAAATGTTTATTATTGTAATTGTTGCATTGTGTTTTCTGTTTTTAGTTAACAGTTTTATTGAGAGCATACTATATTACGGTTTAGATTAATTATCCAGTGAGGCTGTAAATTGTAATATAAAGATAATCATGTGCCATTCATTGAGAGAGTTTCACCTCTTAAATTTGGGATATTAAGTGTTGACATTATAGCAATACAGACATTAATGTGTGGTGAATAATAAACTTTAATATTCATATTGAAATATGTAAATAAGAGTGTCCGGCCTACCCTAAGAGACCTTTGGCCCACCTTAGATCTTAGAGCTGGAGCCAGACCTGCCTGTGATTACCATATGCATGTAATAACTCAGTTAAGAATGTTTAATCAAACAACAAAATATCAACTTGAGAATTGCAGGCCATGACTCCAGCTCTGCAGGTGAAATTCTTCGAAATTATATGGTAATCACAGGCAGGTCTGGCTCCAGCTTTAAGATCTAAGGTGGCCATATGTCTCTTAGGATAGGTCGAACAGTTGGCAATAACAAAAAATATCCATGCCACTAGCCAGTAGTTTTCTTCTGAAGGGAGGAGGGATGCACTGTCACAGAGTCTTCGAAGCAGCCATCTGCCAGGGGAGCAGTAGCGGCCATCTGCCGAGAAGGTGAGGAGCGGCTGGAGGACTCGCTGCCATCCACCTAGAGAAGCGTGAGTTGCCATCCGCCAGAGGGCAGAAGAGCAGTTGAGAACCAGGCGACAGCGCGTCTGGGAGCCGGCGAGCAAGTTCTTCTCTCTGTCAAGTTCTCCCCAAAAGATATTTGCCCATTGAGATTTCACAGTTGGCAGGGCTACCCAGTGCAACAATGCCACAGAATTACACAGTTGAGCCAAAACATTATGACCACTCACAAGTGAAGCAAATAACATTGATCATCTCCTAACAAGGAAACATGTCAATGTCTGAGTATATTAGATGATAAGCGAACAATGCAGGAGAAATGGGCTGGAGTAAAGACCTGAGCGACTTCGACAAGGGCCAGATTGTTATGGCCAGATGACTGGGTCAGAGCATCTCTGAAATAGCAAGGCTTGTGGGGTGATCCCGGTCAGCAGTGGCGAGTACCTACCAACGGTGGTCCGAGGAGGGACAAACCACAAACCGGCGACAGAGTGTTGGGAGCCTAAAGTTCATCAGTGCATGAGGGAAACAAAGTCTGTCCCGTCTGGCCCAAACCGACATTTTAAGGATGGTTACGGGAGGAATGTGTCAAAACACACAGTGCATCGCATCCTGCTGCGTATAGGCTTGCGTAGCCTCAGACAGGTCAGAGTGCCCATGAGGACCCCGTCCACTGTCGAAAGCACCAACAATGGGCATGCGAGTGTTTGAACTGGACCTTAGAGAAGGTCGTCTGGTCTGATGTGTCCTGTTTTCTTTTACATCACGTGGATGGCCATGTACATGTATGACGTTAACCTGGGGAAGTGATGGCATGTGGATGTCAATTTGACACGTGCAACGGAATACATAGCGGTCAACATAATGTTCTCTTGTTCGTTGTGGAAAAAGCTCAGATTTACATGAAAGTGATCAAATCAAATTCAAGGCAAAATGTACGTTTTAACCCCCCTTGGGTTAGACATCAGGGCCCTTCACAAAGAATTGGAAGTGCTATCCCTAAAGAAACAAGTATTAGCAACATCTTAGCAACCAGTACCCCTGTGTCTATGCTGTTGCCATGGAGACAACCCCTGTGCTTCCTACTAGAATAGAGAGCAATTGCTGATGGGTGAGATGCTTACACACACAGACAAAATCTTTTATGTGTGTGTGTGCTAATCATCAGGGCTGTAAAGCAGTGTGTTTGAGTTCATGTGAGAGGTTACGTGCTTATGTACTAGTCTGGGGTGAGTATTTGGGCCTGTTGTCTCAAGAGTCAACTTGATAGTCTTTGTCCAGAGGTCAATTTTAGATTGGAAAACAAAACAGGTGAGAAGATCAGGGCACATGGATGCCTTCATATCTCTGAAGTACAATTGCAGAACCATACCACACAACTACATTTTTTGCTGCCTAATAGTTGTTTGAAATGTGACATAAAAGTCAAAGCTAAACAGGTAATTGTTTGTTTGAAAGTCTTTTCTGGTATCCTATCTTCTATATCCATTCTTACACAAACGTGTATACTCGAACTCGTTTGCTTTCCAGTTCTTTCTCTTTGAAAGTTGCAGCACCTCTGTGGTCCAGTCACGACTCACTTTGGGATGTCTGTGGTGAAGACATTCATGTCACAACGCATGACCCCCTGACCTCTGCGCAAACAGCATCCAGACCCCGCCTTGCAGGTGTCAATCACATATTGCCATGATGACCTCTGTCAGTGAAGTGTCAGCAAAAATAACAGGAAACTGGCAGGCTCTCATGAGGGCAGTGTCAATGGCATACACTTCATGTCTGTGTTAACACAAGCACTGGCTTTATTTATTTTGTAGGAGAGTTTCTGAGAAACGGCTCCTGGATAACAAGCAGCTCAGGCCGAGTGAGTGTCTGTCAGCTCGTACATGGTTAGTCAGTCAGCCGGGGCAGTTTTAGTTGAGCTGTCTCCGCTTGTCCCTACATATCTAATGTGTGTGGAGTGTTTGGTGATGTCTGCAAACTTTCTGGGAACTGTGAAACTAAAGCTCTCCAAAGGTATCAAAACTTCCAATTCTATCTTCTCCCTTTTTATAATTATTCCACCCAATCTCTGACCCTTACAAATGAAACACACCGTGACTGGGTGGATCGGTTTTAATTGTATGTTTATTTGAATGTCAAAGAAGCAGAAGTCTATGTGTATGATGTGCCTAGATCTTTCCTTCTTGGAATTTATTTGTTGAATGAAATGTTACATTTCTGTAGCTTTGCAAAAATAACAACCAACTAAGTTTTCAGACAGCAAAGCAGTATACAACATTTATTGTGAGTTTTAGTGTGTTGAGATGTTTTGCTGGAGGACATAGAGCTGTCACATGTTTTGTATGTGCAGTTTTATTATGGCAGTCCATTATAAGCTGTGTGGGTTGAGGGAGAATGTCTGTAAAATAATGCCAGAAAGTATCAGGCTTCTTGAGCAAAATCTCAGCATGTGTGGAGGCCTACAGAGTGACTGATGAGATTCTTAGATACATGACAAGACTCCCAATTGAATAAATCATGGCTAAAAAGCCTCATAAGCAGATCCAAGTTTGATATTAAATATAGTCTTAAATCTTTTGTACACTTTATACAATTTAAATGTAGATTGGACTGGATCCCCATCAGCAGAATACAACGTCCAGCGCATTAGTTCAAAACAAAGCAATCAAAACACCTCTTACTCATGATAAAATCACTGTAGCACATCTATCTCCATCCGTCTGTCCATCGGTCAGACTGTCTATCTGTCTGTCTGTATGTCCGTTCCGTCCGTCCGCTGTCCATCCATCTCTCTTTCCGTCCATCTTTCTTTCTTTCTTTCTATCTCTCTGTCTGTCTGTCTGTCCATCCACAGATACATCTGTGTATCTATTGATTTATTTATTTATTGTCATTGCTTTTACGATTAAATGTGGAGTAGCATCATCTCCTCCAAATAGCTCACACAAAGTGCCTATACTTATAGAAAAATGCACAGAAAGTGCCTTTAAAAACATATATTTGCAATTTGGGGCATTACACAATGTAGCAGGACATGCAACAAAATGAGTATTTCATCACAGATCGGTCCTACAGTAGTAAGTATGTGATGGATGGGGTTGATCTATAGCAGCACAGGTGGAGGTGCTCCCCCCAATAACAGATCTACAGGAGTTTAAGGTATTTACATCTTGTGGAAAAAAGCTGTTTTTCAGTCTATTTGTCTGTGTTGCCACTGTTCTGAACCGCATTCCCGATGGCAACAGCTCAAACAGTTGGTGTCCCGGATAAGTTGGATCTTTGTAAATGCTCCTAGCCTTCTTAAGGAGTCTGTTTGAATGTAACTCATCCAGGCTTGTGAGCATGAATCCAATGACCCGCTGTGCTGCCTTCACTACGCATGTCACGTCCTGTCGGTCAGCATCAGTCCAGCTGGTATGCCACACTGTCATGCAGTAGCAAAGACTACTCGCCATGGTACTGCGATAAAAATGAACTTGGTTAACGAGTAACTTGGTTGGCAAGTGGGCCGTTTTTAACTTCCGTAGGAAAAAGTCTTTTTTGGGCCCTCTTCACTAAATGTGATGTATTCAGGGACCATGTCAAATCTTGTGTGATGTAGATTCCCAGAAAATTGATACTCTCCGCCCTTCCCACCTCCTCTCCATTTATGTAGAAGGCAGAATGAGTGGATTTCCAAGTCTTCCTGAAATCTACTATGAGTTATTTTGTTTTTGAAGGGTTAAGGACAAGATTGTTACCAGAACACCACTCTACCAAGTGTTTCACTTCCTGCTTGTAGGCTGTCTCCTCGTTGTCAGTTATCAGCCCCACCAGAGTTGTGTCATCTGCAAACTTGACAATGGTGTTAGTAGAGTAAGTTGCAGAACAATCATATGTGAAAAATATATAGAGAGCAGGGTTTAGAACACAGCCTTGTGGCGCTCCAGTGTTGAGTATCAAGGTGGAGGACGTGTGGTTTCCTAGTTTAACTTGCTGGTGTCTGTTTGCAAGAAAGTTCCTGATCCAACTGAAATGTGAAATCTATCTATCTGTCTGTCTGCATGTCTGTCTGTCTGTCTGTTCATCCATCCATCCTTCCTTCCATCAATCCTTCCATCAATCCTTCCATCAATCCTTCCATCCGTCCATCCATCCATGGATCCATCTGGCCTGTGGTGGTTCTAGGCCCTTTTTAGGTGGGCTTCAGCCTAAATATAAACTATCAACTATCAAACTATCAATTCAAAACTTATTTGAAAAGTAGATTTTTTTAATCTACTTTTCTTTCTTTTATTTGGGTTATTTTTAAATAATAATGATATGCATGTATGTCATACATAGATGCAGCCGGAGGCGGCAAACATTAATCAGGAAGAATGCCGCAATGAACGTATTTTCTGACTATTTTTGACTTGTTTGCTATCCTGCATCAATGTATTCAATGCCTACAATGTCTAAGGAAAGTTGCCCTCTCAATGGTAGTTATGATTATTTTTAATTAATTATAATTCAAGATTGCTTGGCCATGCTTTGCAAACTGAAGCAATTGAGTTTTTAGTTGACTGTCATAAATTACACATTTCTTGAATACAAAGTCAAATTTTTTTTTGTCTTTAGCTAGCTAAAAGTAATACTGGCTAATAATAATTATATGATGGCTAACAAGATTATAATGTTTACATTTGTGCTGTTGTGAAATTTGGCAGTGGCATTCACAATACCTGAATTTAACCTATACAAATTAAATTTCTGTCTGTAGCGCAGTGCTCACACACACACACACACACACACACACACACACACACACACACACACACACACACACACACACACACACACACACACACACACACACACACATTAGACAGACCACAAACATCATTCAAAGACATGTTTACTTTTTATAGATGGATATATACAGCTTTTTTAAGACGTAAATGCTGGAGGAAAGGGAGAGCCAACAATTGGAGAAAGAGGTAGACGGACTGAAGGGGTCACATGAGACAGAGAGTTAGAGCCAGGTAAGAAATGATCAATAATATAGTGAACAATTTCTAGTGTTCTCACAACTAAGAACCCTTTGCCATATTGCCCAGTGCCCACAATTCAGTAGTATTCATTACATTATTGAATCACCCTTATATCATTCCAAAACACCATAACTATTTCCATCTTCAGAACAGTAATTAAAGGGTTATGGCATGATTTATTTTCCCTCGAGGCTCACATTTATTGATAGTAATGGGGGGTATTTCTCACCAAAAACAGTCATCATTTAGAAATACTATCCTAATACTTGCCAAATGCATTTTCTATCCTGTTTTTGACCCTCTGTTTAAAAAACTTTTGCTGATGTTTCCCCTTTAAGGCTTCTCTGTAACCACCCACTGTTCTGATTGACTCACTTCATCGCCTGTGTGCAAAGTGGGAAAAGACATAATGTCTTTGTGGTGTGTTTGACTTTGTCTTGAAGCAGTGCATGGTGGTTACAAATTCTGTTTGATTTTTCATCTGCACCTGCACAACGTCATGGTCACATGTGTCATGAACACACTGCAAGAGCAATTGGAGAGCAGCCATCTGGCTCAACCTTTCTTTTAATGAGATTATCCATCTCATTTCATGTAATATTAATCTTATATTGTGTCATGTTTACTAAAATAAAAAATAATTATAAAAATATCAGCACAATTAAAAGAAAGCACAGGATCACTGTCTTGAAGTTATAACTGTTTGTATATGCTTGAATTTATACTTGAAAAATGTAATCCCCATGTCATGACCCCTTTAAGATAACTGAAGAATGTCTCCATATTATGAAACACAATTATTTAAGTTCCAAAAAGGACATAAAAGCATTATAAAAGTTCTCCATGTGACTCCAGTTGAATATCCCAAATCTTCTACATTATTATCAATCTGCCCTTCTCTAGCACACACATACAGACAGTCATCTGTCAGTCAAAGAGTACAAGTGCACCAAATTGAGATACATACTGCAGAAAGACTGGTATTATTACATTTATAAAATGTTGGTATCAACTTGGGACCAAAGTACGGCACATTTGACATCACTATATTATATAGTAATATATAGTATATAGTGGTCCCGATTTATAAAGTGGCACCACTTGGCAATGGTCTCTTGCTTCACATCCTCATTGAGGGCTAAGCCCCCCCTAAAGATGAAATCCAAGAACCGCCCCTGCATCCGTCCATCTGTCTATCTGTCGGTCTGTCTGTCTAGCTGTCTGTCTGTCTATCCATCCACCATCCGTCTACCATTTGTCTTTCTTTCCATCCATCCATCCATTTATCTGTCTATACAGTTAAGGCCTTCAAAAATTTGTATTGATGAAATTTCCTTTTCTAGTTAACACTTAATATTTCTTCTTTGTCTTTAAGTATTTTTCTTAAGAATGTCAGAAATTCTCTGAAGAAAGACAGATGTTTTCCCTTCTGTTGGCATTTACACTTTAATGAATATAAAGTGCTTGAGGTTGATCCGATCAATCTTCTAATACTACTGCAGAGTTTACTGGTGCATGTGCAGAACTCACCATCACTGTCAGCTCACAGGGAACATTTAAACGAGCCTGCTTCTCCAAACACAAACCTTCTCCATAGTTGATATGATTAAACATCTGTGAATTCTTTGACGAGCATTTGAATAGGAAACACAGATTAGATCAACCCTGTAAAGTACTATTGTACAAATTATGTTAAGAAATTAATTCTTTACCCAAATCCAACCCATTATCAGTGAACATTCAGCATCAGTACCTCTCCCTGCATCACAGTGGTGTATTTTGGAGCAAAAAAGATGAGAGTTCACATTATTATCTTGTTTCTGTGTTTATTAGACCACTATGTCTTGCTGCCAGAGGATATTTACATGCACACACAGGAATACACACTCCCACGGCAAACTATTAGAAAAATAGATAGATGGTTTTTATATCCGCAAGTTATTCTGTGAGACTAAATGATTAAATACAAAAAGAAAAGAGCATACAACAATCACTGATCATAATGTTTTCTCCTCCCAACCAGTAGGTTTTGTTTCCCCTTGAATTCTGTTGAAATAAATAAGCTGAAGTTCTGAGTTCTTAAACATAGTTTATGTGTTTGTTCACGTTCAATTATAGCCTGACAGTGGCTTCAGCATGACCTTTCAGGTCAAATTTCCATGTCAGCTAATTTGCACTGTTATAAATGATAGTCTGTGTGTGGCTTCATGTGTGAACTGATCCTTTATGGACACAAAAGGATGACTGTATTTCACAAAACAAAAAGGCACAGATTTAAAGAGTAGGTGTAAAAATAAAAAAGCCAGAATGAACTGGTAGCAAACATGTTGAACGTCTTGGGTTATGACTATAACCCTTGTTCCCTGAGAAGGGAACGAGACACTGCGTCGTTGAAAACGACTCTTTGGGGAACACTCCTTAGCGTGCGCCTCTGAATTATGAATGAAACTATTCCAATCTTGATTGGTGTTGCGTCATGACGTAACATGTGACGGCATAACCGGACGCATAAAAGTGACGCCGGTACACACACACATTAGCCTAGCGATGAAGCAAGCCGCTCTCAGGCATTGAGGGGCGTGGCAGGACGACGCAGTGTCTCGTTCCCTTCTCAGGGAACAAGGGTTATAGTCATAACCCGAGACGTTCCCTTCCGAGGGAACTTCGCACTGCGTCGTTGAAAACGACTCTTTGGGGAACGAATGCCCACTAGGCCACGCACCGAAAAAAGGCCTGCCCTAGAGTGAAACTGAACTCAGGCACTCAACTAGGACGAGAGCACACGTGCGCCAGGCGTACTAGGGAGGTGCAGACTATAAAACCTGATGAAAGTGTGCGGGGTAGCCCAACCGGCTGCCTCACAGATCTCCTGGAGGGGCACTCCCGATAAGAGAGCCCTAGAGGACGCCATGCCTCTAGTTGAATGAGCCCTTATGGCCAAAGGTGAAGGCAAATTGCGCACCTGTAGGCCGAGATAATAGCCTGAACAATCCAATTACTAATGGTTTGTTTCAAGGCAGGGAGCCCCTTCTTAGGTGACCCAAAACACACTAACAGTTGGTCCGACCTCCTCCAAGAAGAGGACCTCTCGAGGTAAATGCCCAAAGCTCTGACAGGGCAGAGCAAATGGAGCCTCTCTTCTTCTGCCGACACATGAGGTGGAGGATGAAAAGCCTGCAGGACCGTAGACCGTGCCGCGTTAGAAGGCACCTTAGGCACATAGCCAGGTCTCGGGTGCAGAATGGCTTTAACTCCGCCAGGGTCAAACTCCAAGCAAGCTGGTGTTACTGCCAGGGCTTGAAGATCTCCCACCCTCTTTAGAGAGGTAATAGCTAAGAGAAAAGCCATCTTGAACGTCAGGTCCTTGGGCGAAGCCGACTGAAGGGGTCCGAAGGGGGCCAGGGATAACCCTTCGAGAACCACCGCCAGGTCCCAGGCAGGAACCCTGGACCTGGTTGTCGGTCTCATCCTCCATGTACCACGGAGAAAACGAATGACCAGCTGGTGCCTCCCCAGAGGCCCATCACTCAGTGGTGCATGGAAAGCCGAAATGGCAGCCACGTACACCTTAAGTGTGGAAGGGGAGAGACCCGCAGAGAAACGATTTTGAAGAAACTCCAGAACTGAAGCCACCGGGCAGTTAACTGGATCTAATTCATGTTCTCTACACCAAGTGGAGAACACATTCCACTCGAGGCCATATAATCTCCTAGTAGACGAGCCCTAGAGCCAAGTATGGTTTCAACCACCCCCGCTGATAGACCAGCATTTAGGTACTGAACCCCCTCAGGGGCCAGACCCACAGTTTCCACAGCTCTGGACGAGGGTGGAAAACTGTGCCCCCTGCCTGAGACAACAGATCCCTCCTCAGAGGAATCTGCCGTGGCGGAGCTATCAGGAGTGAAATTATGTCTGAGAACCATACTTGGGCCGGCCACATCGGGGCAACCAGAAGTAGACTGATGCCCTCTTGGCGGACCCTTTCCAGGACTCCCGGGAGCAGAGCGATCGGGGGAAATGCGTACAGGCGAGGCCTCGGCCAGGCCTGTACCATGGCATCCAACCCCAGTTGGGCTGGATGTGAGAGGAAGAACCAAAGTGGACAGTGGGACGTCCCTCGAGACGCGGATAGATCCACTTCCGATGGTCCAAATTTGTCCCCTATCGACTTCACCACCTCTGGATGAAGTCTCCATTCCCCGGGCCTCAGCCCCTGCCTCGACAGGATGTCTGCTCCCTGATTCTGAACCCCGGAACATACATTGCTCTGATAGACAGTATTTTCCCTTGGGACCAAAGAATTATCTGATGCGCCAGTCTGCACAGAGGGCGCGATCCGAGTCCCCCTTGTTGGTTCAGATAAGCTACCACTGATGTATTGTCCGAACGTACTAGGACATGGTAACCTTAAATGTCTGGAAGGAAGCTCCTCAGAGCCCTGAACACAGCCAACATCTCTAGACAGTTTATGTGCCAAGAATGATGATGGTCCTGCCACAGACCCCTGGCAAAGCGGCCATCCATGACCGCGCCCCAGCCAGTGAGGGAGGCGTCTGTCGAAACGGTTTTCCGGCAAAATGACGCTCCCAACACTGGCCCTAGGGACAGGAACCAAGGTTTCTTCCATATTAGCAGAGAACGAAGGCATCTGCGCGTTACTCTTATTATACGAAATGGATTCCCCTTGGGGGAAAACCCCTTGGCTTTCAGCCACCACTGGAGGGGCCTCGTGTGTAGAAGGCCCAAAGGTATAATGTTGGATGCCGCTGCCATGAGGCCCAGCAGTCTTTGAAACTGCTTTACAGTGATGGCCTGGCCTAGTTTTAACCCGGACACCATCGCCAGAACGGACTCGATACGTGCAGGAGACATGCGTGCCTGCATCGTAACCGAGTCCCACACAACACCCAGAAACGTTGTGCACTGGGATGGTTGTAACACACTCTTTTTGTGTTGAGTCTCAACCCCAAACTTCGAATATGGCCAAGGACGACATCTCGATGCCGAACCGCCATTTCTCGAGACTGGGCCAGAATGAGCAAGTCATCGATAAAATTCAGTATGCGGATGCCCTGAAGTCTCAGAGGAGCAGGAGCTGCATCCATACATTTGGTGAATGTGCGGGAGAGAGTGCTAGGCGAACGGAAGAACCCGATATTGGTAAGCTTAGCCCCGAGCGAACCTCAGGAACCTCCTGTGACATGAAAGGATGGGTACATGAAAATAGGCGTCTTTTAGATCTATCGTGACAAACCAGTCCTCGGATCTGATCTGACTCACGATGACAGGAATGGTAAGCATTTTGAACCTGAACCTCCTCAAAGGCCGGTTCAAAACTCTGAGATCTAAAATCGGCCTCAACCCCCATCCTTTTTGGAACTATAAAGTACCGGCTGTAAAGACCGGACTCCCTGTCTGAATGAGGAACACGTTCTATGGCCTCCTTCAGCAGCAGAGATTGCACTTCTTGTTCCATCACCTGAGCCTGCTCCGGAACCACTGTAGTCTGCACCACCCCAGAGAATTTGGGGGGGGGGGCGGTGCCCGAACTGCAGTCTGTACCCTGATTTTATTATATGCAGGACCCATGCAGATATGTTGGGAAGATGATTCCATGCCTCTACAAAATCTACTAAGGGAACCAGCCTCTTGGGTGTTTTTCGAGCACTGTTCTCGACTTCCTGAAGCGAGATACCGGCAGGATTTAGTCGATACAGTCCTTGTGACCACAATTGATGTGTGTTTTTTATTTTTTGACGCGAACGGCACGGTGTGCGTTCGCTGGAAATTGATGTGGCCCGAAGCGTCAGAGACGGCGGGAACCGACACCGATTTCCTGAGGACTCTGCTGCGACAGCCCTCCGAGGTTCTACCACCTCGGTAGGACCTCTTTCCCGAAGCTTCAACTAAGGGAACCAGCCTCTCGAGGCTGGTCTTGGGTGTTTTTCGAGCACTGTTCCCAACTTCCTGAAGCGGGAAACCGGCAGGATTTAGTCGATACGGTTCTTGTGACCACAATTGATGCTTGTTGGGTTTTTTTTTTATTATTTTTTATTTTTTTTTTTACACGAATGGCACGGTGTGCGTTCGCTGGAAATTGATGTGGCCCGAAACGTCAGAGACGGCGGGAAACCAACACCGATTGTGTGCGGCCATGTAAGCCCTACTTATTAAAGCAGATGTATCTCTGCAGGGCTTACTAGGCAGCGCCGGGGTTTTAGCCCATATCCCGTGCCCCCAAAACATCGTCTGTAATCAAACACTGGGGCTGGAGATACGGGACGAATGCGGTTTACCCCACGATCTCGTTTTAGATATCTTTGTGGAGATCGGGGAAAAACGGCAAACCCCGGCGCTGAGGTTGTGATCTGTGCCGCAGGAAACGCACGTCTAATTTGCTTTCAACTTGCGTTCCCTGCTCATTTTGTGGCCAGCTGATATTCAGTCTGGCCACGGCACGCGTCACAACCTCAATCAGCTCCTCATAAGCTTGGCCAAAAACTGGCGTGCTTGGCTCACGGTCGTCCGCATCGATGCTGAGCATATCCACTTCCTCGGAAGCAGTGAGCTCAAGCAACGGGACCTGATCATGGGCAGAAGAAGCCACAACGCGGGCTTCGCACCACTCACAGTAGGCTCGGGATCCTCAAACGAAGGATGAGAACGTGCCGCAGCAGTCTCATTCTCATCTGCAAAATCCCGCTGCGAACCCCGCGATTTCAATCGCCGCGCTGCCTCAACAGACGCGGGACCAAAACCGCGGGGAACGCGAGCCTGACCGTGCTCATCAAAGCACGCCAACCGGGAGCGCAGCACTCTCATGGGTAATGCTTCACAACTTTCACAGGCAGATCCCTCGAGAGCTGCCTGTGCGTGCTGCGCTCCCAAACAGTTCACACATAAAGCGTGCGTGTCCCTACACGTAATGAAACGAGGGCAGGGGTGCACGCACTTCTTGAACTGTTCGGTGGCCATAATATTTTTAAATCAGACAAACAACACCAAATAAGACAAACAATTTCAACATAGAGCGCTTGCTGAAGAGCGAAAGCTAATGTGTGTGTATGTACCGGCGTCACTTTTATGCGTCCGGTTATGCCGTCACGTTACGTCATGACGCAACACCAATCAAGATTGGAATAGTTTCATTCATAATTCAGAGGCGCACGCTAAGGAGTGTTCCCCAAAGAGTCGTTTTCAACGACGCAGTGCGAGTTCCCTCGGAAGGGAACTAGAAAAAGAAACGTTTATCAACACTATGAGCCTATTATATCTCAGGCACACAGACAGACAGACAGACAGATAGACAGATGATGACAGACAGACAGACAGATAGACAGACGATGATAGACAGACAGACAGACAATAGATAGATAGACAGACAGACAGACAATAGATAGATAGACAGACAGACAGACAAACAGACAGACGATAGACAGACAGACAGACAGACGATAGATAGATAGATAGATAGACAGACAGACAGACAGACAGACAGATAGATAGACAGACAGACAGACAGACAGACAGACAGACAGATAGATAGATAGATAGATAGATAGATAGATAGATAGATAGATAGATAGATAGATAGATCTAATTCAAAGTATAGTCCTCCTAAATTTTTAACTTATACATTTAAATGCTGTTTTTTTTCTTCTCCTCTTCGTTTCCCCCCTGTACATATGAAATGATTGGTATTGACAGTGGAAGTATTGGACGTGACAGCGCATAAAGATGCCTGATTTATTCCATTACACAGAGATTCCCTCGCTGCCATTCTACCATCAGCTGGGCGACTGTACAAGAGTTTGTGGAGAGTTTCAAATGATGAGAGCTGTGCATAATGAATTCAGTGTGGTTTAGAGGAAGTCCTGCAGAATGATGTTTGCTTTTAAGAATAAGATCTAGCTCGTCTTTCCATTCTGGGCCCATTAGTATGCCTCTTTGTGATTCTGAAAGAATCTCTTTTAGGCTGTCTTCAAAAAAGGGAATGACGTAACACTGAGACATGCTCACCCAGAACGTTACATAAACAAAGTGATATTTAACATACAAACAAGTAAAACTTCAGTTGCTGAAGGTTTGTCACTATTAACAAAATTACTAGAGTTTTACCATGTTTGCTGTGTTTTGAATTGATAACTAGCTCACTGCTAACTGAATACACAGTATATTGCCTACTGTTATTACAAATATTATGTGAAACCATATCAGTGTTGGGTAAGATACTCAAAAAATTAATCCACTACAAATGTCCAATTACATATCTAAAAATTGGTATCAGATTACTTTCTCAGGTTTGCAGTATGCAATGACAAAATTAACAGAAGTATGCACCACCATAATACGTTGCATGTTTGCATGCACCTGTAGTCTGCTGCTGTCAGTTTTATGAATGGACTCAATCTCCGCACCTGCAGCAGGCGTAGCAGCAGCATACTGCCCCCCTCAGGGTGAAATGCGCACTGCAGGCGTGACATCAAACTGATGAAGTCCTCTGACATGACGTTAGAAGCTCGCCGTGACGGGGGTGGAGAGCACCTATAAAAAGTTCATGCCACTTTCACGCTTCACACGACTAACCTCGGACCTGAACGGGATCATCACGGATCGAGGACAGCTGCATTTCACTGGCGAGCTGATATATCGTCACTTTATCGTCACATTATCAACAGGCTGCAAGTGAATAAACCACCCACTGCAGGTAAGACAATGATGCGAGTTACTTTATTAACTATATTTACTGGTCTTACCCTGGTATTTGACCTGGTGTTTTGCCACAGTTTGGTATATCGTACTTATTGTGTTTGAAAATGTTTGATGTTGATGATTTTGATGTGCTCTCTGTGTGTGTAGCTATTTGGGCAAATGCCCTTATCCAAGAGTGCAAATGTTCTTGTATTATATGATCTGATGTTTATTTTGGTGTCAGGACAGAGACTGCCATGAGGGCGGCGTGTTTGATGATCATCTTGGCCTTTCTGACGGTGATGCGGTGTCAGAGTGTGCCGGCTGAGGGTGACCCGTCTCTGGATGAGCTCTTCCAGCGCGCAGAGGGTCTGCTCATCCGCTCCATTCTCACACAGCTGCAGGACAATGAAAACAACGACAACGGTGTCTGCTCACATTCACTTTCATAAACGAGTCACAATACACTTATACATGAGCTAGAAGACACGGGACCAGAAGACACTCTGTTCAAGAGTGTTTTAACACACTTTTGTACATTTTAGACAATTTATTATACAGATTCTTTTTGATCATAACTAATAGCCTATACAGAACCGATTTGAATTATTACTTTATGTATGCATTTGACACAGTAAAACTAATCATTAGACTTTAATCAAACATTTGCTTTAAGGGTATTGTAAAAATGATAACGACGATGATGATATTATGATGCTATTTATATATTATTTAAGTTATATTTACATTTAAATGCAATTCTATAGAGAGCCTCAAAAATTGTTCCACATTGTAAAAATCCTGTTGTTTTTACAAAAAGTAAAATGCTGCTGTGGTTGCCAGAATAATTATGTAAAAATACAGTAAAGATGTAAACAAATTCTCAGAACAACCTGCACATTTTTACAGTGTAAAACTGTTGTAATTTACATGACCACAATGGCACTGTAAAAAAAAAAAAAAAAAAAAAAAAAAACTTACATTTACAGTAAAAAAAACCTTAATAAGCTTGATTTTAACCTTCTGAAACTGTCAAAATCTTCTTTTCACTTTCTAATGTATTGTTAATCACAGTAAAAATGACAGAAGGGCACATGAGGACATGACGTTCATCAATAGTGTCTGTTCCAGGAGTAATGATCAATAAACATGTAGAGACAGCGCTCAGTGTCACTCACACAA
The DNA here is from genome assembly GCF_025860055.1 of Xyrauchen texanus. Classification (NCBI taxonomy): domain Eukaryota; kingdom Metazoa; phylum Chordata; class Actinopteri; order Cypriniformes; family Catostomidae; genus Xyrauchen; species Xyrauchen texanus. Next base: position 1,850,530 of record NC_068302.1, on the reverse strand, counting down.
ACACTAAACACCATCAGGATAACACATGTGAAATTAAAATAATACAGTAAACATGAACTATAACACAGAACACCCCAATGCACATAACTGATATTACAAATAAGAAGAAACAGAACTATTCCCATCAAATATCATCAAATATGATGGGTCATGCAGGGAATTCTGGGAACGCTGATTATTGTTTTTACTGTAATTTTAACAAAAATTTACTGTTAAAAGTACACGCATGCTCTTGTTTAACATAATGCAATGTTTTACCATTAATTATCCAGGAAAATCACACTTTTACAAAAAGATCATTTTTACAACATTTTATTGTAAAAACTACTGTATTGTCTTTTAAAATATACGACATTTTTTACTGTATATTTTACAGTTATTGTTTATTTCTGTAGCATTTTAACAGTCTTTTAACGTTAAAATGACAGACATGTTGCATGTAACTGATATTTATGTTTTCAGTATAGATTAGTTGTGGTAAAAAGTGTCTGATGATCATGCAGAAACGATTAATAGACTAGGCTAAAATAAAAAAATTCAAATGCATTGTGTATATTTCAAATAATAATGAAAATGATTATGATGCAATTAATATTATTATATACATGTATATGCTACTCTTTAGAGAGCTAAGAAGCTTAAGTAGAGAAGTGTGAATATATATATATAGCCTAGCCTATATAATATAAAAATATCAGTGGACACAAATATCATTCTCTACCATTTATTACTAGCCAATAAATGGTCAAATATTAGGAGATATTACTTCTTTTGTAATGACCTTTTATTCTATTTTATTTAAATATATTACATTTTATTATAATTAACCTTTATTTTATTATTAATACTTAAACTAAACAGTGAAGAAACAAAAGGTAGCTAATCCTGCCTCATCTGCAAACATATTCGATCATATTAAATATTTTTGACTTGGTTAAAACAAGTTAATTTATATATATTACCAAATAAAGTAACCATTTTAGGTTGCCTGACAAAACATTTTTCTGCCTTTTCTCCATTTTTTTTTTTTTTTTTTTTCAATTTAAGGAATGTTTGATTCTTCATCATAAATTGTGATTTGTTTTCCACCTGCAGGGGAACAGTTGCTATCCCAGCCGGAGTGGATGGAGAAGAGACAACACCCGGGCAAGCGACAGCATCCCGGTAAACGCGAGGACGCGGACTATGAAGACGACGCTTCCCTCCAGAAGAGACAGCATCCCGGAAAACGCCCGTCACTGGATCAGATGATGGAAACCCCGACGCCCCAGAGCGAGCTGTCCAAACGGCAGCACCCGGGGAAACGGTACCTCATGCTGCTCCAGAAACGTCAACATCCCGGCAAGCGCGAACTAAACGAGAGCGAGCGGACACCGGGAGACCGGTTGGACCTGGAAAAACGTCAGCATCCCGGCAAGAGACTATGCGAGGACTGGGATGGCTGCGATCAAGCCAGCATCCTAGTTGAGCTTCTGGACAACGTCGCCAAAAGTCGCACGGAGGAGAAGAGACAACATCCCGGAAAACGGTTTGAGTTGGAGGACGATATCATTTAAACGGCAGTAACTGAAATAAGTGTATTGAAATATATGAGTCGTTTAAACGGATAAATTATTGTTCATTGTTTTCCGCAGCATCATACTATTGATGGGAAACGCATCTGTCTCCATACGGTATATGTTTTACTGGTCGCTTTCAGATGTCTAAAACATTTCGTCACAGTAAGAGAGTCCGTCAAAACAATCTCCCCGAGTGTCTCGTTGAGTTGCGACGGTGTTTCTGTAAGCGTAATTGCGCAGGATTCCACCGAACGCACGCGTTAAAATATGTTGCTCATTCCCGTTATTCCCTATTCCCGACACAACTGTTCCTTATCTAGTCCAAATATATTCATTACGTTCATGGTGTTTCTCTGATGCGTTATTGCGCACCGAAAGCGCACGTTTTAGCTTTCCGTTATGAGGCACGGGACTTATTCCCAACACAACTACAACTTTATATAAAAAAAATGTCCCTTAATTGGGTGAATTAGATCGTATTCCATTACATTCGGTCTTTTTTGAGGACTCCGTCATTTATTTCAATGCAAGTGACCAAAAAAACAAGTCGCAGTTTTCCCAGATGGGATTCATGAATTATGGAATTGTCCAATTAATGCTAATCTTGAATGAATATTCCTTCGCAAAAAAATAAAAAAAATGGGTTGTCGAAATATTTTTCTACAGTATTCTTGCATGAGTTGAAGAACTCGTACATTTTCATGATTTATTTTGTTCTATTGATATAGAGCATATTTAAATGACAAATGTTGTACAATAAAATGCTTTCGATGCGTACAGTTTGTCTGCTTTTGGAATTGAGCATCAAACAATCAAAAAGATTGTTTGACTTTACTCTTTATAAAGTTCAACTTTACACATTTAATAACTAATTCTTGCAAAACCAAATCAAAAAGAGGTCAGTTTTCATCCAGTACAATACATGGACAGGTTCTGTTCAGTCTGAATTACACACACATCAACACTTTCATTAAAATGAGTAAATGTCTTTGGGGAGATGACGAAAGTTACTTAAGTTAATATTACTCAAAGCACGTTTAATTTTGAAAGACAATTTCTGTATAGACAAAGTAAAGTTTTGACAGAAAAACCTTCCAACAATTCTACTGTTATTGCCCAGGAAAATAGGCAGTGCACACGTTCACCCCTATTTGCGGGGCATGTTGTCGCACTAAATTGTATGATTTATCATTAGTGAGAACCTGTATTTGTTGACCCTGATTTGAGACTAATTCCTTTTTAGAAATATGCTTTCTAAAGTTAAAAAAAAGCCATCTTCCACAACACATCTGTATTTAAAATGCATTATAGGCTATTTCAAGCCTTTCAGTGACAATTAAAAACAGTAAAACAATACAGAAACACAAAAACATTTATGAAAATGCAGAAATGGAAAATGGATTTTGGCCAACAGAAATGAATGATTTGCAAAGTCAAGTCATTTTTATTTGTATATCGTTTTTCACAAAAAACATTGTTTCAAATCAGCTTTAGAGAAGGCGATGCCTTAATGTCTTCAAGGCACCATGTGATCATGCCAAAGGGGACTGTGGCAAGGAAATAACTGGGTGTCTTGGGTCTCAAACCAACATACAAAAGTACTGCTAGTTAAAACATTCAGTGGAGTTATTTAACTTTTGACTCAGTTACTGGGATATAGTATTTGTGACAACTTTCTCATGTAACGCCCTGGTCTATCTCCTGTCTGTGAGCAGGCAGAGTGTTAGGCGTAGTGTGATGTACAGACATCATGAGCTCATGATCATAGCTTTCACAGCAGGAGTCCATGGGGTGTCCAGTAATTACAGTCAGTGAAATTCTAACAGGTCACACAGACATCTTACTTACATCCATCTGCTGTTCCTGGCGTGGGTAGATGTGTTTCCGTCCATTTGCTACAGCTTTCACTGCACTACATCAATTTATCATCCCAAACATGACAAGTATATATAATGTAGTCATTAGATTTATATGTTCAATTTGAAACATATTGTTCACTATGGAGTTAGAACAATGACTAAAGTATTTTAATCTGAAATTCTAGAAATGTACATTTAACAAAATTAAAGACTTTGTGGCATATTTCATAAATGTGTTTTTTAAGCATTTGTTTTTATGTTTTTAGAGATGGAATTAGCTGTAAATATTCTGATTACAAAATGACAGGTTCAAATGTTCTGATCAAGAAGAAATTCAGAACTCTAAAAACAATTCTGTCAAATTAAAATCTCAGAAATTCAGGTTGTATACAAACTAGATCAAAGCTTTCATGTTCCAAAGGGAAAAGTAGTGGTTATCAGAATAGTCGAACTTTTGGCCAATCACAAACCCTAAAAAACTGAATTAACTCATTTGACTGAGCAATCTCATTTACTCAAGTTAATTGAATAAAGGTTACCAAAACTTGTGTAATTAAGTTAAGTTTGTGTTCATATAGAATGAACTTAGCTATTTAAGTTAAGTAGATGCAAATAGACTAAACTCAGATTTGCTAATATAAATGTTGTTGTTTCTACTTAATAATTTTACTTGAATTGATTGAAATTTAGATCAAACAATAACACTGCTCAAATAAAGAAGATTACAACTGACCAATCATGAAATAAACTTATTTCTCCACAGAAATACTTAGACACATATACAATGCACATTGCACATGCACAATGAGAACTGAGATTGTGCTAACAGGGTCACCATAATGTTGACATCACACCAAACAAGTAGTAGCAACAAAACAACATAAAGGATACTACAAAAGAGCTTAAACCTCTATGAATTCTTATTAAATATTTTAAAGCCCATATTAGTTCGCTTTGACCAAAGAAACATAATTAAACAGTTAAATTGCAAAGGATTATGGTATTCCTCATAGCCTAGATTTTGTACTCAATTGTTTGAGTAATTAACACTTTACAAAGTTATAAGTCAGTTGATTTTTTTCTTTTTCTTTTAAATTTTTAGGGAAAAAAGTTAAAGGATCATAGATATTTGAGTTACAAGCCCATAACTTGACATTCCAAGCAATGCTTAAGACAACTTGATTTTTCCAGTAATGGCAGCAGTATGATTTACAGTGCAGAGCTACAGTAGCAGAATTCTCTTGCACGGTCCCATGTATATACAGTAAATTCAAAAAGTATTCAGACCCATTTTATTTTTACATTTTGTTATGTTGCAGCCTTATGCTAAAATGCTTTATATAATTTTATAATTCCAAATCAATCTACACTCCATACCCCATAATGACAAAAAGCAAAAACCAGATCTTTGATATCTTTGGAGATTTAAAAAAAATAAAAAACTGAAATATTACATTGACATAAGCATTCAGACCCTTTGCTATGACACTTGAAATTTAGCTCAGACCCATTGCTCTGGATCATCTTTGAGATGTTTCTATACTTTGACTGGATTCCACCGATGGCAAATTCAATTGATTGGACATGATTTGGAAAGGCACACACCTGTCTATATAAGGTCTCACAGCTGAAAATGCATATCAGCTATATGGGCCTATTAGCGAACTGCAGAACACTCACCCTGACAGACTGTTTATTGTCACCAGAGATTTCAACCATGTGAATCTCAAGACAGTGCTCCCTAAATTCCATCAGTATGTGGACTTTGCAACGATAGGGATGTTTACAAAAACATTCCAGGCACATACCGGGCGGAGCCCCGTGCCCACCTCGGCTACTCAGACCACATCTCTGTTATGCTAATCCCAGCATACAGACCGCTCGTCAGACACACAAAACCGCTTCAGAAGCAGGTGAAAACCTGGCCAGGAGGAGCCATCTCTGCACTTCAGGACTGTTTTGAGTGTACTGACTGGCACATATTCAGGGAGGCTGCAACATATGGCAACTCTACCAACTTGAAGGAATACACAGCATCAGCGATCAGCTACATCAGCAAGTGCATTGATGATGTCACTTTCTCCAAGACCATCACCACACGCTCCAACCAGAAGCCGTGGATGACTGCAGAGGTGCGTGTGCTGCTGAGGACCCAAGACTCCGCCTTCAGAGCAGGCGACAAGGCGGCCCTAAGAACAGCGAGGGCCAAACTGTCCCGGGCCATCAGAGAGGCAAAGCGCGCACATGCCCAGAGAATCCACAGTCACTTCCAGGACAGCGGCGACGCGTAGCGCATGTGGCAGGGCATCCAGGCCGTCACCAACTACAGGACAACATCAGTTGCCTGGGAGAATGATGCCTCCCTTCCAGATGCGCTGAATGACTTCTATGCTCGGTTTGAGGTGCAGAACGACGTGGTGGCGAGGAAGACCACCCCTCCTCCCAACGACCAGGTGCTCTGCCTTACCACGGCTGATGTGAGGAAAACTCTACGTAGAGTCAACCCACAGAAGGCTGCTGGACCAGACAACATTCCTGGCAGTGCTCAGAGTATGTGCAGACCAGCTGGCAGATGTTCTTACCGACATCTTCAACATCTCTCTGAGCAGCGGCGTCGTTCCAACGTTCTTCAAGGCCACCACCATCGTCCCCATGCCAAAGAAGTCTTCAGTGTCCTGCCTCAACGACTACGTCCCGTCGCACTCACATCCATCATAATGAAGTGCTTCGAGAGTCTCGTCATGAGGCACATTAAGACCCAGCTGCCCCCCTCACTAGACCCACTGTAGTTCACATATTGTCCTCAACAGACGATGCCACCACCCTCCATCTGGCCCTCACCCACCTAGATAAAAAGGACTCATACATTCGAATGCTGTTCATAGACTTCAGCTCATTATTCAACACAATCATTCCTCAGCACCTGATTGGAAAGCTGAACCTACTAGGCCTGGACACTTTCCTCTGCAACTGGATCCTGGACTTCCTGACTGGGAGACCTCAGTCAGTCCGGATCAGGAACAGCATCTCCACCACCACACTGAGCACTGGGGCCCCCCAGGGCTGTGTGCTCAGTCCACTACTGTTCACTCTGCTGACTCACAACTGTGCACAACTCGAACCACATTCAAGTTCGCCAATGACACGACCGTGGTGGGTCTCATCAGCAAGAATGACAAGTCAGCATACAGAGAGGAGGTGCAGCAGCTAAAGGATGGGTGTAGAGCCAACAACCTGTTTCTGAATGTGGACAAAACAAAAGAGATGGTTGTTGACTTTAGGAGAGCACAGAGTGACCACTCTCCGCTGAAAATCGACGGCTCCTCTGTGGAGATCGTCAAGAGCACCAAATTCCTTGGTGTTCACATGGCGGAGAACCTCACTTGGTCCCTTAACCCCAGCTCTATTACCAAGAAAGCCCAGCAGCGTCTCTACTTTCTTCGAAGGCTGAGAAAAGCACATCTCCCACCCACCATCCTCACTACATTCTATAGAGGGACTATTGAGCGCATTCTGAGCAGCTGCATAACTGCCTGGTTAGGGACTTGGACCGTTTTGGACTGCAAAGCCCTGCAGAGGACAGTGAGGACAGTTGAGAAGATTGAGAAGGGTCTCTCTTCCCTCCATCAAAGACATTTACACAAAATGCTGCATCCACAAAGCAACCAGCATTGTGGATGACCCCACACACCCCTCACACAAACTCTTCACCCTTCTGCCATCTGGCAAGTGGTACCAAAGCATTCGGGCCCTCACGACCAGACTGTGTGGCGATATGGAAGAAATCCATACCAGCTTTTCAATTTCTAATGGGCGTAAACCAATGAGGGAATTTAATATTAAAGAGAGCTAGAAACGGAAGAGAGGAAGAGAAAAAAAAAAAAACAAACGAGTAGGTTATCGAAGTGGGACACAATTTACCTGAAGGACGTCGTTGCTATTGTTGCTGAAATTTCTGTGTATGCGCTGACTGGGTGCGATCGCCAAAGTGACGGAGGATTTGAGCTCTGCATGGTTCGCTTCGCTTGCCTGGTGCAACACTATCCAGCCTGCTTCGCCTGCCTCAGGTACTAGTCTTGATGTCTATCATCTTTTAACCTCACGCCAAATCTCCAAACCTTTCCCCGGCCCTGGATTTGCGGCCGGTACACAGACTGCTTCACGCGGCCAAACAAACACACACACACACACATTCATACACGCCCATTACACACGCGCACACCCCAAATATATATATTTTTTGGATTATTTATTTTTCTTTGGTTTGTTTTCCATTTCTTTTCTTTTTGTTGGAATTGACCACGAAAGGCAGAGTTTGAAAAAAATAACGAACTTAAGACATTAATGAATCTAGGACTCTCGTGACTTTTGGTTTTGTTTGTGAAATCTTGAATTGAACTTGCAGCAATCTTACTGTCCTGACTGTTTTTGTCATGTGAGGCAAAGAGAAAAAAAATACAAACTCTGTGTGAAAAATTGACCTTCGTGTAACTTTTGTCTTTGGTTTTGGTTGAAATGTTTTCATAAATAACCATTTTTTGACTGAAACCCTTCAATCTGTGAATGCGTGTCATTTAAGCCCCATCTTACGTTATTGTGGGTATTGGAAGGGATTCATTTTCGTGTAACAGTGGTTTGAGCTATTTTCGGGGAAACTGAACTTCCATATATATTTTTTTTTATTATTTTGACAAGTTTTGACTTGTCTGGCACCCGAACAATTGAAATTAAATGTACATTTATTAAAAATCCAAATTTGATTTGGGGCAGCCACCGTTACAACTGTGTAACAGCTTCTTCCCCCAAGCCATCAGACTCCTCAATACTCAGATACTGGACTGACACACACACACCTGTACACCATCCAACTTTTGCACATGTCCAGAGTTGCACTTTAATTCATTGTCACTTATACCTGGCTGCTACCTCAATAAATGCTATGTCCATAGAACACAATTTCATAGTATGTTATGTTTACATTTGGCATTTTTATAGTGTCATCTTTTTGCACTACTCAGATTACAAATGTGTACTGGTCGGCGCTGCACTGTCTCTTACTGTGCCTATTGTTCTGTTCCTTTTTGTAATTTATTGTACTGTCCTGTACTTTTTTGCACACGTTTGCATGTGCACTTTATGTAGAAATGTTGTTTAGTCTGTGTAGTCTCATGTGTGTATGACCTATGTTGTTTTTATGTAGCACCATGGTCGCTGTGTTCTTTACTAACTGTAAAAATCACTTGACTTGACTTGACAGAGCAAAAACCAAGCCATGAAGTCAAAGGAACTGCCTGCAGAGCTCAGAGACAGGATTGTGTCGAGGCACAGATCTGGGGAAGGCTACAAAATAAAAAATTGGCTGCATTGAAGGTTCCAAGAGCACAGTGGCCTCTATAATTCTAAAATGGAAGAAGTTTGGAACAACCAGGATTCTTCCTAGAGCTGGTGCCCCGGCTAAACTGAGCAATCTGGGTAGAAGGTCCTTGGTAAGAGAGGTGACCAAGAATTCGAAGGTCACTCTCGTTGAGTTCCAGAGATCATGTGTGGAGATGGGATAAACTTGCAAAAGGTCAACCATCACTGCAACTCTCCACCGATCTTGGCTTTATGGCAGAGTGGCCAGAAAGTAGCCTCTTCTCAGTAAAAAGCATAAAGGACTCTCAGACTGTGTGAAACAAGATTCTCTGGTCTGATGAAACGAAGACTGAACTGTTTGACCTCAAGTCCAAGCATCATGTCTGGAGGAAACCAGGCACCACTCATCACCTGCGCAATACCATCCCAATAGCGAAGCATGGTGTTGGAAGTATCATGCTGTATGGGTGTTTTTCAGAGGCAGGGACTGGGGGACTGGTCAGGGTTGAAGGAAAGCTGAACGCAGCAAAATACAGAAATATCCTTAATGAAAACCTGGTCCAGAGTGCTCAGGACCTCAGACTGGGCCGAAGGTTCACCTTCCAACAGGACAATGACCTTAAGCTCACAGCCTAGACAATGTAAGTGTGGCTTTGGGAAAACTCTGTGAATGTACTTGAGTGACATTTACATTTACATTTATGCATTTGGCAGACGCTTTTATCCAAAGCGACTTACAGTGCACTTATTACAGGGACAATCCCCCCAGAACAACCTGGAGTTAAGTGCCTTGCTCAAGGACACTACTGGTGGCCATGGGGTTAGAACCTGTGACCTTCTGATTAACAGCCCTGTGCTTTAGCCACTACACCACCACTCCAACATCAACCCAATCAAATATCTCTGGAGAAACCTCCACCGATGGTCCCCATCCAACCTGACAGAGCTTGAGAGGATCTGCAGAGAAGAATGGTAGAAAATCCCCAAATCCAGCTGTGCAATGCTTGTCGCATCGTACACAAAAAGTCTTGAGGCTGTGATTGCTGCCAAATGTGCTTCAACTAAGTACTGAGATAAGTCTCTGAATATTTATGTCAATGTGATATTTCAGTTTTTCATTTTTAATACATCAGTTATCAAAAATCTGGTTTTTGCTTTGTCATTATGGGGTATGAAGTATAGATTGATGTGAATTTTTTTTGGTTGTAATTTAAAGCATTTTAGCATAAGGCTGCATAATATCAAAATGTGAAAAAAAATATATACTTTTTCTTGCCAATGTATAATGAAAAGTTCAATGCATGAAATGATCGTACTGTCATCTCACAGCTCAGAACTCTATTAAAAGCTGTTTGCTTGTAAATGCTTTTGCGTTTATTAATTATGACCCTTTTTATTTCTTGTAATTATATTTTCCATGTCACTACCCTAACACACATTTAGTTTTAATGTTATCATTAAGTTTTCAGAGAACTCTAAGTAGTAGAGATTCCTTTTACCTTCAGAAAAGATACATTTTTCTTCTAATTAGAATATTGTCATTAATAAAATATTCTCTTAATTATTACAAGGGTCAATGACACTCATTTGTTTGTCCACATCTAATAAGTTATTCCAAAATATATTAAAAAAACAATTAACACAAATACACCTATACTATGATAAACATTTCAACTTCACATTCTGATTTCAGTCAGTGTGATATTTTTTCTGGGACACATTAATGTAAGAAAACTCTTTCGAGACCATAATAAATACATAAACAAACAAACAAATAAATCAACAAAAGTCTCATTAAAAGCTTAAATTGTTGACAAAAGGAATGTTGGTATAAGTAGTTTGGAATAATCTTTTATTATTTAGCTTACTTAAAAATCAAGCAGTGAAATATTTTTTCTTTAAATTATTATTAATATTTGAAAAAGGTTTGTCAATCAAATCAAAGTTCTGTGGTGTAACCAATATGCAGGGAGCCACTTTGTTGTTGCTATCCTTTTTTTGAAAAGTTTTTTTCTTCTTTTCTCCCCAATTTTGAATGCCCAATTCCCAATGCGCTCTAAGTCCTCGTGGTGGCGTAGTGACTCACCTCAGTCCGGGTGGTGGAGGATGAATCTCCATTACCTCCGATCTACGCATCTTATCACGAGGCTTGTTGAACGTGTTACTGTAGAGACATAGCGCGTGTGGAGGCTTCACGCTATTCTCTGCGGCATCAACGCACAACTCACCACGTGCTCCACCGAGAGCGAGAACCACATTATAGCGACCACGAGGAGGTTACCCCATGTGACTCTATGCTCCCTAGCAACCGGGCCAATTTGGTTGCTTTGGACATCTGGCTGGAGTCACTCAGCACACCCTGGATTCAAACTCATGACTCCAGATGTGATAGTCAGCGTCTTTACTTCTTGATCTACCCAGGCCCCTTTTTTAAGTTTTGTTTTTTGAAATTTTTATGAAAAGTCACATTTTGTTCAGGTCAAATGGAGTAACACTAAAAAAAACTCTTGATATTCGTGACTCATATATTCATGATATTTATAAAAAGTAAGTAATACTAAAAATATTTTTTTTCCATAAATGTATGAAACCAACATGGACTCAAAAATTACATTTCAATGAACTTGACACATGTGTTTTAAACTATATTTTTATAAGATTTCAAATTTGTACCATCTCAGACAACCTCAGGGGCTAGGGGGAGTCTGAGGGAGGCAGTGCCTCCCCTAGGATAAGCTCTGCCTCCCCTGAGAATTTGAGAAATAATCTGTCCATCTGATGATAAATTACAATTTAAAAGTGGATTGTTTTGTGCATATTTTTCCATCGCTAGCAGATGAGTGACGTCTGACACAACAAAAATCCAGTTTTGGCGCTGTTTCACAGTGCGCGCGAGCTCGGCGTACGCGCTCAGAAAAAGTGCATTATGTCAGAACAGAATGCCAACGAGCAGAGCTTTAAAGCACGAGCAAACAATGAACTTTTGTGATTGCGAATAAGTGCAGTGTCCTGTGAGTGTAACTCTACCGCTGCATTAACATATGATGTGAATGTACGTCGAGTTTTCGGGGACTGATCGAGGCGCCAGAACTGCAGCTGATAGAATGTGCGGCGATGAGAAAGAAGTGTGCAGTGCACTGTATGCGCTGCACGAGCAGCGCGAGATCAGAATCAGAATCAGAATCAGCTTTATTGCCAAGTATGCTTACACATACAAGGAATTTGTCTTGGTGACAGGAGCTTCCAGTCAACAACAATACAAACAATACCAAAAACAGCAGCAAGACATAGCTAATTAAAAACAAAAAAGAACACAATATAAATAATTATACATATACGTACATACACTCACCTTCATACATACCCACATACACACACGTAGTGCAAATCTAATACAATCTGTATATAAAGAACAAAAACCTGTATATTATGTACAGAGCAATGTAAGTAATGGCAGTAGTGGATATGTTGGATAATATAAATTAAAATTAAACTGTGTATTGCACATAATTATTGCTCAATGGGGCAATTTAATTGTTCATTAGATGGATGGCCTGAGGGAAAAAACTGTTCCTGTGTCTGATGGTTCTGGTGTTCAGAGCTCTGAAGCGCCGGCCAGAAGGCGAACAGCTCAAAAAGGTAGTGGGTGAGTGGGGTCCAGAGTGATTTTATCAGCCTTTTTCCTCACTCTGGAAGTGTATAGTTCTTGAAGGGGGAGCAGGGGGCAACCAATAATCCTCTCAGCAGACCGAAGTGTCCTTTGTAGTCTTCTGATGTCTGATTTCGTAGCTGCACCAAACCAGACAGTTATTGAAGTGCAGAGGACAGACTGAATGACTACTGAGTAGAGATGCTTTCACATATGCTGCGTTACTTTGTAGACTAACTGATCCGCGGCTGTACTGTACCAGAAACACATAGGCATACTCACTATTTTTTTTATTTCAAATCCAGAAGTTATCAGCAACTTTTATTTAAAAAAAAAAGTTTTGTCAGCATTGCGATTCTCTTTGTACACATATACACTCTTTAATAGACGTATTCACGTTAAAACCCAATTTAATCAACGTATTCAATGCATTACTTCTATACAGATGTATATATTAATTTGCTCGAGCAATTAAGTGGAAAAATATTTAACCATATATTTATATTAAAATCGCAAACATTTTAAATTAAAACTTAAAATTGACAAAAACAGCAGACTCATACCTTTTCTTTTGCATTTAAATTTTAATACAATAAATCTTGCATTTCACAAAGAACTTTCCACCTCCACCTCCACAAATGAGACTAGAGTCGTTCATTATCCCGTCTTGTTGAGGTAAATTTTAGTTTTCCTTGCTTTACCCCGGTCTTAAAGTAAAAATGAGACTGTGAAAAATAGTAGTATTTAATTAAATACATTTATCTAAGTTTATTTTGACTATAGATCTCAAAACTCCTCCAGTAGCCCCTTAAATAAAAAACGAACAGTCCTAACTAGAACGTTCATTAAAAAAAATGTAGCCTATTTCTTTTCTATTGGCCGTTATTGGGTGTGTGTCAGTCAGCTGCAGGATCACATTAACAACCAGAGTGCGCAGTAGTCACAGTCATACAGTCACTCTGCACACAGACGATATATATTTTGAATCTGTTGGCAGCTCCTGTTACAAGGCTCACCGCTCACACACAACTTTGTTATTTTCTCATTTAATGCTAGCGTCTACTTATAAGCTTTTCATGAAAGTTTTATATTTGAACAGTTAAGTTTTGTTTGCACTTTTTTTGACATTTTTGCAGGCTATTAATTTGTTGGGTAACATACCCTAGATCAGGCTGCTTAGCTACCTGCTAGTCACTTAAATTGCTAGTCTCTAGTCAATGAAGTTGGCACTGAAGTCAATGAAGTAGACTTTTGGATGTAATAATTAGACCAGTTTTTATTAAACATAAAAAAATGCATAAGTGGCTCATTAAAAAACAGGCACCTTGTCATTCACCCTCCATGCAAGCTGCCTCTGTCGAGCTCAGCACACCTGCTAGTAACAGTGAACATGCTGCCTCTGACAAGCCCAGTACCTCTGCTCCCAACACTGAGCAGAGCCTTGTTGCATCCACAACGGCAAATCCTCCAAACGCATGTCCTCCACAAAATCCACATGCACCATCCTCCAGCTCTGCATCTGTGTCGGAGCCAGCAACATTCTGCCCTCCCCAAAACAGACAATCCTCCTCCAGCTCTAGTGTGTCTGTTCCCCCTGACTTAGATTTGTATAGCCCATCCCAGCCCAAGCTAAGTAGCTATCCTAAGCACCCATTTGGACAGGCTCTCAGGTGTTTCAATGCGGGCTGGTATCAGTCTCGACCATGGCTCGAATATTCTGTCTTACGTGATGCCAGCTTTTGCTTTCCCTGCCGTAAATTTAGTGTCTCCAATTCGGAAAGAGATGACGCATTCACAAAAGTAGGCTACAACAATTGGAAAAAAGCGCTGATAAAAAACAGTGGTTTTCAGAAACATGCCTCCGGCACTGCGCACGTCAGAGCCATTACCTCTTGTCTATACAAACGTGACTTCAGATTCATTTAAGAAACTCTCTTGTCTCGGTTGCCTACTCGTGTAGCACGTCTTCTCACAAGCAAACACCTGTCACTCATCACCAGGTAATCACCGTGATCTGATATATGAATCTGTCAATAATAATAATAAATAATAATAATATCATCATCATATTATTAATGTTGACCTGGTTTAACTAACTTTTATGTGATAGCCCTATAGTCTAATAGGGGCCCTGTGCCTATCTCTGGGTTCCTGGCTTAGTAAAAGATATGCACTAAAACAGATTGTGTGTAGTATAGCTTAATTTTGCGCCAATTTTTTCAATTGTTTATGTTGCCCCCCCAAACATGATATCCTGGTAACCCCTCTGGACAACCTTATTTGTCAGTGACCGATACATTAATTAATTGGACTGTATATAATGTTGTTTAGTTTATAAATAATAGAGGTTCATTCGTTTAAGGTGATTAGTGTTCTCTATCTTTCAACATAAATACTAATGTACTATGGCAAAAGTGCAGCTTTGAATGCACAGAGAACTGAGTATAATCAATCTCATAATCATCTATACTCTGTGCTGTAATCACTCCAGATGAGGTTATTGAAGAATATGTGGAAGAAACCAGTGACGTGCAGTGATGTCTTAAAGAGGCTAGGCACTGAGTTATGAAAGCCAGATTACCTGATTTATTGTTTAAGCTAATAATAATACGTAATAACAGTGAACGTTACGCACAAGCGTAGCATATCAAGAAATGTACAAATCAGGATGTATATAGCGTACTCTCTCTCTCTCTCTCACGCACACACACACACACACACAAAAGCGCGTAAACAGTGAACGTTACGCACAAGCGCGGCATATCAAGAAATGTACAAATCAGGATGTATATAGTGTACTCTCTCTCTCTCTCTCGCTCTCTCTCACACACACACACACACACACACACACACACACACACACACACACACACACACACACACACACACACACACACACACACACACACACAAGCGCACAGCCACATAGCCAATCTTTTCTTACATACCAATCAGTTTGAAATGATCGGATAATTTTTGGGCCCTTTTGCTGTACTAGTCATCTAAGGCTGGCGTAGACCTCCCTCTTGCAATTAACTCATATTTGGAATTAAAATCGAGCTTGGAAAAATTTCTTAATTCCGTGATTACAGCCGGTGCTGTCATTTTGATTTTGAATTTGGCGGGGATTAGGCATGTAGGCTACGCTAGCTGTGATGTAATGACGTCAGCTACGCAAATGTCCAGGAATATCTTGATTTTAATTGGTCCATGTCTGATACGTAACGGAGATGATTACGGGCATAACATATTTACGTCAAAAGGCACAGCAGATTTGTGCTTTTTGCCGTACGTGTTATTCTACCATTTGTTTTTAGTTGATTATGCGTAACTGCTACATTTGTCATCATAACGTCTAAACAATTGGAATAACACACATATTGCATAAATCACAAGAATAAAAAGTAAAAATATAAATACAAGTTTATTATTTAATAAACATTTTATTTTTGAATTTTGGCAGGGTAGGCAGTGCCTAGTTTGCCTACCCAGACCGCACGTCAGTGGAAGAAACTGTATTGTAATGACACATTTGAATTAACTCGTCTTTACTGCCTTCTTCCTTTGTTTAGTAGAAGTTACACAGAGACATTTTAATTACGTGATAAAACAACTTATTATTAAATGTCAGTAGTAAATTATGAATGCGGCTGCACACGGTCGACGTCATAGAATTGTTTATTAACGGAGAATTCATTACCAACACGGCAAGTTCCAATTAATTGCAATAAAGCAATACCCAGTAAACATAAACCATATAATTTTCCATTAGGATACATTTTGGTACGATACATTATGTGTTCAAAATTATCTTTACAAAACTTAAAGAATGTAAATCGATGTTCGGGCTGTTATGATCCTCCACAGCACTAGATGTCGAAGTACGAAAAGTGTGTGTGTAAAACTCTTGATGTTTACGCGTCTGAAGCAGCTGTCGTAGCATTGGCTGAATTTACAGTTTTAAAAACATCCCAAAGCCTTCGAGATGATTTGCGTCATCTTTTACCACGTGTTCACGGAATATAAACCCTGTCATTGGTGTTAAATAGTTGAGGTGTTGGACTGGTTTTGGTGAGAGGTTTTAACTTCATGAAACTGACAAAAACTTATAGGTAGCACAAGAGCAGCTCTGTGTCCCGAGACTCGAGAGAATAGCTTATTTTACACAACAACGACGCTTTTTTTTAGATGGAAGTCGCACTGTAAAACTTTGGGTTTTTCACACCGGAGTCAGATCATGTCAACAGCGGAAGACGCAGAGTTGCGCATGCGCAGTGAGCAGCAGACATGTGTACCCGCAGGCTGGAGGAGAGAGATGAGAGAGAGACAGAGCGGAAAAACAGCTGGAAGAGTCGACGTTTACATCATCAGGTGTGTGTTTGCATTTATTAATCTTGGATAATGTTAACCCTGCTATTGCGTTCATGGTAGATCATTATTTTTAATCAAACCATCAAATTGTGTGACTTTGTCAAGACTATCAAAAAACACAACACATTCTCCTAGAAAATGTCTAATAGTGCTTGAAAGGAAATTGTTCAGATTATACTCTGCAGCCATCTGATGCAGAACCATCTTACATCAAACTCACACGTTAACATTCAACATTCAACAGTTCATGAGAGTAAATAGAATAGATTTAGCTTAAAAAGATAGTAAAGAAGTATGAATGTAGACTACTTGAGTTGTGCAGTTGTTTTGATTAAATTTAGCTGAAAAAGAATATGTTAGTTTCATGACTTTTAACCACCCAGTTGTATTGAGCAGTTATAAGTAATAGGAAATCCATTCAAATTACTTGTAATTTTCACATTAGATGTTCATATAAATCGCATATTATGTTATACAGGATTTTTTCCTGGCTCAAAATGAGGCGGAGGTGGTACCATACTAATCAAAAAAGTGAAAACACGTAAACATTGGCTTTGCGTTAAAACGCTACTAATGACCTGGCAACTGAATACTAGTGTTAATGTTGTCATCTGTTTTTAATTTAGTCTTAATCCTGTGTCAAATGTTCCTTTTAAATTTTTATCGTATTTAGTCAACCTTATCCTTTTTTTTTGTTGTTGTTGTTGTTTGTCAAGTCTGGGCTTTTTAATGTAGTTTTAGTCAATGAAAACTGTTGATGTTTTAGTCATATTTTAGTAACATTTAGTCATATTGACATTTTAGTCACTGAACACTGTAAACATTTATATATATATATATATATATATATATATATATATATATATATATATATATATATATACACTCACCTAAAGGATTATTAGGAACACCTGTGTTTGACCCCCTTTCGCCTTCAGAACTGCCTTAATTCTACGTGGCATTGATTCAACAAGGTGCTGAAAGCATTCTTTAGAAATGTTGGCCCATATTGATAGGATAGCATCTTGCAGTTGATGGAGATTTGTGGGATGCACACCCAGGGCACGAAGCTCCCATTCCACCACATCCCAAAGATGCTCTATTGGGTTGAGATCTGGTGACTGTGGGGGCCATTTTAGTACAGTGAACTCATTGTCATGTTCAAGAAACCAATTTGAAATGATTTGAGCTTTGTGACATGGTGCATTATCCTGCTGGAATTAGCCATCAGAGGATGGGTACATGGTGGCCATAAAGGGATGGACATGGTCAGAAACAATGCTCAGGTAGGCCGTGGCATTTAAACGATGCCCAATTGGCACTAAGGGGCCTAAAGTGTGCCAAGAAAATATCCCCCACACCATTACACCACCACCACCAGCCTGCACAGTGGTAACATGGCATGATGGATCCATGTTCTCATTCTGTTTACGCCAAATTCTGACTCTACCATCTGAATGTCTCAACAGAAATCGAGACTCATCAGACCAGGCAACATTTTTCCAGTCTTCAACTGTCCAATTTTGGTGAGCTCTTGCAAATTGTAGCCTCTCTTTCCTATTTGTAGTGGAGATGAGTGGTATCCGGTGGTCTTCTGCTGTTGTAGCCCATCCGCCTCAAGGTTGTGCGTGTTGTGGCTTCACAAATGCTTTGCTGCATACCTCGGTTGTAACGAGTGGTTATTTCAGGCAAAGTTGCTCTTCTATCAGCTTGAATCAGTCGACCCATTCTCCTCTGACCTCTAGCATCAACAAGGCATTTTCAGCCCACAGGACTGCCGCATACTGGATGTTTTTCCTTTTCACACCATTCTTTGTAAACCCTAGAAATGGTTGTGCGTGAAAATCCCAGTAACTGAGCAGATTGTGAAATACTCAGACCGGCCCGTCTGGCACCAACAACCATGCCACGCTCAAAATTGCTTAAATCACCTTTCTTTCCCATTCTGACATTCAGTTTGGAGTTCAGGAGATTGTCTTGACCAGGACCACACCCCTAAATGCATTGAAGCAACTGCCATGTGATTGGTTGATTAGATAATTGCATTAATAAGAAATTGATCAGGTGTTCCTAAAAATCCTTTAGGTGAGTGTATATACACACATTTTACTGTTGTTGTCATTTTAATGTTTTTTTTTTAACATAAGATTGATCTTATCATAATGATCTCATGATGATGACGTTGCAAGCTGCTGACAGCGGGGGTGAGAGACGAGCGTCTCCATTTTAGAGTGCACATCATCCGGCAGAACTTTAAATCTCTCCCGGTCTCGACTCCCGCTCAGACTGGGTCTCTTCCGCGACTGGTTGAAGCAGCTCTGACCGCACAGAGAATGACAGTTTTTTTTGAGTTTGTGTTTATTTACATGTCACGCTCCCGTATTATATGGACTTTAATTAATGATGAAATAAAGATATATCGCCAAGCTGTGATCTGTGATCAGACACTCGAGCTGCAGCGCTCCTCTCTTCTCACGTGTCATCATTATAGTTTTATATGATCTCAAGTTATGTTAAATGACATCAAGCGACTATTCCACAATGGACTTTTTTTTTTAAATTATTGCCGAGATATGCAGTTACAAATGACAATCCACCAAGTGCAATGCTTGTTAGTGTTTTCCATGAAGACACCCACCAGAGTTTTGTAGACAGCCGGAGGCGGCACGAAATTTGACTGAGACGGCCGTCTAGTAATTCTGTATGCAGGAAAAACCCAGTTATATTTAAATACAATTTTACAAAAATGTTGATAAAGATGCTGTCCTCAATCTTCATGTGTTTTGAAATGTCAAAGAATTTCGACATTTGATAATTTTATATTATTTATAACTTTTATATTTGTCAGTTAACGTGTCAATCTTTTTACTTGCGTAAACAGTTAAGAATCTATTATTGAATTACAATATACATTAGTTTAAAATGAAAACCATCAGATTATGAATGATTTGTAATCTTAAATTAAATTATAAAAAGTGGTTTCAGTAGCGAAACAGGTAGAGCATGGCACTCGCAAGATCATTGGTTCAATTCCCAGAGAACACACAAAAGGATAAAGTACATACTCTGAATGCACTGGAAGTCGCTTTGGATAAATTGTTATGTTCATATTGCATTAGCCTAATTATTGTTAACATATACAACTTTTAATGTTAAAAATATTAGAAATGTATATTTAGAAATGAACATTGACCAAGATTAAAGTTGTTAAAGTAGTGTTTATTGTTAAGCTGCCTTTTCTGTGGCTGAGTACGGAATGGCATACTATTTGTCTATGGCAGAAATAGTAAGAGAAGAATGCCATTTCAATCTCAGCGACTGTCTCCAACATTCACATACGGCTGTTGTACTTTCCCCCTTGTGGCAATTGTGCTCGCAATGGATTTTATTAATTGCTAGTAAAGGTTTACCTAAGAATGGCATTACTGTGTGTTATTTTGTTCACACACAATGGGACACACTGGGATGAATTTAATGAAATTCATGATTAATATTCCATTTATCCCAATTTCTAGCATCCTCGTGCACAAACTTACACATGTTCTTAAGGGTTTTATTAAATCGCTCCATCAGGCCATCTGTTTGTGGATGGTAAACGCTGGTGTAAATTGACTTAATGCCCAATAATTCATAAAGCTTGCGTAGTGTCCGTGACATAAAGTTTGTGCCCTGATCGCTGAGGATTTCTTTCGGAATCCCTACCCGGGAGATTATTTTGAAGAGTGCTTCCGGAATTGCGTAGCGCAGTCTACTTGGACTAATATAAAGCGATGTCCATGTGCTCTCCGCTCTAATGGCCCAACAATTCTCTCGAAGGGGACCTCGATTATATTTAGCCACCTGGAACACCATTTCCCGGCGGCTCCACGGTATTAAAAGCTGGGTTGTATCTTCTATTGATTGAGCATCCTGAGTGATTCTATACAACCGCTCATTTATAATCGTAAAACAGGGATATGAAAGTGCGACACTCGGCCGGAGTTGTTGACCATCAATCACTCTCACTTGGTCGAAGGTGTGCTTAAGTCTCTCGACTGCTCCAAAGTGAAATCCGCTGAAGATGGAAGGCGCTGCAGTCTCTCCCCCCTCACGTCATCTTGACGTGGAGCCGATGAAGATGGCCCCGGCTCAACCTCCCCTGCAAGAGTTTTGCACAAGTCACATCTCATCGCTTTTAAGCAGGACCCATCCGCACATATTCCCTTTAATATATTTCTGAATTCAGGCCAATTTGTCCCCAAAATCACACTTCACCCTCACAGTTTTAGCTGTGCCCAATGCCTCGATTTGAACCAAGCTTTGCTGGCACGTGGTTTGATTACAACCTGTGTCCACCAATGCTTGGTGAGTACCCCCTTGATCTTAACAGTACCTTGTACACCATCGGTCTAACACATTCAAGCTCTTAGATGGAATTGTGGATAGGGAGCGCTGTGATGCAGTCAAGTATGGCTCTTTATTTCTCTGCCTTCAACACTCTGCATGCACTCTTCTCTGTGCTTTTCTCAGTTTAATCAGATCAGTGTAACACAAACTTTGTCAGCATAAACTTATCTGAGTCTTCTGCTTCACAATAACATAAAAACACTCAATAAGATTGGCAGTCACTGGTCACTTATGTCGTTCTCTCTCTCTCTCCTGTCTGGCGGTGGCATGGCTGTTTATATGTCACTCTTCCCATGCTAACTGGAGTTTTGCAAAATCATAGACAAATTTTTTTTTATTTTGACCCCCCTTTACATAGTACTTGATTACGTCCACGAACACGCCCCGCCACCATAATAGATGGAGACACTGGTAAAAAAAAAAGCCCTGTTTCTCTGGCACCAACAAGATAAAGAAATAAATTATATATATTATGACTGAAAAAACATTTAACGTTAACATTTCACGAAGTAATTTGACTTGGTAGGCTGTTCCAAAGTTTGGGAGCTGCTAGGGCTAATGCTTGCAAGCTGAAGAACACCATCCCAACCGTAAAGCAAGTTTTGCTGCAGGAGAGACTGGTGCACTTAAAAAAATAGATGGAATCATGAGGAAGGAAAATTACATTGGATACATTGAAGCAACATCTAGACATAAGCCAGTAAGTTAAAGTTTGGTCGCAACTGGGTCTTCCAAATGGACAGTGACCCCAAGCATACCTCCAAAGTTGTGGCAACAAAAGGACAACAAAGTCAAGGCATTGGAGTGGCCATCACAAATTTCAGACCTCAATCCTACAGAAAATGTGTGGACAGAACTGAAAAAGCATGTGTGAACAATGAGGCCTACAAACTGTCTCGGTTAAACCAGTTCTCTCCGGAGGAATGGGCCAAAATTCCAGCAATTTATTGTGAGTAGCATGTGGAAGGCTGCCCAAAGTGTTTGACCCAAGTTAAACAATTTAAAGGCAATGCTAACAAATACTTACAAAGTGTATGTAAACTTCTGAACCACTGGGAATGTGATGAAAAAAAATAAAAGCTGAAATAAATAATTCTCTCTACTATTATTAAGTGTCAGGAATTGTGAAAAACAGAGTTTAAATGTTTTTGGTTAAGGTGTATGTAAATTCTGACTTCAGCTGTGTGTGTGTATTTATATAAGAGCCGTTTACGTTTAAAATGTTCTTTTTTTTAATGTTGATCCATAAGTGTTCCTTATGCAAGGGACACATCCCGCCGTCAGATCAGCATGAGAGCTGCGTTTGCTGTCAAAAACAGACATTAGTTGAGATGATTTAGAGCAAACTGAATCCACATGAATATTAAAGTCACCAAGCAGGAGGACACAAGATGACGAAGCACAGGCGAGAGTCAACAGTTCACTGAGTTCGTAAAAAATTTCAGATTTAGCCTTAGGAGGACGATATGGTAGAAAAATTGAGAGAGGACAGTGAGAATCAGCCTTCAATACCATATATTCAAATGTATTCAAGTTGTGGAAATCAAGTTATGCGAGATGCATATAATTTCGACAGATGACAGCAAGGCCACCCCCCTTGCCATGTAGCCACGGTCTGGACAGGTGTTTATATCCATCTGGTGTAAGAAGGTTCAGGTGCAAGTAATCATTGGGTACTTGCCAGGTTTCAACGAGTAGTAAGGTTATCAAGTTTATTGTCAGTGATTATTTCATTGAGGTAAGAGGCTTTATCAGAGTTGGAATGACAATTCAGAAGAGAAAAAGGATGACATAAAACATCAGGGATAATCGACGAATTATGGTGCTGGTCATCGCTGTTAAGATACAGGTGAAACTCGAAAAATTAGAATATCGTGCAAAAGTTTATTAATTTCAGTAATTCAACTTAAAAGGTGAAACTAATATATTATATAGACTCATTACAAGCAAAGTAAGATATTTCAAGCCTTTATTTGATATAATTTTGATGATTATGGCTTACAGCTTATGAAAACCCCAAATTCAGAATCTCAGAAAATTAGAATATTACATGAAATCAATAAAAAAAAAGGATTTTAAATACAGAAATGTCGGCCCTCTGAAAAGTATAATCATGCATATGTACTCAGTACTTGGTTTGGGCCCTTTTGCATTAATTACTGCCTCAATGCGGCGTGGCATGGATGCTATCAGCCTGTGGCACTGCTGAGGTGTTATGGAAGACCAAGATGCTTCAATAGTGGCCTTCAGCTCTTCTGCATTGTTTGGTCTCATGTCTCTCATCTTTCTCTTGGCAATGCCCCATAGATTCTCTATGGGGTTCAGGTCAGGCGAGTTTGCTGGCCAATCAAGCACAGTAATACCATGGTCATTGAACCAGGTTTTGGTACTTTTGGCAGTGTGGGCAGGTGCCAAGTCCTGCTGGAAAATGAAGTCAGCATCTCCATAAAGCTTGTCTGCTGAAGGAAGAATGAAGTGCTCTAAAATGTCCCGGTAGACGGCTGCGTTGACTCTGGACTTAATAAAGCACAGTGGACCAACACCAGCCAATGACATGGCTCCCCAAACCAACACAGACTGTGGAAACTTCACACTGGACTTCAAGCATCTTGGATTGTGTGCCTCTCCTCTCTTTCTCCAGACTCTGGGACCTTGGTTTCCAAATGAGATGCAAAATTTGCTCTCATCAGAAAAGAGGACTTTGGACCACTGAGCAACAGACCAGTTCTTTTTTCTTTAGCCCAGGTAAGACGTTTGACATTTGAAGCCCATGTCCAGGACCCGTCTGTGTGTGGTGGCTCTTGATGCAGTAACTCCAGCCTCAGTCCACTCCTTGTGAAGCTCCCCCACACATTTGAATGGCCTTTTCCTGACAATCCTCTCCAGGCTACGGTCATCCCTGCTGCTTGTGCACCTTTTTCTTCCACACTTTTCCCTTCCACTTAACTTTCTATTAATGTGCTTTGATACAGCACTTTGAGAACATCCAACTTCTTTTGCAATTACCTTTTGAGGCTTTCCCTCCTTGTGGAGGGTGTCAATGATGGTTTTCTGCACAACTGTCAGGTCAGCAGTCTTCCCCATGATTGTGAATTCAACTGAACCAGACTGAGAGACCATTTAAAGGCTCAGGAACCCTTTGCAGGTGTTTAGCTGATTAGAGTGTGACACTTTGAGCCTACAATACTGAACCTTTTCACAATATTCTAATTTTCTGAGATTCTGAATTTGGGGTTTTCATAAGCTGTAAGCCATAATCATCAAAATTATATCAAATAAAGGCTTGAAATATCTTACTTTGCTTGTAATGAGTCTATATAATATATTAGTTTCACCTTTTAAGTTGAATTACTGAAATTAATGAACTTTTGCACGATATTCAAATTTTTCGAGTTTCACCTGTATATCAATGATCGGTGTGTTCTCCAGTCAGTAGAAGGTAGCTTAGCTGTTGTTAGACCAGATGCATGGGATAGCAGCAGGCAATGAACAAGTGAATGTTCAGAGATCTTCTGGATGAGCGGTGTATATATCGCGGACGACGTGTAATTCCAAGCATCTGACATGATATGTCGCAGAATCAAGGTGCAGATGGCAGTTTAAAGCCCTGAGTTGAGATGGTTAGTATCCAATTTCTATTTCAGTTTTGTCACCAAAGGTGGAGCAAAATAAAAGCAGAATGAGCGCTACTGCCCAAGGCATATTTACACTTTCAGATATAATGCGGGCCACCAGCGATACCACGTTAGCCAGAGCCCCAACCATCACGTCACCAATATACAGCTCACCAAAAGGAAGGCAAACATTAAACAGTCAGCGTAACTAACACAGAGAGCGTTAACTCATCCATCAGCCGAGCCAAAAGCGGTGGCAGACATAGCAGAGAGAGAGCTCGCAGCAGGCAGATGGCCGAACAAGTCTCAGGCAGCACAAAATTGGAACATCAAAATACCAGGATCCAAGAGATTCCAAAACAAAAAAATATTGGGGGAATCAAAAAATGAAATAATCCAAACAAGGCACAAACAGAAACGGACAAAACAAACGATAGTCCAGGTGTAAAGCGGCAGCCAAACTTGCACAGCGTTTTCATCCCAGAACAGAAACTCTACGATTAGTTCCAAAAACTAACCTAACAGGAACCATATGCTAACGTTTCGTGAATGTGGTGATGCGGTGTGCAGAAAATTCACAATCTCCTCACAGAAAACGCAATGGAGATTGTTAAGAAATGTAATACCCTATGGCCTGTCCCTAGCTCCTTGCATGTTCATCAATGCATTCATCAAATGTATCAATGCGGCACTCGCATGCACATTATAAATTACCTCGGTGATTGGCTATTGCTAGCCTAAACAGAGGCTCTATTATGCGAGCACAGAGATCTACTACTTCAGCAACTGAGCAGTCTGGATCTCTGGATGTCTGGAAGAGCAAACTTTCCCCCAGCCAACAAATCTCTTTTTTGGGGGTCTGACTCGACTTGGTGAGCATGCGTGTGCACCTCACGAGCAAGCGCGTTCATACCGTTCTTCAGTGTCTGTCTCGGTTCAAACTGGGGAAGACACTTTCACTGAAATCTTTTCAAACAATGTTGGGTGTCATGGTGGCAGCTTGATTTGCAAGCGCAATCAGTTGACAGTTCATGTCTGGTGTTTAGTCCGGGTCTTTCAAAAGTCACCATCAAACCTAGAAAAGGCTATGTGCTGGCTATATAAGGTTTTATCCATGCCTTTTAGAGCTCAGGTCAATACCTTTTTCCTCCTCCATTTAATTCGGAACTGTCCTTGCATTTGTTATGCCCTGTGCGAGCGCTACACACATATGTTGAACGCACCTGCCAGTTCAGACTGTCTGACCAGCTCTTTGTGTGCTTATGGAGGGCGCACAAAAGGAATGTCTGTTTCCAAGCAAAGACTTTCTCCCTGGATCGTTGATGCGATCACCCTGGCTTATGAGTCACAGAGTGTGAATTTCTGAGTTGGTATTAAAAAATATTCAGCTAGAGTCATGGCCTCTTCATTGGCATGGACGAAGGGTGTGTCCTTACAAGGCATATGTTTTGAAGCAGGATGGTCTTCTCAAAACACATTCACAAGGTTTTAAAACCTAGACGTAACGTCTCTCTCTCTTCGCAAGTCCTCTGTCTAGTGCACTTGATATTTCATTGGCCAAACATATACTTATGCCCACCTTTTTAAGTACAGGCTCCCTGTCACTTTATACAACCGCCTGCATTCAGACCACTGTATATCCCAAAAGTCAAAAGTACTTTCATTGTAAATAAAACTTCCTTCCCGACTGGGTTTGTGAAGGGGTTCATTCATACTATATAGTTCATATATATATTATGAGTGTTCCCCTCCTGGCTCACCATGAGGGTCATTCCCTTGCGGCATACTCATGTCGGTCGCCATCCTGCGAGACCGTGGTTTCTCTCTGGGAAAGTTATGTCGGGTAGTGCGGCATGGTGGTTCCTCATAGCGTTTGCTTAGTGACGCAATGCCAAGTGAACTGAATCATAAGGGAATGTCTCAGTTACGTATGTAACCTCAGTTCCCTGAGATGAAGGGAACGAGACACTACAGACTTTTTTTGAGGTGCGAGCATTTGCGCTCTTTGTCCCTCAGTTAGAAAATTCTGAGGTTTGGTGTTTGCACGCTCGTTTTTATACAAGAGCTTCGTGCCTAAAAAGGTGGGCTTTGTAGAAGGGTTTCAACTTGGTTGTGTAGATGGACACTCCCATCACAAATTTCAGGCTCAACGTGTGCTGTGGTTGGACGTCATAATAAATTAATGATATCAACGTAACTAACGTGAACTATACTCCGTGAAGTATCGGCATGCTTTTTGACAATTTTTACAAATGTAATACCTTAAACATTACATTACCCGCTAAGAATATACGCCAATGTGTGTGAAAACATCGGAGACTGTAAATTATTATTATTATAATTAATAATAATTATTATTACTTTTGTTTCAGAACAAAGAAACAATAGAAACAAAAAGAGACTTAAAAAAAGAAATTTATAAAAAACAAAACAATAATGGTGAATAATGGTGAATACAGGTGAATTGGTGGGTAGGTACATTTTCCCATGCTATATCTGGGTCAGTGTTTGGATAGATTTCACAAATTTGTTGTTATTCATTTCTTGAATAAATTGTGCTGTAGTTCAAAGGTCATTGATGTTTACAGTGACTTTGTTCTTGTAGTCCTCAGGGCCAGAGCTTCAGATCCAAAACTCAACTCCACCGATATCTGCTCTCTGAAACAAACACCGACCTGCAATTAAGTGACTTTGACTTCTCAACATCCAAAAACCACAGTAGAGAACATCAGACCAAACCAAACGGTCAACAGAAAAAGAAAAGAAAACTCAAGGTCAAATCAAATATTACAGAAAATTCTCAAAAATGTATGTCAAATGAAGAAATGGAAGAAGAGAAAAGCAGAGATGAAGAACAGAGTGGTCTAGAAGACATGGTCAAAAGAAGCTGTACAGCAAACCATTTCAATCCAACAGCAGATGAACATACAGAGATTCCTGCTGTAACACTGCAGTCTGCTTCAGAGAGTCAAGAACAACATCTGTTAGAGACGACGGGAGAAAAAGAGGATGAACTTATAGGAGAAAATGATCACAGGGAATATCCGTCACCTTGTAGAGACACAAAAAACAGTGAGTATCTCCTAACGGAACCTGCGCTGAATGAATATTGGCTGAATTGAATTTGGGAATAGTTGTGTTACTTGTGTGAGATGTTTTTTGAAGGGTCCAAGTTCTTGGTAGAGAAACGGAAAACAAGTCCATACTTCAGTAGAAGGAATGATGGTAGGTGAGAGTCCACACAGATCTTAATACTCTTAAATACTCTCGATCTTTCTTGAAAAATGTTCCTTCTCAGGTTTGAGTCCTCCAAAGCGTAAGGCCTTCAGGAAATGGACTCCACCGCGCTCACCCTACAATCTGGTACAGGAGACACTGTTTCACGACCCCTGGAAGCTTCTAGTGGCCACAATATTCCTCAACAAGACCAGCGGTAACACTCGCAGTCAAAAGTTCTGACACCCCTACTCACACTTGATTATAACTATTTCCCACATGTGGAAGTGTGGACATTATGTAGAGACCAAAACTTGACCAAAACCTCCCAACCCTGCATAATCCAATCAAAGTTGTGTAGATTGTAGCTCTTCACACTCTGTTCATTCTCTCAAGCAACTTCACATCTTGTCCAATACAATATTTATATTGTCTGCAATTTCAATTTCACAGTATACTGTGTTGTCTGAATGTTATTAAGTAGTTGTTATGTGTCAATCCTTCTTATTTTCTAACACATGTATGCAGGTAAGATGGCGATCCCCACACTGTGGCAGTTTTTTGAGCGTTATCCAAGCGCAGAGGTGACTCGTATGAGTGACTGGAGGCTGCTGGCTGAACTGCTACAGCCACTGGGTCTCAGTATACTACGAGCCAAAACACTCGTCCGCTTCTCTGGTGAGTCACTCGTTCAGTTCAAGTACCACAAAAAGTTGAAACTGCTTTTTTTAATATATATATTTATAAAGCTACTCAAATACATTGTTTCAAAATGAATGTATTAGTTGTTAATTACCCTTGTGTTGTATCAAATCCATATATGGTTATTTTGTTTCTGTGGAACACAAAAGGAGACATTTTGAAGAATCTTCATGCAGCTCTTTCCCATACAACACTTCAAAGTTTTCAAGCTCCAAAATGACAAAAAGCTCCCTAAAAGTACCATATTAGCTGTCCATATGGCTTAAACGCTATATGCTATAATATTCTTTGAATAAACAAATAAAAAAAGCTAAATTTAATTTCCTTCGTCTTATTCAAATATAGTTATTAAAATGTTTTTTAATAAACCATAAAAATCATATGCTATACATATTTTATGCATTAAAAAGGTTTAAAATATAAACATCACAATATAAATTGCATGTAGTTTCATGAAAAAAGCAGCACAACAATTTAAACTACTCCATTCTGAATTATAATAAAGAAAAATAAAAGAAAAATCTAAGTGTTAGCTGGTTTAAAATGTTGTGAAGTATTTATTCTAAAAATACTGTACTTTTACTGTTGTTCTAAAATATCATTTCTGCACTAAATGCAGGATTTCAGTTACAGTTACATTTAAACCTAAATTTGATGTCCAAAACCAATGCTTATCAAATAGCACAGTTTAATTGAAATGATTACGTTCCCTCTGTGTTGTGATCGGTTTGATCGATGCGGATGTATTGGCACGCTCGCGCACTTGTGGTAGACAAACAGGTTTGCAAAATGGAAATAAACGCCTGAATTTGAATTAATAACATTTAACCTTGTGCAAACCCTGCTTACACATGTGTGGATATTGTATTTTAGCTTCGCTAAAATGGTCAGGAGACTCTGTGCAGTCAGTCATGTGACAAAACAACATGGTGCCGATCACAGCGGAGTTTGTCTTTGGGAGAAATGGCAACAAAACTACATCTCTAAGGAAAACTAATTATGTTTTTACATTGAAACATTGTTTTAGTCAAAAGCCTGAGTCTCTAGTTTCATCCAATATGCCATTTAAAGCATTTGAGTGATATACCGCGGAACGCCACGCTGCTAAACACAATGTACACTAATGTGTACTTTAGGGCATGTTTTCCTTACAAATCCTATGTACACTGTGCATTATCACGTTGAGAATACATTGATTCATCCAAAAGCATTATATGCAGTTATGATGAAAATAAGGTGCATTGCAAACTGTTCTGAGACCAGTGCAGACAGACAGCACACTGGAGGTTAAGTCATGCACTAAATAGGGAGCAAGGGAGCATCCTATAGCTCTCTATGCAGTTAAGTACGTTCACTCCTAAAATCTGATCAAAAGTTCAGTTTCAGGCTGCAGATGATGTTTGGATCACTCAACATGTTTGACACACATGGGACAATGATCATCAGTACATAGATTCACATTTTATCAGGTATCATTTTATTTGAACATGGTTGGCAGTGATTGGATGATGCTGGACATTACTTTGAATCTGAATTAATTATGATCATTTCTGGTGTAACGTCTCATAAACGTGAAGAATCAACACTCCTGGAAACATCATAAACAATGATGAATATAATCTGACTTTCTATAGCTTGATATTATTACAAATTTCACAACTTGGTCCCGCTGTCCACATATGAGGACATACATTTTTAGGAAAACTTTTTTGTCTGAAAATATAATTTCATTTATTTTTCTACTAGTTACAAATCAAAAAGGGAAATGGAAAATGCACACAGCAGTCATACTCGGGTCTCAGGAGGATAAACATTAGAAAATATAGGATATAACAGTGACATGTAAGGTATGAGTCTTGTTTTGGCTACAACTTATTTCTGCCATTATCAAATGAGTTTTATCTACTGTAAAGTGATGTCACTGACGGAGTTTCTCTGGGCATGCTGCAGTTTCGACTAATCGATATTGAAATTCATTGCAGATTAATTTAATTAATGTTA
Organism: Xyrauchen texanus; assembly: GCF_025860055.1. Taxonomy (NCBI): domain Eukaryota; kingdom Metazoa; phylum Chordata; class Actinopteri; order Cypriniformes; family Catostomidae; genus Xyrauchen; species Xyrauchen texanus. Next base: position 1,819,818 of record NC_068302.1, on the reverse strand, counting down.
AAAGAAAGCCGTGAAAAGTTTCTTCAAAATTCTAAATTTTTGTTCCACAGGAAAAATAACCGGATACTTATTTGGAACGACATGAAGGTAAATAATGACTTATAAATTCTTTGCGTGTCAGCCATTCGCTGATAAAGTCAGTAAAGCTTGTAGCATTTTAGTGCTTGTGTGTGACTCAGGAATTGGTGACACTCAAATGCATGTCATGCTATCACTTGTGTTTATGAAACATTTGGCTGTGAATGATGTTGTGCAGAATTAGTGGACGTCTCTCTCATAATCAAATGAATCTTGTATTTCAGATGAGTATCTTAATAAATCGTGGCGGTATCCCATTGAGCTACACGGCATCGGCAAATATGGCAATGACTCGTACCGGATCTTCTGTGTGGAAGAGTGGAGAGAGGTAAATATTCGGTATATTATTCAGCATATAGACAGGAATACATGTAACAGGATTATGAATTTAAAATACAAAATAAGTAACTGTATTCCACTACAGTTACAATTTAAATCATTGGTAATTAGAATAGTTACATTCAAAAAGTATTTTGATTACTGAAGAGATTACTTTGCATTTTATTGTCATTTCTTTCATTTAATATTTAGTCCTTTCAGATAGAAAACATTTATACATAGAAATTATGTGATAAAGTGCATTTGAACAGCAGTGAAACACTTTCTTATGATGTGTTACATTCATACGAGCAGAGAGAGAGAAGTAAGTTTGAAGTAAGTTTGAGCAGAAGAAATAGAAATAAACCTTGTGTAAATTGTCAGCTTTACACTAAGCTAAAATGCTATTTCTAGCCATTTTACATGCACATGTTACCAGGCACCATCATATTTATTTATCAAGAAAATTCAACGTTGGATCATAATTCATTTTTTCTATAGTAAGACCTTTGATATTAGGGCAAAAATCATATTCTTGATAATAATATTTGTATTGTTTTCCTGTAAAATATCTAAAAATTCTTAAAACAAGATCAGTTTGATTAATCTTGTTTTAGAAACAACACTGCATAAGATATTTAGGTTTTTCAGAGAATGTATTTTTAACATGTGTATTATGTGTTACTGTACTGACAGAGTTTTTACAGTCAAAACAAGTGAAAATCTATAGGTGCTGAAGAAGTAATCCAAAGTATTTAGAATACATTACTGACCTTGAGTAATCTAACGGAATACGTAAAAAAAATACATTTTACAGCATGTAATCTGTAGTGGAATATATTTCAAAAGTAACCCTCCCAACCCTGCATATAGAAGTGTTGAGTTACTCAAGTGTATTGGGATTCATTATGTATGTATGTGTGTGTGTGTGTTAGGTCACTCCAGGTGACCATAAACTCAACGACTATCACACATGGCTGTGGGAAAACCATGAGCGATTAGGAATCTGAAACTTTAATAAACACATCATGGCTACAGTAACATATTTGAATCAGTGTGCAGTACCACAGGACTGATATGAGAACAGCTGCACAGAATTCAAAGGTTCAGCCACTATGACAATGACTTTGATTGGAAAATGCTCTTAAGTGCTTTTTTCTATATTGATGTTCCATCATGTTTGTTTTAAATCAATTCAGGAGAAATATATTTTACCAAAGTTGTCTCAATAAATGACCTTTTTTATCTTTTGTACAAACTGTAACTTTGTACTTCTTTTGAGGGAAAGGGGATATTCCAAAAAACATTGGGCGTGGCTTGATGTTATCCATCAGGAATTGATTGGAAAGTATAAAGTGATCTCTATGACAGATGGCTGAAGGGGAGGGGTTAAAAATAAAGAGGGCTTGGTTACTTAAACTGAAATGTTGTGTCAGATGTGGAGCAATTATTACATTTTGACGAAAGATTGAACAGTTTTGGAGTTGTAACTGACTTTTAGTTGTAGTGCTAGCTATTGGCAGAATAGGACAAAATTTGGTGAACAATCTCAAAGTGCCTTCTTGTCAAAGTTTACCAAGTTTCGTCAAGTTTGGACATTTCATTTAAAAGATATTGGTTGATAAGTGAAAACAGGCCACACCCAAAGACTTTAAAGGCTTGTAATTTTGAAGTGATTTGTCAAATAATTATTTTGATAATTTCTTGTCAGGAGTGAATTATTTTTTCTGCAGGGACCTGTATCTTCCACCAGCTAAAATGAATACATAAAACAGTCACTTAAATGTTTTTTTAATGAAATCATTATCCAACAAGAGGTTCTAAAACAACTTAAAACATAGTTCACATTAAGGCTGGCAGACCTCATGCCCATTGTTTCAAATGTTATATAAATAGTATAAAGTTCGTCCCTAATGTTATGTGGCATATTCACACACAAACAGAGGAAAATAAATATGACAAACAAAACACACAATAAATAAATGCTGCGATGAGAGATTGGAGTACTAAGACTAAGATAAAAGCATGCAGCTGCATTACTCCAGTGTTAAGAGAAAAATATCAATGCATTTGGCCAGTCTATGATGAAACATTTGAAACCAAATAATCAAGGCCATGTGTGCTGCATTGGTGTAATAGACACAGAACTTAAAAACTACACTTAGCTAAACAACAGTGTCAAAGAGTGATAAATAAAAGCATATTCATTACTATAATCTTCCAATTGTATAATCATATTTAAAACAATGTTCCCACAGTCTCGAAGAAATCTAAATTGGGGTTTGCAGGCCTGGAAATTTCTATAGTACATGTACACATTTTATAGTTATGCTCAACATTACAATATTTCATTGGGAAGATGTTAATCTTGAGTGGAGTAAAACTTGCTCTCAAGCTATAGTGATGTCTGATTTGTGAGCAAATTGAGTTGGTTCTTTTCAATGAATCAGTCTAAATTGAGTCAGTGAATGAAAATTATTTAAAAAAAAGGAATCACAAATGACAGGAATGCATTGAAAAGTCATGTAAGTCCATTGGTCAAAACAATTACGCAAATTGCCATGCATGCACACACATAAACACTCATAAACTGTGCTTACACGCAGTGTCATTTCAAACTACATGTCAAACACACTAGACATGGTCTTATAGGGTCATAGTTCATGCATTTGAGAGTGCTTCTATTTGGACAAAGAGATCTGGACATTTCTCACTAACAATCTGCCTCCCTTTTGGAGTGTTTCAAATGTCTAATATAGCTTCCATGGCCTTCGACATCATCAACGTCAAGCACACGTCTCTACAAACATTTACGCAGTGGGAATGTATGCGCTATGTATGCGTTAATTAAATAAAAGAAATATAAATCAGTGGTTCTGAACTGGTGCATTGTGAACAAAAACTTGCAGCTTTGTTCTGTTCCAAAAAGGTCACACACAGTATAGGGAAAATAATGATAAATGTTAATAATTAAATGAAACCAATCACATAATTGTGCAAAGATAAGGTAGCAAAATAAAAAGAGAGCAGGAAACACTTCTTTTCCATATCTTTTGTTGTTGATGTCCAATTATACTCTACAGAATGTTGGTGCAATTTAGAAATTATTGAGAACTGTTTGATTTTGTTAATACTTTTTTCTGAGGAAAGAGAAACATTTATGATAATGAAAGCCAAAATAGTTTTGTTGGACAAGAATAACTAGCTTTATCGACCATTGAAAACATGTCATATTTAATGATTAATGCATGGAGCCACATTGAGAGCCCTATATCTCTGGGATTTTACCATATTGGGCCTTAAAAATTAAGAAAGAATAATCTGTTCACAACCACAATCTAAAAATATATTAAGATATCTTTAATACTTCTGCAGTTATAAACACAACATTGGCATATAATGCAACAAGAGGTGCTGAAGTCAACTGATTATAGTAATAGATCTACCTAACTGTGCGTAAAAATAAAATCAAGGCTATTTTTTTTCCAAAAATCACAGACAAAAATTCTCATTTTGACCCGCCTCTACAAAATAATATATTGATCCATGTCATTTCATATTTTGGCTTTCATAATCATTTGTTTCCTTCACTAGTAAAAAAAACATTATCAAAAAGAAAATTCTGAGCCGGTGACCTCTGGATGAGCTGACATGAAATGGCCCAGCTAGCCAAGTTGTGCAGATGCCAACATGGACCGGTTACGCAACATGCTCGCTTTCGTAAAACACCTCAAACTACACACAATGAAAGAAAATGTCATGTTAATTACTTTTCTGCGAAAAACTATTCTGATAATCGATGTGCAACGTTAAATCTGGCCGGTGGAGAACCACGAATGTAAATGACATTACCAGTACTTTCTATGGTAGCGAGAAGAATCTATGCCAGTATATACAGTACTTCTACCTGAATCAGTTGCATACGTCTCTCCGGGTTAGCCCAAGTATGTAGCCATTGACTAACCTCGTCAGGTCCCCTAGTAGTCTCGCATAAGTACAGCAGCAATTCAACTGTTGAAACACAGTGTTATAAATGATCCCAGTACAAACCAGCGACATCATGATCCATTATTGACTATTAACCAGAGCTTTATAGTCCTAAACTTCCCTGCTTGACATGCATAGCAATAGCTGCGACTATTAAAACCAGTGTCCCTTCCCTTCTTCATGTCTGAGTTCCTTGATAGCGTCGCATTTCAGTGGCATAACCTGAGAGCTCCTGAGTGTCTGATTGGTTAGCGCCCTTTAAGTATGCCGTCCAGGATGCGGTCGCCCTTCTCCGAGAGCCAGTATCCGGCCATTGCGGCCAATCCGCCAATGAAGATAGCAGTAAAGACCATGTCTCCTTTGGCAGCTAGTGTAGCAATTGCACAGATGACGACACCGAAGAACATCTGCTGCAGAACCAGCACCTCATCATCAGTCATGTCATCAAACAAACCCTTCTCTGGGCCAGCTGTGACAAAACAAGAGAGAGACAAAAGGTTATCCTAAGGCTGCACAATTAATCGTATAAATAATCAAGTTTACAATTACGGCTGCTGTAATCAACTAATCTTGAAAACTCTCACACCCTTTAGGTATTCCAGTAGTTTCTAAATGTTCTATGTACAATAGCGGTGGGCGAACCGGTAGACATGATAACCGGTAAAAATGTGCCAACCAGTGTACATTTTGGATTCTCGTCTGTATCCGGGTTACGCAAAAACACTACGATGTGCAAGAAATGTGCACTTCATTCTATTCACATATATGCGGTACACATTCTGTCGGAGAAATGGAGGAGTAAGGCGTTGCGGCTTTATGTGAGACAGAGAATTGAAGAAACAGGGTTTTTCAGGTACTGACCATTTTTCCGCAGTTGCCGAAGCAAATTCAAGGACATTAATCTCGCGTTTTGAACACGCGTCTCATCAGGCACATGCAGCGGTGTATCATGTGATTCTCACACGCTATCTCTGAAGCATGAATGTGCACGCGAGTCCAGCATGCTTGCATGTGCTCCACAGACACTTGCACTACTCCCCCCGGTTCACGCCACAAATTTCAAAACTTACATGGCCCATTTGAATTCTAGTTTTTTTACTTTAAAGCATAATGGAGGAAGTCAAACATCTCAAACCATGAGACAGCCCAACATTCTAACCAACATGAGGAAAAGAGCTAAAACAATGTGTCATGCGCCAACAATTATGTCATCGGTCATGTTAAAACTACACATCACCATCCTAAATAAAATTCAGTTCGAATTATGTTAGATATTACAAAACAAACTGGCTTTGCTTTCAGATATTCAAATTTTGTCTACAGAGATGACTTAAACCATTAAGAGCCTAATGAAGTGTTTTATAATACTAACACTGGTCAACAACGTCAGACCAAAATGTCAAATTTAGTATTGTGGTAAGCTTCATTCCCACTTTTTGAATACCACCAATTGTTTTCTCTGACTGTTTGTAAAGTTCCAAATAAAGAGAAAATTATATAAGAGGAAGTAGTTTTCATTTATAAATCACTGGATTTTTTTTTCTTCTATATCGTGACATATATCGTTAACGTGAAATCAAATGAGTGATATCATTATATAAGATTTTGTCCCTAATTTACAATTAGTTTTTTGCAACAGTGACTTTGCAGCATTACTGCACACTCATCAAATATTTCTTCATTACTGTTAGAGTGTTGATGAAATGTGTGAATTGGTATCCGGCGTGTGTTGTACTCACCGGGCGGTAGATTCTCCACACAGATGCTGTCTCGTCTAATGAATCCCTCGGCACACTCACAGCGGAACGATCCCTCTTCATTTATACACGCTTCATTGAGTCCTGGACAGGCGATCGCTCGATCAGAACACTCGTTAATGTCTGATGAACACAACAAGATTGTAATATAGTTGCAGGGATTGTGATGGCAATATAAAATGTTTCACGATTGTGAATGTTGCGGTGATTTTAATTGGCTTTCCATTTAGCCATTAAGCTTCATTTGACTATTTTTTTATAATTTGATTCAGTGAATTGTTTGCGTCATCGCTCAAAAATATTCACAAAAGCCCTTGTGTGGCATTTTTCATGTTAAAATGCTTTAGTAAAAATTGAAGCAGATGAACATTGCCATTTATTACTATGTCTTGTTATATTGGTTTTATTGTTGTTATAATGGTGATTAAATATCATTCTTCCTTTTGTTCATTAAAAAAGTGAAACATTTCCTGTGAAGATTTTAAACTTTTTTACTGTATTTTACTTCTTGCATTAAACATTTTGAATATAATTGGTAATAGTGGCTGTTTTGTTGAAATGACAGTTAACCCTTTAAGCTCTGAAGGTGTTTTTAAGAATCACCTGTTTCAGTGGCATTCCCAAATTAAAGGCTTATAACTCAAACAAAAAAAAAACAAAAAATCAAGGAGGGTTAAGTGTTTTAGCATTAAAAAAATCTGAAAAGGTTTCTTTAAAATGTTACCAAAGATTGATCAGTTATGAGACTCTCAACCTAAGAAACTGCTGAAAATCACACACACCAAAAATTAACTTTCTCTTATTTTTATGATTTGACATTATATATATATCTGGGTGTGAATAAGGTGGTTTTGTTTTGTTCCCAGTCTCATCACCTGTAGCAATTAAAAGTTATAGCATTGCAATTTGTATTTATCCAAGTGTCCAAAAGCCTCTCCAAACAAATAAAACATAATAATTATACATAAGAACAAATTATACATGCAAACACAACAATGACTAAAGGTACGCTCTCTCTTCAAAGCATGCAGGCATGAGTAACAAGATCTTATTCAGTTCCATTTTGTCATTTGAGTCATCAAGGAGGCTGTGCCAACATATGACAAATGGCTATTTGATCAGTTTTATGTTTTTACCGATTACAATAATATGTACAGTGTAAATTTTAAACAAAAAGTATCCAAACGGCACACTTTTGATTTGTCTGCAAATTTCAAAGCACTTGTTCAATTTTGGTCATAATGCATTTTAAAGAAGAGCTTCTTTTTTTTCTATCCAGGCTAATCAGAACTTAAAGGGTTAACAAAAACAAATTCACCCATTACAGAGCAAATGCATTTTTTTATTTTTTATATATATATATATATAGCAGCAGGAAATCGATGGAGTGCGTACTCCAGGTAGGGAATGAGGTTTTGCCCCAAGTGAAGGATTTCAAGTACCTCGGGGTCTTGTTCACGAGTAAGGGGACAATGGAGCGGGAGGTTGGCCAGAGAATCGGGGCAGCGGGGGCGGTATTGCACTCGCTCTATCGCACCGTTGTCACGAAAAGAGAGCTGAGCCGAAAGGCAAAGCTCTCGATCTACCGGTCAATTTTTGTTCCTACCCTCACCTATGGTCATGAAGGTTGGGTCATGACCGAAAGAACTAGGTCGCGAGTACAAGCGGCCGAAATGGGCTTCCTCAGAAGGGTGGCGGGCTTCTCCCTTAGAGATAGGGTGAGGAACTCAGTCATCCGTGAGGAGCTCGGAGTAGAGCCGCTGCTCCTTTACGTCGAAAGGAGTCAGTTGAGGTGGTTTGGGCATCTGGTAAGGATGCCCCCTGGCCGCCTCCCTAGGGAGGTGTTTCAGGCACGTCCAGCTGGGAGGAGGCCTCGGGGCCGACCCAGGACTAGGTGGAGAGATTACATCTCCACGCTGGCCTGGGAACGCCTCGGGGTCCCTCAGTCAGAGCTGGTTAATGTGGCTCGGGATAGGGAAATTTGGGGCCCCCTGCTGGAGCAACTGCCCCCGCGACCCGACTTCGGATAAGCGGTTGAAGATGGATGGATGGATGGATGGATGGATGGAGATATATATATATATATATATATATCTATCGTCAAGCCCTACCAAACATCAAAGTTATGCAGACAAAACTCATGCAGTGCATGAAAATTAACATCCTTTTAGTGTTCAGAAACACACTTTTACCTAAACACTTTGCACCAGTGAGTCTGAACCCTCGAGAGCATTTCTTACAGCGAGCAGGTCCACTGCCCATACAGCCCACACACGCTTGATCGCAACCTGCGCACACAACCATCTATTAGTGCATACACACACACAATCCCACAATGCATTAATGTGTTTTAGTGTGAGACTCGCCTCTGCATTCATAAGAGCCGTCTGTGTTGAAGCAGTATGTGTTTGATGCACAGCGAGCTAACTCAGTGCCGCACTCATCCACATCTGCAATTAAGAGAAACACATTTGACATCATACATCATATACCATAGCAGGTAAGAGAAGTACAGGAAAATAAAAGAATTTGATGAGTCAGCTGCTAATATTTTGAAACTTCAATGGCGTAACTCACCTACACACTTGTTGCTGTGAAGGATCCATCCAGGTTTACATTCCAGACATTTGTCATCTTGTGAACCTGTGCACTTTTTACAAGAGTGACAACATGCTACATCGAGAGAGAGAGAGAGAGAGAGAGAGAGAGAGAGAGAGAGAGTGTTATATTTACAATTAAAGACATTTACCAAATTAATTCTGTAGTAATCAACAGCATGCTACCTATGGAGGACAAAACGTGCAAAAATAATAAAGGAATAAATGTCTTGATAAAACAAATATAATTAGTTTTTAATGAAAGTTATTCCTGAATTTATTTTTGTATGATTTTTATCCTTTATTTTCTCTTTTTATTTTTATTCTTTAAAACATTTATTCTTTCATTTGTTTTAGTTTTTTTTTATTATGTATGCATTTATTTATTTTTATATATATTTATTCCCACATTTCTTTATTTCTATATTTAAATATTCCCTTAGTCTCTTGTATGATAATTATGTGGGCGGGTCCTGCTTACCATTGGCTTATTGTAGATTAAGTGTGTGCTCGATTACTCTTTGACTTGTTTTGATGTGTCATCAGGTCATAGCCATATCGCGTGTAAACTAAAGCTATTTGTGGGGCTAAAAACATAAGAGCTTAAGTCAATCCAAGATTTATTGGTTATACTAAAATCACAAAATAAATGGGGAGCTGTTTCTTCAACAAAACCACAAAATGAGCAAGTTTCATAAATGATGATTTAACCTTATTCTTTTCTTTTTTTTCTGTGTATATAACTTCATATGTTGATGTCTGCAAATCCATAATATTGTTTTCTGTTGATATGATTGTTCATTGTAAAAGATACAACCATGCTTAATTTCCCTGATCGTATATGTATGTATACAACTGCAATAAAAAAATCTATTGCTGACTCTTCACATATATCTAGAGAATTGCACGACATGCGAATGAAGTCGATAATCATGCATCAAATAACTATATTTCATTTAGATTAGTGGTGCTTATTGATGTTTTAGGAGAGCTGTATGCCGGTATGAATGTGGAAGCACATCCTGGATTGTTAAACTCTCTGCAAAACGTTTCCCTGCATATTCAAAATCTGTGCGAGTCAAAGGATGCTAAGGTGGGACGTCCATCTACTTCCGATAAGTACTATTGAGCTCTCATCCAATGATGCACTGGAGCTCCGCAAGGACCGCCTCCCTCATTTCCATGTTGCACACAGAAAAGTAAAAATAAATACATGTATAAATAAATATATATGGGAATATATAAATATATGTGGGAATAAATAAATATAAAAAATAAATTAACATAAATAAAAAAATATGCAAAATAAATGAATAAAAATAAATATAGAAAATAATAAAGGAATAAAGTCATACAATAATAAATTCAGGAATAAATTGAATTAAAAACTAATTATATTTGTTTTATCAAGACATTTATTCCTTTATTTTTTTATTATTACATTTATTCATTTATTATTTATGCAGGTTTGGGCCTCCATAGCTACCGATGCGGTCTATAGAGCTTAAACTGTTTTGATCCCATAATATGAATAATTGTTTACAGAGATTAAATGAGCACTGATAGACGTGGCTGTGGATTGGTCACCTGAGCAGGAAGGCTGCGTGTGATTGGAGCTCTTTTCTCTGTAGTACCCATCGGCACAACCTTGACACAGGGGGCCTGAGTATCCCGGGTCACAAACACACTCTCCATCTCCCAGACGTGTGCCCTCACCCTCACAGCGACCCAGACCACCACACACTCCTCCAGGACCTGACAGACACTCTGTACAAGCATGGTGTATAATACTATTAAACTAATTACTATTATTACATAATAGCTCTCTGGAATACTTGAATGTGATTGGTCAATTAAAGTTATACTAGGCAACTGATTTCCTACATAGCTGTTAAACGTCTCTCATATCATTCTGCACTCTTCTCACGCGATCAAATCATTGGTGTTTTTAAAACGCTAATTTTGTCTAATTAATCTTTTTGATGCTTGATGAAAAAAGCTGCATGAAGAAAGATTAACCTTTTGTGTTCCATTAAAAGAGTAACAGCAAAAAAATAAATAATAATAATAATAAATAAATAAAAACAAAAAAAAAGATATCCGAATTGACATTTTAGGTGAATTATTATATATACTTTAATATATCAGTCAAGGTTGTTGTACAGTATGTCTGGTATTGTATTATTTAATGCAGTTATGTCAAAAGAACTGGTGTTTTGGTACCAAATTGATTCAAAAATAAGTAATATGTAACAATACCAGTATTTCTGCAGTACCAGTAGTACAGAGTGCAGACTCAATTCTGTGTTCACACGCTTAGTTGAATGCATGCTCTGTTACTACATGGAAATGTCAACCACATCATGGAAAAATTAAAAGTTTAAACCAAAAGGAACAAACCCACCTTTAAAAGTTTGTATAAGCGCCGCTTGCTCACACAGCACTGACAGAAGCACTGAATGCAGACTATGTTTTGAAATGCTGCATTTTAAGGTTCATTAATCCCACAAGGCCATATTACAATTTCTAAATTAATTCAATTAACGATGCAGCATTAATGGATATCAAACCGATATCTCAGAAGTCAAAGTCTGCTGGTTTCAAAGAGTTTTGAATGGTTTCCCTCATCATGTAGCCCAGGGGAACTCAACTTTGGAAACGGGGGGGCCGGAAAGTAGGATTTAGCCATATAGCAATATATTTTAGTTACTTTTTATATTAATGAGGTGAGCAGACTATGCTATATGCTATTTAATAAATCATGGACACATGTAATTAACACAAAGTAAAATACGAAATAGATTCAAAATTCTCGTAAAAGTGTGGTTCTTTAAAAAATAAAAACTGTGATATACTATTATTATAATGATCATATCTAGGCAAATATGTTTTTTGTTTGATTATTGTAAAATATTCACACTTTTAAAAGTAGGCCATTTACTGCAGCTGAATGCACCACTCTAAAAAATGCTTGATAACAGGAAAAAGAGGGTAATCCTGCAATAAAGGAGTTGAGATATCTTCTCCCAAATACGTAATTCTTTTGTGATTTGCATTACTTACCTAAAATAACACTGAAAAGAGGGTAATAGATGAATAAAATAGAATACTGTTCATCTCAAGCAAACTGTTAACACTTATACCCTGTCAACACCGGATGCAGGAGTCACATTGCGTCAATAGAAATAGAATCCATTATAATCAGTGACGCTGACTACCATGGAAGTGTCCGTTGCTGCATGTTGCATTCAACTACTGCCAACAACACAAATAAATGGTATAGAAAGTTCGTATCGACGCACCTAATGTATGCAGCTTCACGCTGTTGCATCGTGTCAATGGATGCGCCCGGTGTAAACAGGGTGTCAGCACTAGGGTTGGGTACCTAAATTGGCACCAGTACCTATATGACCGGTATGTACCAGACCGAATCAGAACGCAGATTTCGGTGCCACTTAAATGCCTGAGCTGTCGATTGAAATATTTGCCCTCTGGTGCTCCGAAACGGACGTAAGAAGCATCATCACCGCTAGTTAAATTATACTATGATAATTATGGTGTCGGAATAATCCGAAAAAGTGTTTTTAACTTCCACATCCTTAAATAATTGTTTCTTTGCAAAGCTTGAATGGTTTATGACCGTTTTACACATTCACACATTGATATGAGCCGAAAACACAAGCAATCCACTCTGAAATACGCGGAAGACACATCCAGTTTCCAGTATCATCCTGCACTGAAATGCACATTGCCAGAAACGCATCTAAACAGTTGTGCCAGGACGAAGGGCGAGCCGGGTCCTGATTCTGCACACCCGGCCCCTAATCAAGCCTCCGACAGGGATAGGGTCCGACCGGAGATGGCAGTGCGACAGAGAGAGTGTTACGGGCAGCAAAGTTCATTATTAAATGATCATTTATATTGTCAATCCGGTTCTCGCCGCCTCCTTTCCATTAATCCCTTTACAACGGTCAAAGACATGAAGAGAGCCAGTGGCCGCACCGCGGCCAAGGGTGCGATGAAGTATGTTGTGGGATGTTTAAATACAAATGAGCAATGTTTCATGACGTCACACACAGACAGATTTCAAAACGAGGCGTTTTAGCAGGGTGACAACTATAAATGCTCTGTTTAGACTGAGGATGTTTTGAAATCTGAAATTTACAGTAGGTTTTTATAGTACAGTTACCTCTTATGTGTCTAAATATCAAGGATAATATGATTCTTCATTTCATGACCCTTTAACATTAATATTGACCCGTTTAAATTGGTTAAAAGGACTGTGTTCAACAGCAGATTACCCATTTTTGCTGCGGTATCAAAACTGGTATCACCAATCGTGAAATTTGACCGTTATTGGCACTGACTACTGACATTTTGCCGTGTGTGTTGTTCACCTGCACATTCCGGCCCGTAGCGTCCAGGTGGACAGCACAGTCTGAGCTCCTCAATGCACAGCCATTCAAACAGATCTGGAGCTTCCTGTTGTCTGGAAATCACACGCAGAACAGCTTACAAGCTTCATTACACAAATCAAACATTTGAAGTCATTTAATGAGTTCACAGTGGCATGTGCTTGAGTCGTTCTTAGCATGTGAAAATGCATGCCACTGTGAACGAGTATCAAATAGGGTCTTAGATTATCGGCTGATATATACTGATATGAGTAGTTTTGTGTTAGTGTGCGTATGCAATTCCATTTGTGTAATTCCAATTTATTTATATAATTACTTACAAATGTATGTCAAAGCGAGCAAGTGATGTTTGTGGTCTTTGGCCCATTAATTTAAATATGGACACTACACACACGGAAAAACACGTGCAGTTGTTCTAATGCACAGTCACATGCTCTCACCTGTGAAACCACCATGTCTCCACCTGATCTTCTATCTGCTCCAGCAGTCTGTTGCATTCAAAGTCCGACTTATCACACACTGCCTCTACAATCTCTAACAGACGTGTCTCACTGCGCACACACACACTCACACATTGAGAACCAGCTTGTGGGAGCACACAGATCCCCATTCCAAAATAACTGCTTAGACACGAGAGCTGGACAGATGTTCAAGGTGAATGAGGTAGAAAGATGTGTTTACCTGTGAATATATTTTGCCAATTTCTCCTTTTCCCAAGCTGTATTCCCTCCCCCAAAATTCTTATTGGCTGTTCGCTCCAAGCCCTGAAACAACAATCGTTACTGTATATACAGGTCATGAAACAAACTCAAAAATGTCATTTTGAGTCATTTAGTCACCCTCACGTTATTCCAAACCCATGTGACTTTTTGAATAACATCCTTTTCCATATAATTCAAGTGAAAGGGGACTGGGTCATGCTCCAAAATGACACAAAAGCAACGTACAAAGTACTCTAAATGACTTGTGCACAACATTCCAAGTCTTCTGAAGCCATACAACAGCTTTGTGTGTGGAACAGAACCATATATACACAAGTCTTCACTCAAACTCTTCCCCTCTGCTGAAAAAGTATGGACTACAAAAATTGCCCACACACAGCAATCATGTCTTTAGAAGACTTGGAATGAAGTCATTTGGACAAATATTATATTGTTGTTTTTGTCATTTAGAAGCTTGGCATTAGACAGAAGAGAACAGTCAATACTGTATTCAGAAATCCTTTTTATCAAGAAAAAGTCATACAGGTCTGGAGCAACATTCTAAAATTCTGAAATATCTACAGGTTAATAAAAGTTCTGTGGTTGCTGCAGGGCTGAAAAGATTAGTCGACATTATCGACAAAATGTTTTGTTATTGAATAGTAAATGAGTTCATTTAACACAACATGAGATCTTTTGAAACGCTAATGACGACGCGGAAGAGCAGCACTTCAGCTCGCACTTGATTGAGGAGAGGAAGAAAGAACAGCTCACAGTTCAGATGCACTCCAAACTTTCCAAACAGATTAAGGTGATTAAGATCACAGAGTATTATAAAACAAAAATGCTAAATAAGTAAATACAGATGCAGTGTCGTTGTGAAATAAAGCGGAGCCGTACCTTGTGTTCCACTTGAGCAAAACATGCCTGTCAGAGTGTCTAAAAGGAAAAACTGTGCCATTATATACTGTATTTAATGCTTCCTTTATTAAAGTTCAAATAATAAGAAAGCGGGCTGTATAAATAAGCACAAACTCTGAAACAGGCATTTGTCTGTGCGGTCTCGCTGAGTTATGAGTCGCATGAAAAACAGCGTGAGAGAGTTTCAAACTTCTCCCGGCTGATGCACTGTCTCGCGTGGAGACGCTCATCACTGGCGCACGCTCGCTGCAGCTAGATTCTGTTTATTGCAATTGCTTGCGACATAGTGAATAATATCATGGTGTGTATCTTATGGTGAAGAAAATCAGCGATACGCAGCTCCAGAAAGAAGAAAGAGTTTGTTTTTTGTGAGTTAAATATGGATTGATATCAAGTAAACAAAAAGGTGAGAGGGTGTAGTCTTCACCCATTATACAATGCAAAAAAATATTTTTATGATTAGTCATTTTTGGTTTGTTTTCCATTATAAATATCTAAAACTCCTTATGTATATTTACTTTAGCAGCTATCCTCCAGAAGAAAAAATTGTTATTGGAGAATTTTGAATATAATATTTAATGAATTTAAATATTTTTAAATATTGAAAACTGCTTAAAACAAGATAATTTACCTGAGAAGCAACATATACGACATTTAGACTTGATTTTAAAGCATTTATGTTAAATATTAGTATATTTTTTCTTTACTGCACTGGCAGAAGTATGTGAAAAAATACACATCAAAATACACTTATATTTAAGAAATATTCTCTTAAAGCAAGTCTAAATATCTTATATGTTGCTTCTCAAGTAAATGTTTCTTGTTTTAAGGATTTTTAGATCATGTTAAATGGAAAACAAGACAAAAACACTTGATAACAATAGCATTTTTTTGCAGTGAAATTTAATTAAACAATAAAAATAGTAGTTTTTCCCCTTTAATTCAATGAATGTCATTTAGAGGTATTTTTAAAAGATGATTTTGTCCTCCTGCGATGGACTGGCGACCTGTCCAGGGTGTCCCCCGCCTTTCGCCCAATGTTAGCTGGGATAGGCTCCAGCCCCCCGCGACCCTGTACACAGGATAAGCGGTTGACGATGGATGGATGGATGGATGGATTTTGTCCTCTTTATTGTTATTAAGCATGTTTAATACAACCTTTTAAGTCGGGCAAAAGCTGAATGGTCTGCTAATAGCTAATGATTAATCATTGCAATAGTCGCCCAAATAGTCGAATAATCAGTCTAATAATTGTTAGATTAGTCGATTACAAAAAATAATCGTTAGTTGCAGCCCTAGTTGGAAGTTTGCATTGCTTTGTCATGAGGGTTGGACGTCACTGTGGCTTCACTCAGCAGTCACGCACCTTGATGAAGCGCTCTGCCAGTTTGCGACAGGTCTGACACGGGGCAGTCCTCACGGTCCCCACCGACAACAAAGAACAAAGCACCAGGATGGACACGAAGGGCCAAGACCAGCACATCACACCCTGTACAGCAGACCAAACAACAGTAAACTGCATTACACAATCATTTCAAACAGAACACAGGCCCACTTTACACATACTACTCATGGGAGAAGAACTGTCTATATGGCTTTCTGTATCAAGGTTTCAAATTTGATGATCCAAAATCAATTTTATTCTCCACACTACCTTGCCAAAGCATGCTATAATATGGTATGGTGTATATGATTTGATGATGTGAGCATCACTTGGAAAAATATATACATAATATTTAGCCTACTATTGAAAAATCCCCCCGTTATATTTATTTCCATGACTTTTCAAGGCCTGTAAATTGGTTGTACGTGTGTCTGGCATGAAGCCAAATTGATACCAAATTATGTAAATAATATTTCCCTGTCATTTCCAGTAGGAACCCTAAATTATACAACATGATGTGAAAAACAGTGGGGTGAGACAACACAGAAAATCATTGGAAATAAACAAAGTAGGACTTTATATTGTAATTGTGATACATTTTGTAAATAACATTTAAATAAAATGTAAAACAAACAATAGTTATGATGTACAACAAAGAAGCAACATTCTGTGTCTAATCACATTTGTGATATTGAGCTTAACTCAGGTCAGATTATGGCGTTTAATATTGGACAAAACAGCGCAAGCGCAAAAACACCGCGCGCAAGTGAATTTCAACAGTGTGAGCACCATGACACAGCTCGCACGTAAAATTTAAACCTGCAGAACTTGCAAATCACAAACTCGAGCACA
This sequence comes from Xyrauchen texanus, assembly GCF_025860055.1. NCBI lineage: Eukaryota > Metazoa > Chordata > Actinopteri > Cypriniformes > Catostomidae > Xyrauchen > Xyrauchen texanus. The sequence goes on along the minus strand of NC_068302.1, from coordinate 1,802,808 downwards.
AAAAATATGATTGCACACAAATTAACAAGTCCCACACACGCGCAAGTTATTTTCTGCACACGCGCAGAACTGTACACACGCACGAGTTCTTTTCCGCGCACGCACGAGTTATTTTCTGCACACAAGTCGGTTTTAACACTCAGGGGCGGGGCCAAATCCTTTCTGTTAACAAATGCTATTGGCTGCTGACCAAATCCTGTATTGATTGGCTGCATCTATTCGAATCGCTCGTGATTGGCTGTTGTTGGACGAGAACAGACAGAAAGTAGGAAGGATGTTGCAGACAGTAAAGAAGTTATGGTTTCTTTCGAAATTCATCCTTAATTTCTTGTAGCTGTAAGATGTTTTGTGCACACACACACACACACACACATATACATATATATATATATGAGAGGCAAGATGAAACTAGCTGTGTTTGAATAAAACAAGAGCGCATCCATCTGAAGTGTGATAAGAGACATGAAAGAAGGGCCGGATGCGCGGTCATTATAAAGCCTTGCTGCTGACGACGATCATTATCGGTCATATAATGCTGTAACTGACAAATCAGAATCAAACATTTCAGAGAGACATTCCTGTAATAATATTATATTTTATGTACACTTGATTTCCTAACCTGGTCATATTCTGCTGCACCTGCTCTGCTTTCCCAGCCCCAAGACTGACTGGCTTCCTCTCTGAGCCTGCATTTCATCTATATAATGAATTAATGTAGAGGCTGATGAGTAGTGGATGGCCCTTGCAGTACCACACAAACAAGCTGGCAACTATCTGGCATCTATCTACACTTACCATTTTGTGAAACACTAACTTTCCCTTCAACATTAACGTTAGATGGATAGATATGGATAGATAGGGTACCTCTCAACAGGTTCATTAATGCCTTGCTGCGTTCTACATTTCAATTTATATTTTCAGTTATTATCAAAGACAGAAAACACACACACACACACACACACACACACACACACACACACACACACACACACACATATATATATATATATATATAAACGCCCAAAACATCTTACAGCTAAAAGAAATTAAGGAGGAATTTAGAAAGAAACCATAACCTCTTTACTTAGTCATACATTTTTGGGGCATTTACGTGTAAATGGTTGAAATCATACTTACTCTATGTGATAGATAAATTGTTTCGATAAATATCCACTTGTATGCTACGTCTAAAGGATGCTTTTATTTAAAAATGTTCTTTAATATTTACATTTTTTCTCAAGCCTTTTGATCTCGAGACTTTTTTTTTTTTTTAAAACCAATATCCCCTTGTTGTTTGCGTTTTGTTGTTCAGTATTGTGTAGGGGACACTTTTCTTTCATTTACACTGACAATAATTGTATTGTTCCAATTGATGTATATTTCTTATTTCTCCACTAAGAGAGTTTTGTAAGTTTTTTTCTTGTCAAAAATAAAAAGTTCCCGCTTTCTGTCTGTTCTCGTCCAACAACAGCCAATCACGAGAGATTCGAAGAGATGCAGCCAATCAATACAGTATTTGGTCAGCAGCCAATAGCATTTGTTAACAGAAAGGATTGGGCCCCGCCCCTGAGTGTTAAAACCCACTTGTGTGCAGAAAAGAACTCGTGCGTGTGTAGGACTTGTTAATTTGTGTGCAATCATATTTTTTGTGCTCGAGTTTGTGATTTGCAAGTTCTGCAGGTTTAAATTTTACGTGCGAGCTGTGTCATGGTGCTCACACTGTTGAAATTCACTTGCGGGTTGTGTTTTTGCGCTTGCGCTGTTTTGTCCAATATTAAACGCCATATCAGATGTCTTAGTTGTCATTGAAGCAAACAAGATGCTTTGTGGATCATTCTCAAATCCTGCTGGAAAACATGATCATCAGATTTTGTTCATGTCCACTCAAGTGTATGCTGTTGTAAAAGCAAAAGGCGACATTACAAAAACATAGAAATTAAATCTTTAGTTAAACTATTCATTAAGCTGATTTAATTTGTAAAGAAAAACGTTGTATTAAATTAGAAAAACAGAAGCTTTTCCTCTTTCTTAGACTTCTGTACCCTACTGTATGCTAGTATGGTATAACACGGTATAATATATGATATGACCAAATAATGTGGCATGATATGATGTAATCTATAAGTCTCTAGATTGTAATTTCCTTTAGAAACTTAAATATTTTATATAATTCATCCTTAGGTTGCCTGTCTAAAGATATCATGGTATTGAATCCCAAGCTGTAATGACCTTTCGTTGACTGTCATCAAACCATCAGTTCCTCTTCCTGTTTCATGAATGTGTCCATGATGTATCTGAACTGATCTGGTCCAGTGATGCTGCAGGCACGTAGGCCAGCACAAATCAAACGTACAGTATCTGCACACCCTAACAGCTGGATGTTCAAGGCATTTCACTACAGAGTACATTTATTCATGTGACATTACAGCTTAAATCTTGAAATGAAGAATTACTGCTAATCTCCAGAGAAACCTACACAAAATTAACATTGTTTTTTGTCGTCTAATTGCTACACTATTTTAAAATTACAGACAGCACACTCGAATGAAACATCATTGCCTTCAGCCGCTTTCATTTGAATAATCGTGTCTGCTGAGGTGCAGTGTGATTTCTGTGCGTATTATTCCGTGTACTCACTTAAAAATTTTGCGTTTGAGCGGCAAACAGCTTCCAAATCCTTTCGACGGAAACACGTCTTCGAATTGTCTACACAAGACTTGTTTTATCGCTGCATCCATACATTAATGTTTCCGCCGGCGTCTTCAAATGCAGTCGCTCTTCTCGTTCATTCTGTGTATGTCCCGCCTCCGCGTGTAGACAGCCAATCGTTATTAAACAAGGATTCTGATACACCAATCACACGCCGCCCTTTCTCAAAATGACAGCTGCGGATAATGTGTCGTCATAACCCAGCCCAGATCAGAGAACAAAACAATATATTGTAATTTGTTTATCCGTGTGGCGAAAATAGACATTCATAAAGATTTGTTTTTAAATTATACTTAGATTTGACAAGTAACAATGTACATTTGTCGAGTCGTTTTATTTATCATTTGCCCAGTTTACACAATAGACACACCTAGAATAATTTTGATCAACCTTTTGATCATGAATGTAGTATATTACATGTTTTTATTTTTTATTTTATATATAATCGAATATATCTATACATTTCTTTATTTTCTGTTTTATTAGGGCACAAGCACTGAAAGTGCGGAGCCCTATTGTTCTTCTGAAGATTATTATTATTATTATTATTAGGGCACCAGCACTGAATGTGTGGAGGCCCTATTGTTCTTCTAAGGGTTATTATTATTATTCTACTTTTCAAGGTTTTCAGTACTTTTGGGGTACATCACACATCAGAGTCGTTGGCCATTAGGGCTTGGTGAAGTTGCAGGGGGAATGCTGGGGGCACTCTGCAGCACCTCCTAGAACATCGCCATGTTCGGGCGTTCTGTAGCGCATCCCTTTTGAGCTACTGTCACCAAAATTTGTACACATATACAGTCAGGTCCATAAATATTGGGACATCAACACAATTCTAATCTTTTTGGCTCTGTAAGCCCGTTTATCGGTCCAATGGCGGTCTCCAATAATACGGGTGATGATCTCTGCGCGTTACTGTCTTTCTTGTTACGCAACACAACAAGATTAAATGAAATACATTTTCTCTTATGTATTACCTCGTTCTTTCATCTGACTCCATAAATGAAAAAGGTTTTAATGATATCAGAGCATCATTAAAATTGAGCGAATGTTTGATTATTCTTTTAACTCCTTTAATTATATTTTACCCATTTAGATTAAGAAACTATGTTGCTTTGAGGTCCTCGCGTGTTTTTCTCTACACCGCGGGTCTCACGATCACAAGCGGCCAGTATTGGATCATCAAACAGAGGTAATTGCTATATACCTGAGATCGGTCACATTCAAGTTCACACAATCAAAGATACTTCAGAATAGCCCCCATAGAATTGCACACACTTGAATGTAACTTAACGTTTTCTTCAGTAGAGGTCACGGCCACTATTACAGATGTAAGTTGACCAACATAACTTCTCTTGTAATAGCTTTGGATTGGCCATGCGTGGTTTCCCACGTACACTTATCTGGAGAAACATCAAATCAAAACAGAGGTAAGGTTGATTGGTCAAGCAGCTGTTCTAAACGGAAATTCCCTTTTTGTCTTGCAAACCAAGTACACTTGAATCGATGCCAAATATTAGTCGTCACTAATCTGACGCAGACTTGCGGTAACATACGAATCGTTTAATCTGTTTGGGAAACACAATGTCAGAGTCAGTCAGAATAAAATCAAATGTTGACAATTTACTGACCAGGTAACATAATCAATTCATCAATTCCAATTAGACAGCGATAAGTCAAAGTTAGACATTTTATCAAAACCAAGGAAATTCGAATTACAATCACCTGATATAAATTAAACACAGTAAACTGTGTTGGATCGTCTGACTACAGAGAACCATGAACAATGTGTTACATCTCCTTAAATACCCAAACCATGAACAAAGGGAATTTTGGGAGTGGTTAGGTTTGGAAGTCCTGGGGACATACTTCATTAACATACAAGCAGGGATGGGGACAGACCTCCAGAATTATAAAGCATTTGGCAAAGACCTTATAACTTTGTTGTCATTAAGTTTTACAAACCTGGGAATAAGAGCACTGTACCAGACGCACTGGGACATTTTAAATGATACCAAACATCTTACACTAGTTACATTATTTGTATACATCACATATTATATTTTGTTCAGATGTTTGTGCCTAAATTGGCCTGAGGTTAGATAGAGGTCAGATGTGAGATTTGTGTTTTATTGTCCTTGCTCAGTAGGATGTGTTGACTCAGGCGAAGATGTTCTTCTGTGTGAGAGTTTTTATGACTTGGTTCTCGCAGAGTTCTTTGACTTTTACGACCTCTTGATGTCAGCCTTACAGCTCTATACACCACCACAATGGATTTGAAATGAAACGAACAAGATGTGCTTTAACTGCAGACCTTCAGCTTTAATTTGAGGGTATTTACATCCAAATCAGGTGAACGGTGTAGGAATTACAACAGTTTGTATATGTGCCTCCACTTTTTAAGGGACCAAAAGTAATGTGACAGATTAACAATCATAAATCAAACTTTCACTTTTTAATACTTGGTGGCAAATCCTTTGCAGTCAATTACAGCCTGAAGTGTGGAACACATAGACATCACCAGACGCTGGGTTTCATCCCTGGTGATGCTCTGCCAGGCCTCTACTGCAACTGTCTTCAGTTCCTGCTTGTTCTTGGGGCATTTTCCCTTCAGTTTTGTCTTCAGCAAGTGAAATGCATGCTCAATCGGATTCAGGTCAGGTGATTGACTTGGCCATTGCATAACATTCCACTTCTTTCCCTTAAAAAAACTCTTTGGTTGCTTTCGCAGTGTGCTTCGGGTCATTGTCCATCTGTACTGTGAAGCACCGTCCAATGAGTTCTGAAGCATTTGGGTGAATATGAGCAGATAATATTGCCCGAAACACTTCAGAATTCATCCTGCTGCTTTTGTCAGCAGTCACATCATCAATAAATACAAGAGAACCAGTTCCATTGGCAGCCATACATGCCCACGCCATGACACTACCACCACCATGCTTCACTGATGAGGTGGTATGCTTTGGGTCATGAGCAGTTCCTTTCCTTCTCCATACTCTTCTCTTCCCATCACTCTGCTACAAGTTGATCTTTGTCTCATCTGTCCATAGGATGTTGTTCCAGAACTGTGAAGGCTTTTTAGATGTTGTTTGGCAAACTCTAATCTGGCCTTCCTGTTTTTGAGGCTCACCAATGGTTTACATCTTGTGGTGAACCCTCTGTATTCACTCTGGTGAAGTCTTCTCTTGAAAAGTTGACTTTGACACACATACACCTCCTGGAGAGTTTCTTGATCTGGCCAACTGTTGTGAAGGGTGTTTTCTTCACCAGGGAAAGAATTCTTCGGTCAGCCACCACAGCTGTTTTCCGTGGTCTTCCGGGTCTTTTGGTGTTGCTGAGCTCACTGGTGCGTTCTTTCTTTTTAAGAATGTTCCAAACAGTTGATTTGGCCACACCTAATGTTTTTGCTATCTCTCTGATGGGTTTGTTTTGATTTTTCAGCCTAATGATGGCTTGCTTCACTGATAGTGACAGCTCTTTGGATCTCATATTGAGAGTTGACAGCAACAGATTCCAAATGCAAATAGAACACTTGAAATGAACTCTGGACCTTTTATCTGCTCCTTGTAAATGAAATAATGAGGGAATAACACACACCTGGCCATGGAACTGCTGAGCTGCCAATTGTCCCATTACTTTTGGTCCCTTAAAAAGTGGGAGGCACATATACAAACTGTTGTAATTCCTACACCGTTCACCTGATTTGGATGTAAATACCCTCAAATTAAAGCTGAAAGTCTGCAGTTAAAGCACAACTTGTTCGTTTTATTTCAAATCCATTGTGGTGGTGTATAGAGCCAAAAAGATTAGAATTGTATCGATGTCCCAATATTTATGGACCTGACTGTAGATCTCATCTAGCCGGACAACTTTCACACAGACAGTCATAAGCTCTGCCCAACAGAAAGTTGGCCATTTTGGATTGTTTGAAAAAGGCATGCTCTGGAATTCCAAATAATCCTCGCTGGGATTTCATGTTACAGGTACCAAATGAGGGCAACATTATGCCAAGACATTGATGATGCTAAATTGCGAAAGATTTTTGATATATCGAATTGCGTTGCCATGGCGACTTGATAAAATAACAAAAAAAAATCGGAAAAAGGATTTCTCATATCTTTTGCGTGCACTGTGAGATTTACATAAACATTTAGCCAATGTTTGTTCTTGCAGGCTGATCACATTGATGTGGCTATTATGGGTCACGGCTGTAGCGCCACCAACTGGCGCAAGGAAGTGTGTCACTTTTAACAGACGTTGAAATAGCCCTATTATGTTAACCTGAATTGCTTAAAAAAATAAATAAATAATGTCAATTTAAATTCTGAAGGGATTCTTAATATCTTAAATACTGTTGCTATGGCAATGCATTAAATGTCATCATTCCTTTTTGTGTATATTCACATGTTTTTAGGTATTTGGCATGCCTGAAAAATTTAGTTTATTGTTAATGAACATATTTCTTATTTTTTATATAAATAAAATGTAAAATGAAATGTTAAAATAGTAGAAAACTATGCCATTTGTATAACCTAACTCTGAGTGGCAATTACAAGAAATGTCCAATAGAGGTCTGCCAAGCTCCATGAATGATTCCCAAAATAACACTGAAAAGATTTTTCGTGTGATGTCTAGAAGGGATTCCCTCTGTCATATGTTATGTATATGAAGAATGTGTAACTACGTCCTTCAGTTAACTATATTTCTCATTTCATGTGTGGAAAGGTCTTGCTCTCCCTCCCCCGCACAATGACACATGCCCCCACTGCTGACTTAGGCCAGGGCAACATCTGCCCTCTCCGGAACTACTATCGCCAAGGCTACAGGTACCATCTCCCTCAATGGTTTGAGGATGTAGGTTTGACGTGCCCCTCCCCTATCCGTTCGCCTTACCTCATAATCAAGATCTCCATCTCGTCATGTGACCTCAAGGGTCCTTGCCACTTGGTAAGTAATTTGGAGCTTGAGGTGGGCAGCGATACAAGCACTTTATCTCCCTGTGTAAATTCCCATAGTTGAGTGCCCCTGTCGTACAGTCGGGGTTGACATTCTTGCGCTTGTAGAAAATTCTACTGTGTTACCTGCCCCAAAGAATGGAGTTTTGCTCTAAGGTCAAGAACATATTGAATTTGATTTGTACTATTCTAAGTTCCTTCCTCCCAAGCTTTCCGTATGACGTCGAGCACAGAGCGCGGCTGGTGCCCATACAGTTGCTCAAATGAGGGAAACCCAGTGGAGGCTTTCGGGACCTCTCGTACAGCTAACAGCAGGGGTTCGAGCCACTTATCCCAATTCTTAGCATCCTGGTGTATGAACTTATGAAGCATGTTTTTTAAGGTCTTATTAAATTATTCGACCAACCTGTCGGTTTGCTGGTGATAAACACTTGTGCGAATCAACTTAATGCCTAAATATTCATAAAGTTTGCAGAGTGTACATGACATGAATTTTGTGCTTTGTTCAATGAGGATTTCCTATGGAATCCCCACTCAGTAGATCATTTTGAAGAGTGTCTCCACAACACTATATGCTGAGATGTTGCGTAGAGGCACTGCTTCTGGATATCATGCTGCATAATCCACCTGAACTAATACAAAGCGATGGCCGCATTTCCCTCCCTTTATACCGTTTTTCCGGGGATGGAACAAGCAAATTCTGTCTGCCTTTTCTGAAGTTCAGAGATGCGCAACGCTCTCAAGAGAGACCCCTAGTGTCACTTCTTCGACGCAACGTCGAAGTGAGCGACAGACGGGGAATTATTCTTCTAAAAATCTTAATTTGTGTTTTGAAGAAAGAAAGTCATAAAAATCTGGGATGACATGTTGGTGAGTAAATGATTTTCATTTTTGAGTGAACAATTTCTTTAAGAAGCACATGGGGGTCCACATTGTCCTCCTTTTGTGATATAATGTTCAACATTGATTTAGTCCTTGCATCTTTTAATCCAAGAAATAGTTGTGTTCTCATTCTAATGCATGATGCACAATTTTCTGAAGTTTGTGACTGGTGGAATGTTCTGCTGAAGTACTGCTCTGGAAATGTTGATACCTTTTTATCTTAAGACTCTTATAAAGGCTAATCATAATTATAAATTATTTTATTATCTCTACTTTCTTGGTAATTTATTAAACAAATTAACACACGCTCTACATCAGGGGTTGGTATTATAATTTTTTTTTTATATATATATTATTAAAAAATATTATTATTAAAAATGTCACTGTTTTATTCTATTACATTAAAGGGTAACTAAACACTAAACCAACTTTTTTTAGTTAATGATCTGTAAGAATGGGGCTTTATTAGTACTGGTCATTGATTCAAGTAATTTTTTTGACATTTGTGTATAAAGTGTTTTAATTCTACAATATATGGTGTAAAAACGTCTGAGTGCTGCCCTCTTCAGGTTGAACAGTGGCTACTGCAGTTGAATTATCCTATTGGCTGTTGCGGTACTTCGTGATGTAAGCTGTGACAGCTGATGTAAGCAGGTTCCAGCTCACCACGCCAGATTCAAGTACATGTCGTCTTGCGACCGTGTGAGTAATAATAATAACATAGAGTCTGACAGCAGCTGTCAATTAATCCGTCACTACCCCCGCTCAGCCCCGCACTCGGTTCGTTCCCTCTATCCCCGCCGGGGTCTGCCCACTTTTCCTGCATTTTCAAATATTTCTAGTGGGTGGAGTCAGACTCTGAGCAGGTGTTTAGTTACCCTTTAATACTTTTAAAGCTACTCAAGTTATTCATCCAAAAGTAGTGAGTGGTTTTCTAATTTCCTTGTTATTGTTGTTCGATTAATAGCCTTTATATGACATTGACAGTGCTCATTTTGTTTACACTTCAAGTCCGACATTTGATATGTCCAACAACATACATTCCCTTTAGACCAAACCAAATGTGTTTACATTAATGCCTCATCAAGATGGGCATTGGCGGAATTATAAAGTGTATTTGATCATTTAGGCGTGAACCCGCATTATCACACAAACATTAGCAACCTGTCAATCAAACAGACATCAGGCCAATAATAATTATCTCAGTGATAGATAGTTAAATTACAGGCTACGTTATAGTCATAGAATCAAGTAAGCAGAAATATGAAATTTACCTTGATATGTTTCTTCAAATTAAATGCAGGATTAATGCTAATATCTGGCTTGAGCAAGTTAAACTCACATTACACGATCATGCAATTGGCCTTTTTCACTGGGAAAAGCCCTTTTACGTGTGATTTGATTGGATGGGAGTCACGAGACTCTCCCTAGCCAATCATGTTGATATATAAAAATGAAATCAGTATAGCGAAGTAGTGAACACGCACAGTGGGAAAATAGCACAGTAAAAGTACTCAAGTAAAAGTATTTAAAAAATAATTACTTAAAAAGTACAATTCTTGGGAAAAAGTAGTTAATTACAGTAGTGTGAGTATTTGTAATTCGTTACTTTACACCCCTGTATAGGAGGCAGGGAAACTTGGATTTATTTAATAAAATATGGGGCAGCTATTTGGCATTTTTGGAAGGCTCTTCGGGAGTGGAGAAATGCTTAGTTTAAAAAGTGTGTGATTTTTAGTTTTTCTTTTATATATATATATAATTTGGACCACATGAATATTTGTTGAGGGTTGGGGATTTGGAGGGGGAAAGGGAATAATGGGGGTTAATAGATGATCCGTTATATATATGATACTTTTCTGTTTCGTTGATCTGAACCAATAAAAAGTGTTAATCGGAAAGCTGCAATGAAAGCTTTCCTTTGTAAACTGTTTTCAGTGTTCACACAAACTGCTTAAAGGGCAATGGAAAGGGATAAAACAACTTGTGTATTTCTGCAACTGGGGTAAAAGATATTAAAAAACAGTAGCATGCAAACTCAAATTAATAACAGTAAATACTCCTTTGTTTAGTGTAATCATCTCTCTATTATACATTTACTGCCAAAGAAAGGATTAATGAAACTATTTATTTTTGTCATTATTTTATTGCATATTTTTTCTTATTATTTTCATGTTTAATAAAGTGTATTTTATCCCCATCATTAATTGTGTGTGTGTGTGGTTTAGTTTTATTTTGTGCAGTGCATAGACATTTGGAATGGACAGTGTTGGGGAAGCTACTTTGAAAATGTAGTTTGACAAGCTACAAGCTATTCATAATTTTAAGTAGTTAAGATACAGTCAAGCTACTCTTTTGAAAAATTAGTAAGCTACACTTCAAGTTACTATCAAAAAGTAGCTAGCTACATTGAAGCTACTTAATGAGGCACTAATGACATTTATTAATTTCTGTATTAATTAAATGCATTTAATGTGTTTAATTAAATATAATAATTGTATTTAATACATTTAATTAATATAACATTAATACAGTTAATAATGGCCATAAAATAAAATACAACAGTATAAAATAAAAACAAAAAAGATCAGATGTCAATAACAAAATTGGCTCCTTAGTAAAACATTTTTAACAATTGTTGCATAATAAAACATAACATAAATTATTTATTTTACCAATTATTTAATTTATTTTACATGAAAATAATAGTTAATTAAATGCTAAGAATTTGAGAAATCCAATAGTTGATAGCATGATAGTAATTATTATAATAATATATACTGTATATTTATAAATATTATAATAACGATTCACTTGCTGCTCCCAGTAATGCACAGATGATGAGACGTGAAATAAACTTATTTAGAACAGAAATGAAATCCCTCAAAATAATCCCGCAATAATAACTTTTTGAATTATTTTATTTAAAATATTTCAGGAAAATATGCTGTTGTGTGATCAAAAACAAAGTGTCTGAAACATTCTTTGTTACATAGAAGAATAAAATGGCGTTCTTATATCATTTTCAGATTTACCTGCCCCTGTACCATTTGTATATTTAAACAAACTGTGGTTGCTCGCTTTAAATAACCATCAGACAATATCTTTTTATCCAAGTAATATCCTGTAATAAGCTCTCAGTAGATGACGGTAATTATCTTCTGCCATTACAAAAGAAGACGATGCCGCTGCCTGATTCTGATCAGCAGACCGCAGACGTTTTGCTGGTAAAGGTTTGGTTTATACGCAATAAGGAAGGCTATTAGTTATAATCTGACCAACATGATGTAGTGTTTGGTCACGCTACACCGCTACTTGCGAAAAAGTATTTCGCTACTGGAAAAGCTACTCTGTTTTAAAAGCAGCTGAGGTACTGTCAAGCTACTGAAAAATGTTAAGTTAGTAGCATCGATACATGTAGTTAGCTACTCCCCAACACTGGGAAACGGGAGTGGAAGAGAACAAATTAGAGGTGTTTCACGGAGCAAAAACCAAAACAAAAGAGCACCAACAAGTGCTTTGGACAAAATGAGAAAAAAATAAAATAAAAAATACTATTGTGTTTTTAAGGATATTTACATTACATTCAAAATGTTAGCCAGAGGGGAACTGGCCCCCACAGTGAGTCTGGTTTCTCCCAAGGTTATTTTTCTCCATTAATCCACATCTTATGGAGTTTTGTGTTCCTTGCCACAGTCGCCTACAGCTTGCTCACTGGGGTTATTAATACAATTATCATTTAATTATTTTTAAACACTATTAAAAATCGTATTTTATCGAAATTACACAATGATGATTAATCGACTTTATAGACATTACAGTTTTATCGTCTGTTAATGCCTGATATTCTGTAAAGCTGCTTTGAAACAATGTGTGTTGTGAAAAGCACTATACAAATAAAATTGACTTGACTTGACTTGCATGGAAGGATAGTGTCTCTAGCTACAGACAAGCTCTTAAAACTGCCAGGTCTGCAAAGAGTTTGTGAAGCTGGCCTGGTAGAAAATAACCACAACAATCCTAGGTGTTTATTCAGTACTGTGTCTAAATTGGTAACAAAGCTTCAACTGAACCAGATATTCCATCGCAGCACGGTAATAATGGAAGCATAAGTGGTAGTTCTAGCAGGAAGACTAAGGATATTTATGCTGTCATTTAATCAGGCAATCTAATCCAATCATAATCCAGCCTCTGCTTTATAAGCTCACACAGCTGCATTTCATCACTCATAATGCCTCATTGTTTTCATTCAAGCACATGTGGGTGAGACACACAATCAGGTCACACGCTATGCCACGCTTTTCCAAGTAGTTGCTTCATGTTGGATTATACATTGTGGTCTGCTCACCGTGATGTTCACAAGCAACAGTTGCTTCATGTTGGACAATGCATCATCGTCTACTCACCGTGATGTTGATGCTTCTCAGCACAGGTGGTCTCCATCAGGAAAATATGCTAAGATTTAAGTTTATTTTTCTTTTGCGGGAACAATCGTCAATAAATATAGCTGGTAGTGTTGGGATGTAGGCTTTCTGCTATCAATGTTCTCAAATATATGTCATCACATCCATTATACTGCATCAATTTTGGTTTGAAGCAGCAATATTTCATTTTACTAGCGCACTTTCTAATTGTTCATTTGTTAACCACAGTGTTTGCCTGCCTGAATTTCCTCATTGGGGAATCAGGATTGAATGTTCATGCACATCATTATGCATAATTACTCCATGTCGGGTTCTGATTAAATACATTAAGTTAAGATGATGCTTCTCACGTTCTGTTGGTCCTATCACAAGTTGTTTTATTGATTTTATATGTCAACACCCTCTTAAGGGGAAGTATCATCTGTTGCGGTGTGCTCTCAGTCACCTAGTGGTAGGCATTGCTCATTACATTTCCACATCTCATTAACAGTACAATGCATATTGCTGCTCTAATACAAGAAATAACCAAATCAAATCAAGGGGTACGAAATCCTATATCAGTAATGTCACATGTTTTGTTTTATTAGCATCATTCTGCTTCATTACAGTGTAGAGATTTGTATTATTATGTGTTTCTGTAAACTATTAATTATTTGAAAAATGATAGGACTATGAAGCTCTCTAAACTATTGGGCTTTATCACAAACATTTGACATTATAAAGCTTCATTACTCAAGTTTCTGCAATACAATTCAATTCAATTTTCTTCATCTACTGGTCAAAATATAAGTTCCCTATGTATGCTCTACTATTTTAGCTTAATAACATCATATTTTATTTCAAGATATCTATGCAATTTGGTCATTTTGCTCTTTTCAAAATATACGTGCTTGTGGTCAGGGCAGTAACATTAAGTAGCAGGTAAGTAAGGTATTTGCATTACTTTACTGAATATTCAGTATACCGAATATTCAATCGTTTGAAGCTTCACATGTCATGGATTATGCATATGTATTGTTGGTGTGACACAAACTTCAACAGATACTTGGTATCAAGCATCACTTCATTATTAGACCTGGCTAACTCAGTCGGTAGAGCATGAGACTCTTAATTTCAGGGTTGTGGGTTCAAGCCCCACATTGGGTGTGACTATTAGCTATTGTCACAGGTAGGTGCAAGCAGTGCAGATTTATTCTCCCAGCCATGCAAACACTCTATGACTAGAGAGAATGGTAACATTTCTACTGCTCAGTGGTTAAGGCTGAGGTCAGGGGTTCAAGCCCCAGCACTGTCAAAATACCACTGTTGGGCCCTTGACCCTATTTGTTCTAGGGGTGCTGTTTCATGACCCCAGCTTCGTTGGGATTGACCTTAATGTTTACTCTTCTTAATATATCGTAGTTAACTACCAAAATGTTTGCATACTGCAGGGGTATTGCACAAATGACATCACCCTTATCGTAGGACTCAACACAGATGGAGATGAAGGAGCCACTGCCATCCGCCTGGAGCCAGAGGAACCGCTGTCGTCCGCCAGGGGGCAGAAGAGTGGCTGAGGACCGGGTGTGCAGTGTGACCGCAGGAGCTGGAGAAGAGTGTTTCCTTTTCTCTCTCTCTCTCCTCTATCTCTTTCTGTCTCTCCGGCTTTCTCTTTCTCTCTCCCCTCCCTCTCCTTGTCTCTCAGATTTTCAGTTTGCGGGGAGGACCACAGGGTGACAGAAAGGCCGAAAGGGCAGCATCTCCCCTCCAGAGATGGGGGAGGGGGGGAGCGGGGGGTAAGTTAATCCGGATGGTGCCCCGGCCTGAATTGCGTGGTGGAGGAGTGTGACGAGGAGGAGGGTGTGGCCGGACCGTGAGGATGCACACCGTCGCTGAGTTGTCTAATCAGCAGGAGGGAAATAAGGTAAGAGCCAGATACACGCACAAGAGAGAAAGAAACTTGGAGCTGTGTGTGTGTGTGTGTGTGTGTGTGTGTGTGTGTGTGTGTGTGTGTGTGTGTGTGTGTATGTCGACGTCTGTGATGTTATGCTTTCAGTTTAGCATTTGTCTAATTAAAGTCTTGTTGAATGTGGATCCGGATTCCATGTCCTCCTTTCCCAGACGAACAGAGATCCTTTACATTGGTGCTGAATCCTGTGACTGGAGGAGGAGGGCGTGTCTGGGCCGAGAAGATGCACACTCTGTGCTGAGTTGCCCAATTAGCGGAACAGAGATAAAAGGAGGAGCCGGGAATGCCAGAGAGAGAGGGACAAGTGGTGTGTTTATGCTGCTGTGTTTTCAGTTTGATGTTCTATCTAGTTAAAGTCTTGTTGAATGTGGATCCAGCTCCCGTGTCCTCCTTTCCCAACCGAACAGAGATCCTTTACAGTCTGCTTTTCTCTCACAGAACAACCTAATTGACAGACATCAGTCTGGATTCAAAAAAGAACACTCAACAGAGACTGCCCTCTTGTCAATAGCTGAAACCCTGCGACTGCAAGAGCTAACACCAAATAATCCATCCTCATTCTTCTTGAGTTTTCTGCTTCCTTCAACACAGTGAAATTCCCCAGTTCTCCAAGTTAGCAGAGTGTATCAATATATATCAAAGACAGGATGGCTGAAAATGTCCTTCTATTCTGACAGAACAGAGGTATAGATTATTGGATCAAAAACCAATAAAAATAAGATATAAGCTTAAGCTAGAACATAATTTGTCTCTCAACAGATGTACTGTTACATCTTTTTCTAAAGTTAAAAATGTCCTGGTTGCTTTCGTAACCTCCGTTCCCTGATGGAGAGAACAAGACGTTGTGTCGATGTAGTGACACTAGGGGTCGCCCTTGGGAGCCCCAATCACCTCTGATATTTGAGAAAAGGCCAATGGGAATTGGCAAGTGGAATTTGCATGCCACTACACCGGACATACAGAGCTGGCCTGCAACCACTCCGAGACAAGGTCCCTGCCATTTCAGCAGGTATTTCAGTGTTGTGGGGCGACCCCTAGTGGCACTACATCAACACAACGTTGAGTGAGTGACAGATAGGGAACTTGTTCTTTTTTGGTTTGTTTGTTAGAAATCTGTTCTTTGGAAATTACATTTCCAATGTTTGTTGAACATCATTCTTCCACCTCAGAAATATTGCTAAGTTATGACACAAGCTCTGTGTCTCTGATGATGAAAAACGAATTCATGTGTTCATGACCTGAAGACTAGATTATTGTAATGCATTACTGGGAGGACATCCTGCAGGTTCAATAAATGAACTTCCATTTGTTCAACATGCAGCAGCTAGAGTGCTGACAAGAACCAAGGAATATGATAACATCAGCCCCATTTTATCTTCGCTACATTGGCTACCAATGTTTTGTATTATTTTTAAAATCGTGCTGATTACTTACAAAGCTTTGAACATTCTAGTTGCACAAGTATTTACGCAACCTTCTATCATGTTATATTCCATTATGTTCACTACAATTGCAAAATTCCAGTCTGTTTAAAATACCTAGAATATCAAAATTCACAAAAGGAGGTAGATTATTTTCTTACTTGGTTCCTTAATTATAGAATAGTATTCCTAGCATTGTTTGGGACTCAGACACACTCTTTCAGTCTAGACTAAAGACTCATCTCTTTACACAGGCATACTCCTAATGTATCCCTCAACTGGTCAGGTCTGCCAAAACCAGAAACACTTCTCATATTCTATAACTCTGCTTTAACCCTAAAAAGGGCAAGACCATAAAGAAACCTTTTTTACACATTTGGGCCAAAATAACACAATCATGTTTTTCTTAAAAATATTGCTATAATTTTCAATTTTACTGTTTGTATCCCTCACGACACACTGCCCCTTTAGGGAATTAAAAAGAAAAAAGAGTTAATGTTTGGCTGTGCTGCTTACCAGATTTAAACCCATTCACAAACATGTTTTGATGTAAATGTATATGGTGCCAGAGTCTTTTATAATGCTTACAAAAAAGTACCATGGTATTACCATGTTTCTTTGATATGGTAGTATGACTATGTGTGGTGGATAAAACACTGGAACGATCATACTAAAATGTGTAAATAAAAGTATTGTTTATCTCCCTCAAGGCAAGTAATATTTCTGTTGTAAATGTTTAAATGAATAACATAATATCAAAGTGAAAATAGCACGTCATGACTCCAGCTCTGTGAATATTTCCATATTGATCACATGCAAAGTCTGTGTAAGCTCAAAGCACGAGATGCAGAGGAGCAGAAGAGCAGTGCAGAAACACAACTCACGCAAAATGTTCCTCCGCAAGGAACATATTTGCAATTTCAGTTTTCAACCACAGATGTCGCTAGAGAGCCCAAGGTTTTGTACTGAAGCTTTAAATTCAACAGCGTTCCAGAGATACAGTAGGTTAAAGAAGAGCAGATCATTGGCACAAGTGGTTCTGTGATGGCTTGTGTCACACTTGCACAAAAACCAGGAGAAACACTTTTCTAATGTAAACGCCCCTGATTTTTTCTGGTAACCCCCTGACTACTCAATATTGTAAATGTGTAGTTTTGGCTACATGAGGCTGATTTAGACACAGCCTACAGCGCTGCTTTTAGTGTAAAAAGCAGGGCTGACTGGTGTGGTTGACTGATCCGGTTGTAGTGGGACACTTTCGCAAGCATGTTCTGTTCCAGACTCTACATGCCCTGCACATGTGTGTCCTGTGATGTCACAGAGTGCCCCTGATAATGCCAGTGATGCTGCCCTCATTGCCCTGGTTCGAATCCACCGTCCTGCTGTGCCCCATCCTTTGTGAGCTCCACGCGTGAGCTCCAGCAGGAAGCCCATACTCTCAGAGGGCAAAATGAATAACGGCAGCCCCCGGAAAAACTCTGGCAGGGCTGTTATTGCTCCACGGGACCCAGACGATCTCGCTTCAAACTCAGCCAGCACAAACCTCTCACCAACACGCCCCAGTAGATAGTCAGCAAGAATGCAACTCAACGATGCGCTAAAAACATCTGAGACAATTGAGGATCACAAGAATTTGTTTATCTTCTTGTCTTCTTTCAGGTCCTTTCCTGCACCTCTGCAGCTCCATTCCTCAGCCCATTTACAGGCAGTTGATGACAGAACAAACACGGCCTTGCCTCCGCAACGCTGTATGTGGTTGAGACAGGAGTGTAGCCAGGGAACGGGACCCAACGCATTGAGCTCTGAGCGGCTCCACAGGTCCAGGAACACACTAAAGCCGAGATTGGACAGACTGGAGCCGAGACGACACACCTGCTCCATGACGCTGTCATCTGCATCAGGCAGATAAACAAGAAGCACCTCAACACCAACTGCCCCACCTGATAGAGCAAAGATACATTTGTACTAAATAACTATACACATTTTTGTACTAAAATGTCTGCACCAACTAAAGGAAGAGTGCAGAGTAAAGTCATAAAACAGTAAAAGATGACAAATTTGATTGTGGGAAAAAGAAACTCACTGTTCAAATCGTCCACCTTCAGCCAGCTTAATACCCAAGCTATTATAAAGAAACAATTCATTTCTTATTGTATTACATTTAATTTAATTAATATTATGTTTTTTTGTTTGTTTTTTATGGCTGTCAATCGATTAATATTTTTCATCAAATGGTATGCCAATTAATTAATTTTATTTATCGTAATTATTTGCATATCAATATTTGCTGAGAAGCCATAATAAAAATAATAACTTAATAATAACTGAAATAATTTTATAAATATATAAAAATGTGTGAATTGATATATAAAAATGTTGATATATTACATTATTGTGGCAGATGTGTAAAGCATTGATTATACAATGCAAAAAGTGTCTTAAGAAGTCAATATATTGTTTGTTTTATTGCCATATCTCATAAGTCAATCTGTCCTGGGGCTGGTTGCAAAAACATAGTCATTATCTTAAGACTGTGTCTAAGAAATAGTCTGACTAACTAAAGTCACTGAAGAAAGACCATTGCATAAAATAAGCTCACATCTATCTTTATCAAGACAGTCTAAATCGCATTGATTTGTGGGAAAAAATAAGACGCTGAACGACTTGAACAAAATGTCCGACAGTACCCGATCGTCACAGTTTTCCTTTGCGGAAAATATTTGTATATTAGAGGAATACAATGCTGCTAAATCGACTTTAATGAACAAATTTAACGATTACAATAGCAAAAAACACAAAGCTTGGACCACAATAACGGAAAGAGTTAACAGTGTCAACCCATCTATCTCACGATCCGTCAAAGATGTTCAAAAATGGTTTAAAAATATGGTTCAAGAGGAAAAAAGGACATTTTTAAGTGAAAAAAACCCAGCAACGGGGGGAGGACCATCTCCTAAATTGAAAAGGACAACGGAAATGATCATTGAAATATACGGAGACGAATCTCCGATGTTCTGGGGAATCCCCGGGGGGAGGGAGAGCAGAGTATCCGGGCGGACGTTACCCACAGCGGGGGATACACAGTCTCATACCGCTGTCACATCAACTCTGCTTGGACAGTCTTGTGAGTAATAATGTTTTGATGGTGATTGTTTTTGCTTAATTTTAAACACTGTAGGCTACTGCTGTTTTAGATTGAGTAACACTTATTATCTTCTAGTTGACTGCGAGGTGAGCGCGTGAGTATTGTATGTCTAGGAAACCTTAGCTTCTCCAGCAGTTCCTTTTCAGAAAGGACTTCTAATGGGTTTGAACGGTCTTTGAAAACTCTCTCTCTTCTTATTGCCCTTTCATAAATGCAAATATTAAAATGTGCCATACCGCAAGACAAAGTCCGGGCCACTTTTGTGAATCTAGAGCACTTGACAGTTTATTCGTTTCCATGGCAACATAGATTGTAAAGGAAAGTTAGCCAAGGGGGAACCAGTCTTACTTTTTTGTCTTAAATTAGACCAGTCTAAAATGTTATGCAACTGACTTAAAAAGTAAATACCAGTCTTTAAGAAAAAAATTAGATGACTAACTTGCAAACCTAGTCTTAAATAGATTTATGCAACTGGCCCCTGTTCTTACAGGGTGCGTTCTTGCATTGGTCTGCTATATTTTTAATTGTCGGTCTATTATGCGTATGCTATTATAATGCATACAAATGAATTGCGTTAATATTTAAAGGTGAAGTGTGTAACTTTTTTTATATCAAATACAGTACGTTCTACTATGCCAGGTTCACTAACATATAAGTATAAGCCATTGGTATAGTAAGCCATTCGTGTGCTTTCCTCCCCCAAAATTATAAACACTGAGCCTCCCAGGCACTATCAAGCATTGATGTTTATATTTTGAGCAGCCCACTCAGTCCCGCACATCCCTTTCTAGCTCAACCTATAGCATTAGTTTGAGGCGTGGCTACTTGTTCAGCTGGTGGAATATGAAAAACCATGGCAGACATATACACAGGAAAATAATGTTAGCATCGCCTACAGAGACGGAGAGAACGGAGTAAAACCAGAGTGAGCATTTACAAGGTGGAAGACACACATTAAGTAGCTAATACACAGATGCCTTCCCTCATCAACAACAGCGATCTCGCCTAGGGCTCCAAAACGGTCAAAACGGTGCTGTCGTTATGCTAACTAGTTACTAGAAAAACAATCCTACCTCATGTACTGGATATAACGCACCGAACATCCAGCTTAATTTTTATTATATGAAAAAGAGAAGTCAGGATGTAAAAAAATAAATAAATCACCTTTTATGTTCCACAGGAGAAAGTAGATCATACGGGTTTGGAACAAACCTCATGAGGGTTTGTAAATGTGACAGAATGAATTTATTAATTTATAGGTGAACTATCCCTTTAATTGTCATTCTTTAATGGCACAATACAAAAATCGTAATTGTCTGTGAAATAAAAATGTATTTACTATATATAAAATATGACCTGGAAATGTTCATGACAGTTTTTGTGAGATTTCCCTATATGTTTGTGTCAGTGTGTTATGCTCACTTTTGAGTGTACCCTGCACTGCATAGGCTCCCAGCACAGACAGACACATAAATATGACACACACCAGCAGCAGGAAACTCCAGTGTGTCCTCTTCACTACAGCAGAGATACAGAACACAATATAAAGAACAAAGAGAGGGAGACATACATTACATTGCGTCACAATCTGAACTGCATGATGTACATCATTAAACATTGTTTAAATGATAATGCCATCAAAAGTGAATTTGCTCCCTAATTAGAAGAGTTCTTGCCTTCAAAAGGACATACTGGACCCAGATAACCATCCATTCCCTTCACTTTAACCTAAAGAAGAGACAAAACACAGTCAGGTTACCCAAAACACAGTCTGAAAATCAGTCGGAATATTACTGCAAACATATTAAAACGCTTATTAACTACCTGCACACATATTGAAGGGTGATGCTTCACTTCCAAAAACTCCCCTTGTAATTGCTGCAACAAATGAAATAAAAAACTAGAGTTAAGGCAAGCATTGGTATTAATAGCTAGGATTTGAGAATTTTAACAAACCTATCACATACATTTTTTTAAATTGTACCTTTGGTGATAAAGACATACACTGGCAGCCAAAAGTTTGGAATAATGTACAGATTTTGCTGTTTCGGAAGTAAATTGGTACTTTAATTCACCAAAGTGACATTCAACTGATCACAAAGTATAGTCAGGACATTACTGATGTAAAAAACAGTACCATCACTATTTGGAAAAGTCATTTTTGATCAAATCTAGACAGCAGCATCACTCCAACACCTTATCCTTGAGTAATCATGCTACATTGATCATTTATTACAAGAATATCACTTACCATTATATCAAATACATTTGAAAGATATTTTGTTTGTTAAATGAAGCTGAACATTGTCTTTGTTTTTGAGTTGTCACAGTATGCAATAAACTGGCATGGGTTAAGAGAGATAGAAAAAGTGCACTTGCGTGAATGGTTGCCAGATTGCACAAAATAAGTATAACATTAGGCAGAATATTTCCAATTTGCGCAAGTATAAATCTCAAACTGGGGGTGTTGTGTCTCTTATCTGGCAACCCTGAAGATGCGTTAAGTCCCAATGCATGTGAACCGAAATATCCAATGAAAAAAAAAAAACAATAAATGTAAACCACGTGGAGGGCCTGATCCGGCCCACGGGTCGTAAGTTGCCCATGCCCGCTCTAGAAACTCATCAGTTTATCATTGTTTTGAGGAATGAAGGTTATACAATGCTTGAAATTGCCAAAAAAAAAAGAAAATAAATCGGATTTCATACAAAGGTGTACACTACACTCTTCAAAGACAAAGGACAGAAAGAGACGTGAAAGACCAGATGTACAACTAAAAAAGAGGATAAGTACATCAGAGTCTCTAGTTTGAAAAATAGACTCCTCACATGTCCTCCGCTGACAGCTTCATTGAATTCTACCCGCTCAACACCAGTTTCATGTATAACAGTAAAGAGAAGAGGTAAAAGGTAAAGAGGTAAATATCAAAAGAGAAGAGGTCAAAAGTAAAGAGGTAAATATCAGTCTCTGCTTGCAACTTTATCTAATAATGTTAAATCTGCAAAAACCTAATTTTAACAGAACAGGATCAACAACACCACAGACACTCGCAGTTTGTTTAGAACATTCAACAGACTACTTTGCCCTCTCCCACCACCACCTGACACATCACTGACAGCAGACGTCTTCGACACATTTTTTACTAATAAGGTTACAACCATCAGCAATTCATTCACAGCACCAAACCCCATCAAACAGCTGTCACCAGTATGCAACTCTTCTGTCTCTACATTTCTCTTCTCTGACTAACACTGAAGTCTCTAAACTCCACCTCTCCAACCACCGGTTCCCTTGACCCCATTCCCTCTCACCTTCTCCAGGCCATCTCTCCGTCCATCCTACCTGCACTCACACACATAATCAACACGTCTCTACTTACAGGCACTTTTCCGATTACATTTAAACAGGCTCGAGTAACCCCACTGTTGAAGAAACCCGCACATGACCCCACACAAATAGAACACTACAGGCCAGTCTCTCTCAACCCATTCATGGCAAAAACGCTTGAAAGGGCAGTTTTCAATCAAATCTCTCACAGAACAAACTGCTGGATCAGTCAGGCTTCAAATGTGGACACTCCACCAAGACTGCCCTGCTGTGTGTCACTAAGTCTCTGAGACAGGCGAAAGCTGAATCCAGATCATCCATACTGATTCTGCTGGACCTTTCTGCAGCCATTGACACAGTCAACCATCAGATTCTGCTCTCCACTCTCTCCTCGCTGGGTATTACAGGAACTGTGCTTGACTAGTTTAACTCCTATCTCTCAGGTAGGTCATTCAAGTTAGCCTGGAGAGGGGAGGTATCCAAGCTACATCAACTAATGGGGTACCTCAGAGTTCAGTACTTGGGCCACTTCTGTTCTCTATATACACAACATCACTGGAATCCATCATTCAGGCACATGGTTTCTCATACCACTGTTACGCCGATGACATACAACTCTACTTGTCTTTCCAGCCCAACGACACCACCGTGACTGCTCGAATCTCTGCCTGCCTGGCAGACATCTCAGCCTGAATGAAGGAACACCACCTGCAACTCAATCCAGCCAAAACTGAACTCCTAGTCTTTCCAGCCAACCCTGCGGTTGAACACAACATCACCTTAACATCTCAAAGACCACACGATCACGTAGATTTACACTCTACAACATCAGGAAGATGAGACCCTTCTTATCTGAACATGCCACACAACTGCTTGTTCAGTCACTTGTCATAACTAGACTGGACTACTGTAACTCTCTCATTGCAGATGTTACACCACTCCTTGTCTCTCTCCACTGGCTACCGGTTGATGCACGTATCAAATTCAAGGCTCTGATGCTAGCATACAGAACAGTCACTGGGTCTGCTCCAACATACCTAAAATCATTTCTGCAGAGCTACACACCCACTAGAAGCCTACATTCGGCTAAGGAACGTCGCCTTGTTGTACCAACACAAAGAGGCACCAAAACACTTTCTCACACTTTCAGCTTCATCATACCACTTTGGTGGAATGACCCCCCAATTCCATCCGTGAAGCAGACTCACTCTTTGTCTTCAAAATACTACTCAAAACACATCTTTTCCAAGAGCACTTAATTTGCACTCGTATATGTTTTGAATAGTGGGCAGTGGTGGCTCAGTGGTTGAGGCTCAAGGTTACTGACCAGAAGGTTGCCACTGTTGGGCCCTTGAGCAAGGCACTTAACTCCAGGTTGCTCCGGGGGGATTGTCCCTGTAATAAGTGCACTGTAAGTCGCTTTGGATAAAAGCGTCTGCCAAATACATAAATGTAAATGTACTACTCTGATGATAGTGAAACTTTGTAGTATGGCACTTTTGTACCACTGTCTCCTTAAGATGATTCGCTTATGTTTTCCTCTTTTGTATGTCGCTTTGGATAAAAGCATCTGCCAAACGAATAAATGTAAATGTAAATGTAGAAGACTCAGGGGTGCAGACCTTATGGGATGAATTGCATTGAAAAAGACACTTTTGAAACAGAAAAAACAAAAGAAAAGATTCGAGTGGGCAAAGAAACACAGACATTGGACAACAGATAATTGGAAAAGAGTGTTATGGATCTTAAACCCATTGAGATTTTGTGGGATCAGCTAGACTGTAAGGTGTGTGAGAAGTGCCCGACAAGACAGACACATCTATGGCAAGTGCTACAGGAAGTTTGGGGTGAAATGTCACCTGAGTATCTGGACAAACTGACTGTTAGAATAACAAGGATCTGTAAAGCTGCCATTGCTGCACGTGGAGGATTTTTTTTATGAGAACCCTTTGAAGTAGTTTAAGTATGTTTTTCAAAGTGTAATAGTAATTTTTCACATTATTAATGTCCTGACTATACATTGTGATCAGTTGAATGCCACTTTGGTGAATAAAAGTAACAATTTCTTACCATAAGAGCAAAATCTGTACATTATTCCACAGTTTTGGCTGCCAGTGTATACTGTGTGATACCTCAAATTATACGGCTTGTTGAAGAGAGTTGTGGAATAATTTTTTTAAGGAATCAGACTTTTCGCCTGCTGATGACAAAAAAAAATCCAATAAACTTCAAGCAAAGGAGGGACCCACCTAGCAACCTCCAAGACCACCCTAGCAACCTCACAACAATTTTCTAAAAACACTTAAAACTATAGAAGCCTATATCCACCACACTGAAAAATGTAAGTCATAATTATGAGATAAAAAGTCAAAATCATTAGATTCAAAGTAATTTTTTTGACATAAAAAGTTATAATTATGCAATTAAAAGTCAAAATAATTAGTCAATTATGAAATTAAGTTAAAATTATGAGATATTAAGACACATAAGTTATATTTATGAAATAGTAAGTGATTCACATGTTTATCACAATTAATGACTTCTCATAAATATTACTTTTTATTTCATATGACTTTTAATCTATGAATTATGAATTGCTTACCATGGTCTGTTTCAATACTCAATTCTGATTGGCTGTAATGCATGCGGTTCAAACCTTTGAATGCACAGGTAGTTCTGGTCCGTTTTAATCACCGTTCGATATTAATGCACTGTTTGTAACCATAGCAACATAACATTACAGGCCAAGCAGAGTGAGCTGTAGCAATTGAAAACATTTCCTAACCACTTTCATCATCATAGCTAATATAATGGAATTCAGCTTGTTTTTCCACGGAGGGTGAAAAAGGATATCAAGACCTATTAAATGTGTCTTTCATGCCTGGCAAGGTGATGCAAGACAATTTAAACGGTGATGTGTTGTGTATGTTATGTTGCTGTGCTGAAGTGCCGCTTATAGCCACTAGAGCCCCCAGCGCTCACACATCTCTGACTCAAACGCTGAAGGAGAAGTGCTGTTTGTTTGCATTTTGTGGTGAAGCGCTACTGTCCAAGGACAAATTGCGATTTCATTTTTAATTCATTCAGTCGTGCAGCCTTCATACAGTAAGTGCTACTGTCACTGCCACATTTGTAACATACATTTTTCCACATTAATGTACATTTTCTCTGGAGTTCCAACCCCTCTACGTTCTGTGGATAATATTATTTCTAGATTGTGCATTTAAATTCACAGTTTTGACCAAGCGTTTTGTCATATTACTTTTTCTCTGCGTCGGAATAGGCAGAGCTGTAGATCTAACGACCCTTAGATCAATTGTTACAATAATGACAGCTGTAACTAATCAATTCTGGTATAAGCAGGATAATCCACGGCTACGTGTGTGTTAAATGATTTTAAATGCACTTCGCGGAGGCAATCTTCTTCGTCGCCTTCACGTTGTGCATTTAAAAGTTTAATGCACATCTAGCCATGGATTATCCCTTATTTATCTAACAATTATTACTCAGCATCTGTTAATTATGACTACTATTTTGTAATATCTCATCATTTTTAACTTAAAAATCAATATATATATATATATATATATATATATATATATATATATATATATATATATATATGACTTTGAATGTAAGCACTTTCTTGAATGTGGCAGAAATGGGCTTCCATACAAAAACAACTTAGAAACCACATACAGAAGCAAGGACCTGGCAACTACCCTCAACAACTTAGCAGCGTGGTGGAGTGTACTTCATGTTCAAGAACCACTAATCATTTTTCTCCATATTTCAAGTATTTCATGACATAATTATTAATTCATTTTAAATATTTCATTATTTGTCAAATATATAAATGAATAAAGATTCACTTTGCACCTCATTTATTTATTTGATCTCACACTCTATTTAATCTCAATTCCCTTTTATGTACTGATTGCAACATTTTCTGATGCATTTTATTATTTCATCATATATTAATTTATTTAATTTGGTCAGTTATATCGCTCCATAGTAAAGGCTTGGTGAGAGATGTCTGCTCCATTTTCCATTTCAGTTTCATGAAATCACAAAATAAATTTGGCACCTGAAAAAAATGTTCTCACCCAGAGTCTGCGTTCAGTGTTTGTCCATCGGTCATTCTGGTGGTGGACATGAAGTGTTTTGTTGATTTGATGGCAGCTGCTGCCGGGTGCTGAGTCTTTCCTACACAGCCACAATTCAGTGTGCAGCCTGCAGGGGGCAATAACGCTCCAGATCAGTGCTGTTGTGTCATTGTCCGTCGCTTTATCATGAGTTGCAGTCTCAGACACAGACAGTGACACATTGCAGCTTGAGACAACTGACAGAGACAGAGAAAGATACAGTAAAATGTATGTTGTCATCAGAGTCTCAAGACTCTTGAGACCATATATACGCAGTCTTGGTCTGGATTTGGGTCTCGGCTTATGGTTTTGGTCAAGACCTCAGTGTATTACCAGTGCCCTAAATGTGCTAATTATTTCAACCACAAGTTGGTGTGACATCTTCACCATTACGGAAAAGTAATTGTAAGTGCAAGAACTATGATCTAACAACACATAGTAATCATTAGCGATTTATGATATTAACTGCTGTGATGCCATGAATTTATTCATCACTTATCACAGAATAAATCACTTATGTTCAGCATGAACTCATTGACTGAGTTCGGCACTCTCTCAAAAACTCCCATTATTTACATTTACATGTATGCATTTGGCAGACGCTTTTATCCAAAGCGACTTACAGAGCACTTATTACAGGGACAATCCCCCCGGAGCAACCTGGAGTTAAGTGTCTTACTCAAGGACACAATGGTGGTGGCTGTGGGGATCGAACCAGCAACCTTCTGATTACCAGTTATGCGCTTTAGGCCACTATGCCACCACCACTCCAATGAAGCTGTCTACACTACACAATAGATTTCTTAATTAGCAGTTTCTACACCTTGTTGTTAAAAATGAGATCATTCATGAGAGTGCAGCTGAAGAACTCCTAAACGCCCGCGACTTAGGGATAGTCCCCCAAAAATGAAAAGTCTCTCATCATTTACTTATCCTCATGTCATCCCAGATGTGTATGACTTTCTTTCCTCTGCTGACCACAAACAAAGATTTTTGGAAGATTATTTCAGCTCTGTAGGTCACATATATCCATCAATAAAGTAATCCATATGAGTCCAGTGGATTAATTCATGTTTTCTGGAGTGAAATGCTAGGTGTGTGTAAGAAATAGATCAATATTTAAAACTTTTTTTACTATAAATGTTTGCTTCCGGCCAGCTCATTGACGAGGGTGGAGTCAAACTGCCTCTCGCATGACGTAAGCGCATAAGCCTCTGCATAGATATTCATACGTAGATACCTTATTAACATCTGTTCCTATGGACTGCAATACGGTTTCCACACAAAAGCAGTTTATCTGAGCAAAGAATTTGATCTGAGGCATATCCTCTATTTACTTGCATTCACACCAATTCAAACAGCTCCAAGATGGTGCCGCAGTTGACGTATCCAAAACAGCCAAATAAGGCATCTACACTGTAAAATGTAATAAGTTGTCTTTACTTAAATAAAAAATAAAACCAACTGCCTTAAAAAAAATCAAGTAAATATACTATGAATAGTGCACTTTCCTTGAGCCAAATATGTACCTATTCTGCCAATTTACTTAGATTTTTTTAAGACAATCAGTTTACATGCTTTTTAAAGCTACACTGTGTAACTTTTGGCCCTGTAGTGGTTTAAAAATAAAACCGCAAGCGTCTTGCAGTAGGACATTATGATGGTTGTGGGTCAGCTCTGCTCCTCTGTGTGGATGAATGTGGTGGAGGCACTGGTGTACACACGGATACAGGACATCTTATCAGAGCGAATGGACAAATAAATAATGAAAGAAAGGAAAAGACGGATATTTGAAAACATGTCATCTTATGCTGTTGTTTTGACTTATTGGAAACATTGATGTTTTGAAATAAATGACGTTACAAAAGATAGATAACGTTCATTAACATTAGGCACAACGATTGCGAGTCTGATAAGGTCAAATGTTGTAAATTATTTATAACTGCAGGATATTCTGGCCAAACAGACCAGGGTAGTTAATCATTTTTAGATTGTCATTGTTACCAACCAGTGGTCAACATCATTTCAAGACTCACATGTCCTTGGCAAGCCTAGAACTAAAGGATTTATTTATATAAATTACTGCTTTTATAAAGAAAAATACACACGTGTGCTATCAAGTGAAAAGTTCTGCACCGATTACAGTATAATTATTGTATTTCACTACACACACACACACACACACACACACACACACACACAGACGATTACACAACTACAACTATACATAAACCATATCAGTTAAATATTTTACCTGTTGAGTAAGAAAAAAAGTCACTTTTAAATCCTTTCAGATGTCGGAGTTGTCTCCACCTCTGAAAAGTCAAGCCAATGTTGATTCAGGTTTTATTATGGACTCTGTCGCTTTCCCTTGTTGCTTGTAGACTCTGTTCTGTTCGGAGTTTCTTTGTTTTTACCGCCGGTGATTCCCTGGATATTTGTTTTGAAATGGTCAATTTTTCTTGTTCATTGTGACAACAAACGTTCAGCTTCAGCAGCTCCCACACACGCGCTACAGCTGCCAGATCTTATTCTCTCTATGTACGGATATGACCCTCATGAATCTTTAGTTAAACTTAATATTTATAGTAATATTGTATGGATTACTTTCATGATGGCTATTTGAGCTTTTTGCAGCATCAAAAAATTTGGCACCCATTCACTTGAATTTTATGGACCTACAGAGCTGACATATTCTTCCAAAAGTCTTCGTTTGTGTTCAGCTGAAGAAAGACACGTCTGAGATGAGATGAGGGACTAAATTTACATTTTTGGGTGAACTATTCCTTTAAACTTAAACACATCTGATTGGCCATGCATTCATGCGCTAGACATACATATCTGTGATTTTGAAGAAAAAAGAACATTGTTATTTTGTTATAATAATAATGCATATGAAACAAAATTCTCAGTTAACCCGTGGTTTTAAGAAGTCCTACAAATCAATTCTTTCAAACTGTTCCTTTCAATTATCATATCAGATTTGTTGATATTTGAAGTAGATTCTTCAAATATAAATTCAGGTTCATTAAAATGTGAATTGTGCCTGATTCTTGGACCGACATGTTTTGGTCTTGGTCTTGAAGTGTCTAGTCTTTGTCTGGGTCTTAGAGGGTTTGGTATTGACTACACCTCTGGTTGGCATACTGGGTAGATAAAGTTGACAATGTTTGCAATGGTCACATTGATATCAGCATTTGTAATGACATTTGTGCATTTGTGCTTTTGATTTCCGAAAACATGTTTGCACAGTAATACACTTACAATGGTAGTCCATGGGACATGTGCACTTTGCATTATGTAAATAAAGAAAATGTTACTTGAGGTAAACCTTCCTTATAAAGTACAAGTGCTTTTCTAGGTGGATAAATGTATTGTTATGAGTTAGGCTTATATTGGGTTTATTGTCTAAAAAAAACAAAAAATCTGTATCAATGAATACATCTGTCCATCCGCCCATCTGTGTATCTATCTCTGCAAAATATACAGTATATGTTTTTTTTCTTTTCTTTGATTCTGGGATGAAATGTGACATGTTTATGTAAGCTTTACACATGAGGGAGTAAAACCATACCTGTTTCATTCAAAAATGGACAAAATTCTTTTCGAGGAAAGTCCCCCCAAATCTACAAAAAGGTAAAAAGCAAATATAAGTGTGTGTATCGCTAAAGAAAGTCAAAATGCTACCAGAATAACCTTTACTTGCTTCCTACTTTCTTGGCAGACACCTACATATTTTTATATAATATTACAAATATTGTATATGTAAAAATTACTTAAGTAGGCAAATGTATGGAAAAATAGACAATGTTACTGTCTATGTAGTATCAAATCTTTATGTTTGCATGCATGATTTTAAATTATTGATAGAGTACAAAATTTGTTGACCCTACCTCAAAGCACAGACAGGGGGCGACAGAGCCCAGAGAAATCTCAAACTCGTGCCTCGCATCATCCTTTACATGGAGGAAAAGACAGAAATAGAAGTTAATTGTCACACAATCATGTAGGAGAAATAACCAAATGTGTTAAGCTGTTTTGTTGACGTACCCATTCCACCTTTTCACAACCTCCTTCCTGTTCCAACTTCTGGCACGCCTGGAATTCTCGAAATCTCTCTTTATCTGCATCAGCCACATACAGTTTCACCACTCCTGTTAAATGGTCAGTTTTTCTGTGCAGATTGGGACCGACTGCAAAACAAATAACCAATCAGATGAGATCCCAGTGGCCCATTGAGGAGTATGATGGATTTTAGTCAAATAGATTATGAACTCCAGATCTAATAAAATATATGGGGAAATAATGTGAAATGGTTTGGCCAGTCCTTTAATACAGATGGTTGGGACTGTCAGTGAGGTCAACAATTTGAATCTTTATGGATATTTTCACAATCTGATCAGTTTGTCTCG
Source organism: Xyrauchen texanus (assembly GCF_025860055.1). Taxonomy (NCBI): domain Eukaryota; kingdom Metazoa; phylum Chordata; class Actinopteri; order Cypriniformes; family Catostomidae; genus Xyrauchen; species Xyrauchen texanus. Next base: position 1,771,440 of record NC_068302.1, on the reverse strand, counting down.
TACAACCCAAAGGTATGTAGGTTTTGCTTTCATGTTTGATTGCATTTGTTACAATGACAAGTTTTCTCTCTCAAAAAAGGATAATTTTTTCTTAAAATAAATACATTTCGCTCTCAAAACAAATTTTTTTTCTCTTAAAGAGGCAACATAATTATTTTTTTTTATTTTTTTTATGTTTTGCTTGCTAGCTGACAATTAGAATGCAGTACCAACCTCGGCCACCAGGTGCCACTATCAGAAAGCATGACATTTTGCATGAAATTAAGCATGAAAACGCTGAAAACACAGCTAGTGTCATCAAAAAGGGGTAAAACATCTATCTAGCACATTTTTACATGGGCCAACAAATTAAAAAAGCACATTATCAATAGCAGCATCCATATTCCCGATGGTGAATGTCACAGCAACCAGAGAGAGCGAGAGAGAGATAAAAACATCTCGGGTTACGTATTGTAACCCTTGTTCCCTGAAAACAGCAGAACGAGATGCTGCGCTGAGAAAAGCGCTTTGGGAACAATCCTACATGTTTGTGACCAGTTGAAATATGTGTGTAACATGTCAATGAACATTGACCGGAAATTTATAGGCTCGGTTGGTGTAGTCATTGGATGCACCTGTGACCGGGATATAAATGGACACGCCACCATCGTGTCGTCAGATATGTTTTCTGAAGAGCAGTCCTGGGGCATCCCAGTGCGGCAAAGAAGCGCAGCATCTCGTTCTGCTTTTTTCAGGGAACAAGGGTTACGATATGTAACCAGAGACGTTCCCTTTACAAAAAGCTTCACTAGGATGCTACGCCGAGAAAAGCACTTTGGGAACGAGAATACCCACGCGGCCGCACTGAGCCTGTCCTGACCCCTACGGTTGTGAAGTGTGCTCACAAGAACGCGAGAGGTCTCAGACAAGAGCTTGAGATGTCGACTCAAGGACATAAGAGCCCGGAGTAGCATGAACATCCAAACTATGAGATCTGATGAATGTGTGTGGAGAGGACCAGCCTGCCACATCACAAACTTGCTGCAGATGGAACCCTCCAGCCAAGGCTTTAGAGGAGGCGACCCCTCTGGTGGAGTGAGCCCTGATACCTACTGGCGAAGCTTGACCGCGCCTCGTAGGCCAGGGAAATGGCATCCCTCACCCAGTGCGACATGGTCTGCTTAGTGGCGGCTGCCCATTGTTGCGGCCCCCATGGCAGACGAATAATTGCCCTGACTTACGCGACTGGCTAGAGCGGTGGACGTAAGTCTGAAGGGCACGGACTGGAAAAAGTCTGTGAAGACTTTCCTGCTCTGGCATTAAAAACGGCAGGGAGCAGAAACCTTCAAGAGTGACTGGATGTAATGTCAAAAAAGGCACCTTAGGAAGGTAGTCAGGATAAGGGTGCAAAATAGCTTTAGCCATACCTGGGGTAAATTCTAAACAGGCCGGCAAAACAGACAGAGCCTGTAGATCCCCAATTCTCTTTAGAGAGGTGATCGCCATAAGGCGACCATCTTGAGAGTCAGAAGTCTGTCAGACGCGGTAATTACTTTCTCAGTAAAAGGCAAGACCCTTGCTGGCGAACTCTGGCCAAGACTCCCAGGAGCAGAGAAACCGGGGGAAACGCGGTCATGTATTCTGGGCCATGTATGCGCCATCGCGTCCAGACCCGGGGGGCTGGGTGACTCCGAGATAAGTAGAGGGGACATTGCGCTGTCTCTAGAGAGGTGAAGCGGTCCACTTCTGCCCTGTAAAATCTCACCCAGATTTGTTGTAATACCTCGGGGTGGAGTTTCCACTCCCCCCGTCGGTATCTTTTGTCTGGACAGTAAATCTGCTCCCACATTTAGGCATCCAGGGATATAAATCGCCCTGAGTGACAGGAACTTGCCCTGGGCCCAAAGGAGAATCCAATGTGCCAGCAGATTCAGGTGGCGAGAATGTAGACCTCCTTGATGATTTATGTAGGAGACTGCTGCTTTGTTGTCCACCCGAACAAGGACATGGCAGCCTCCCAGATGTCGGAGGAAGTATTTCAGGGCCAGAAATACCGCCATCAGCTCGAGGCAGTTGATGTGCCAACCGAGCTGGTGACCCTCCCATTCCCCTTGGGCTGGACGACCACTCAAGACCAAACCCCAGCCCGTCAGAGAGGCGTCTACCGTTAGCATTCTGCGACGACATGGCACACCCAGAGTGGGACCGAAGGTAAGAAACCGGGGTCTGAACCACATAGAAAGGGAACAAAGTGCTCCGCACGTAACCCTTATTTGCCTTAGGGGACTGGCACTTGGATGAAATCCCCTGGCTTTTAGCCACAACTGAAATGGTCTCATATGGAATCACCATGGATGCAGATGCCATGAGACCTAGAATTCGTTGGTAATGGTGAACAGTTTTGCTCAGGGAGTTCTGAATGGATATGATATGAGCGGGAGACAACTGTGCCTGCATCGTGATCGAATTCCATATAACCCCAGATAGGTAATTCCCTGGGTAGGAGAAAGAACGCTCTTCTTGACGTTGAGTCTCAGACCCAGAGAACCCAAATGAGCTAAGACAATATCCCTGTGCTGAACTGCCAGTTCTTGAGACTGTGCTATGATCAGCCAGTCATCTATGTAATTCAGAATGCGGATGCCCTGGAGTCGCAAAGGAGCCAGTGCTGCATCCATGCATTTTGTGAATGTGCGGGGTGATAGGGCTAGGCCGAATGGAAGAACCCGATACTGGAAGGCTTCGTCCCCGAAAGCGAACCTCAAGAACTTCCTGTGCTGTGGCAGAATTCCAAAATGAAAATATGCGTCCATGAGATCGATCGTGATCAGCCAATCGTAATGTTGGATCCGAGACATGACTGTCTTGACAGTTAGCATCTTGAACTTGAACGCCCTGACCAAGCGGTTCAAGCCTCGAAGATCTAAAATCAGATGCAAACTTTCAGTAGGTCAGCCTGGTACGCCTTTAACACGGCCATGGTGCGCAGCGCAGCACCAGCCTGACCTGCAACTTGATAAGCCCTCCCCACTAGCATGGAGGTAGTCCTGCATGGCTTAGTGGGGAGAGCGTGTTTATTGAGTGATGATGCCGAACCCGGCGAGAGATAACCCGCAAGTGTCTCTTCGACCGGCGGCATCATAGAATACCCTTGCGCCTCAGCACCCACGATAGTCGAATATAACGAAGTCGAGGGCACGTAAACGCGAGAGGTATAATGCGTCCTCCACGAATGAGAAAGCTCGTCGTGGAGGTCATTAAAAAGGGAAGGGACTGATGAGTTTTTCCCATTCCCTGGCCACCAGACAGAAATCTGTCCTCTAATTTGGAGCGTTTGGGGGTCTCTTGATCGCGCGGCCAGTCTAACTGTAGTCTGGCCACCGCACGAGTAACCACATCGAGTAACTCCTCAGAAGATTTTGAGTCGTGTTTGGAGTGCTCAGATGTGGGTAACTCAAAGTCCGCAGACTCAAGAGAATCACGGTCCCTCTCATGAATTGAAGATTCGCCGGGCGTGCTTCAAGATCACAGGAAGGACCAGCCGGCTCTGGGGAGAGAGAGAGCGAAAGGGACGAACCCGTCTCTCATTCCTCAACCAGATCCATACAAGAGCCCCAGGAATGAAGTGTGGGTGCCAGTTCTCGGAAGTAAGCAAGGCGAGCGCGAAGCATTTTGACCGAAAGTAGGTCGCAATGTACGCAACCACCCTGCCCCAACGCGAGAGCAGCATGCTCTTCCCCCAAACAAACAAAACAAAACTGATGCATGTCCCTGACAGTCATAGAACGTTGACAGGGAAACACGCATCGTTTGCTTTGCTTCTCCGACATTTTTCCACCTTTTTCTTATATATATATGTATATATATATATATATATATATATATATATATATATATATATATATATATATATATATATATATATATATATATATATATATATATATATATATATATATATAGAAAGAGGAAAGGAGAAAAGGTTCACTGCGCACTGCCTAACAAATTCTAAATCCTAGCAGAGGAAAGAACGTTTCTGACAGGCTTGTGAGACACACACACAGAGATTGCTCTGAAGAAAAGGATGTGACGTCACGCTGGTAGCGCGTCCATTTATAGCCCGGTCACAGGTGCGTCCAATGATTAAACCAACCGAGGCTATACATTTCCGGTCAATGTTCATTGACGTGTTACACACGTATTTCAGTTGGTCACAAACATGTAGGATTGTTCCCAAAGCGCTTTCTCAGCGCAGCATCCTAGTGAAGCTTTTTGTAAAGGGAACATTTGTTATTTTTTCACAGTGCGGTTAAAGGCTTCCGTATTGAGAACTCTGGCATTATTTCCAACAACCTCACAAAAAACTCTAACTATAACCAGTACACAGACCATCTGTCGTTACTCACTATTTGGCATGTTTGACACATTATTTTTGAAAGGGACCTGAATGGAATGAGATTTCAAAGCTTCAGCAAACTTAAATGTTAACTTACCATTACAGAAGATGACATCTAAATTCTTGCAACACACTGAAAGAGGAAAATGTGTTAGTACAGTACTGTCCATCCTTTAAATAAATTCAGTTTTGTCACAAATAACAATGAATACAAAAGTGAAGGATGCCTATGTGTTTTAAAGCATGTTTACCTTCCTCTTTTGGAGGAATAATGACTTGTTTAGTAGATTTTGTGTATGAAGAAAAGACTACAACAGGACTGCCGAGATCTGCCTCCCTGATATCCACCAATAAAGATGTCTGCACCTACAACACATACACATTAACCAATCAGTTGATAAAATGTTTTTTTGTAAAATGAAAGAGATGCAAAAAAACTATTTTGTTGTCTGAACAAAACCTGGCCTACAGACAAAAAGAACCGAAGAAAGTCATACAGGTTTGGAACAACATGAGGGTGAGTAAATAATTACAGAATTGTTATTTTTGGATGTACTATAATTTTAAAAATTCAACCTGTGTTACCTGTAGTGTGGTGCTGTCTTTAAATAGTGAAGAAGGGAATATGAATTGCAGAATATATGAATCTGAGTGTGAAGGGCTTTTGTAGCACACTAAAGTGGAAACAGCAGTCATGTGATCTTGCTCTTTGTGATGAGCGTTTCCATGTATTTCCCCTGCATCTTCACCACTGGCATCACCTGGCAGTTCAACATCCACAGGTTGGCCAGCATCTAACACAGTATCAATGCACCACATCAATCTGTAATATATACTTGTCATCTCTTACAAACGGCACCTATTAACACTTTTTAAAGCTGCACTCAGTAATTTTTTCCTAAAATTTTTTAACTCATAAAGACATTAATTATAATTTTAAAACGTATATCTAAAATCATGAGCACTCACATTAAAATGAAGACTCCAGCCATGTCATTAATCTTATAAAAGTTTTATTCTACATGGAGAGGGTCTCCTCATGAGGGCTGCCATGTTAGAATCACATGACCAGCAGAATCCTATTCACTTAATCTCAGTAACCGTCCTGTTATTGGACACGTCACTCATTGATTAAAGTAATCATGGCTGACTGTGAATAATAAATTTCTACAATGGTATCAGAAACTGAAAACTATTGATTTTAAATGATGCTGCATCCACACCACTAGGTATCACTTCAAGTCCAAGATGACATAAGGACAAATGTTACTGAGTGCACATTTAATTTAACTAATATATTACCAGAGGTGGGACCAAGTCATTGTTTTCCAAGTCACAAGTAAGTCTCAAGTCATTGCATTTAAGTCCCGAGTCAAGTCCCAAGTCAACACAGGCAACTTTTAGCTTCAAGTCTTTAACAAGTCATTCATGCGCTTTGCCCAAAATAGTGTCAGAGTATTAATTACTATAGTCAATTTATATAAATTTGATCTAGAATGCTTTTAAAATATGTTCATCACTTTGCAATTTAACTTCATTTGAGATGAGGTATAGACCATTTTTCACTAAGCGCACCATCTATCTCAGTTCAATTTGTCTTCCTTAGGATGTGCTTGAAAGTTTCAAGTGTGACATAAACTTAATGAAAAGCAGTGACATTTTTTTTATCTCTTATTGGTAGAGTAAAAAAAAAGACAATCATTCTATAAAAATAGCACAACTGCTACACACTTTGCATGTGTGTGAGAGAGAATGTGTCAGTGAGTGTTTTTTATCTAACCCCTAGAACAATTATGTTATTGGTACCTCAAGGAAATAGATTAAGAAAAACATGGGAGAGAGGAAATATAGTTGCAGAACAAAGCAACTGTTACCACATTTTACAAGTATATGTTTGCGTGTGTGCAAGAGAAGGTGGAAACATGGATACAGAATAACCCAGAAAGACAGTCATATAAAACTGCTGCTGCTACATACCATACTTTAGATTTGAGAGAGGGAAAGAGAGTGTAAATGGGAGTCAGTGAGTGAATGTTTGAGTTATTGAGGGTAACTGTTCTTCTCTTTGGGCCCTATGATGGCACTTGCAAAAGATCAAATTGGACAAAAGTCTGTCAGTCATTTGTGCACGATGGGGCCGTAGAATGATTCTTCCATGGCTGAAAACACGCTCCACCGGAGCACTAGATGCAGGAACTGCCAAGACCCTGATGGCCACTCTAAATAGTGTAGGAAGTGTTTTCATGTTCATAGCCCAGAACAAGAGAGCATTCTGTCCTTCAGAAATGTCAAAGTAGTGACTTAGCTCTTGTGCTGGAGTGGTCCCAATGGACTTCCTTGGTCTCTTACGATACGCTGCAAACAGTCCCTCCTCAGTTTCAGGCTGCTGACCCTCTTGCTCAATCCATGAAGCAGCCCTTACATCCTCAACAGCATCTTGCAAGATCAACTCTGGGAAAGAATGAACACCGCAACAGGCAACTATTACTATTACAATGTTGCTAATGATACAGTAAGTTAAACTAAAAATATATTATAGTTTCAATTATTTCATGTGTGCCATGGGAGAAAAAATTATTAACCATGATAATATTTATTTACCCTTCACTCCTTGTGTAACCACTTCATTGACTTCAGGGTTGACAAGCACATGGTGCACCACCCAATGCAAAGAAACATTTGGATCCAAGACAGCTGCTTTGAGGTATACTGTGTCTGAAAAAGGCACAGTAGTCCCATCGTTTGTGCTTGCCATTTTCACATTGATGAAGATTCCAAGAAATCTTTTGTTCAGGGATGCCTGCAGACGTCTGACCAGGTTGCTTAGGAAACAGAATTGAGACTTCAGCTTCTCCAAGTGGTGATTCAGAGCAAGAACAGAGGGAACAACAGAGCTGATAATAACCATCCTCTCTCCTTTGGTCAAATCTGTTGCCTCTGCAAATGGCTTTAGGATGTCCACAAACTCCTTCAACTGATTCCACTCCCTTGTTGTGAACAACAGCTCTTTATGTCCAGACTTTTCCAGAACACAACTGACCTTTGGATGATCACATTAAATTTTCTGCCTGTACCTGTCTCAGTGTTGAGTTCCATCTTGTGTTAACAGCAGCTGCAATGCTCCTTTCACCAAATTCAGACTGAAAAACTTCTTTGAATGTTGTGCTTGTGTGACGCAATGAGCTGATTTTTGATAATTTTGAGAGAGAACGCGTCATCATATTTGTTTCTTTCAAGCCGTCCCCCACCACCAGTTGAAGAGTGTGGGCGAAACACTGAAGACACTGTTTTCTTGCCATAGCAGCATTCAGGGATTGCTGCTCCTCTTGGCTTAGATCATTCCAGAGCTGTGGATCATCAAGTTGGTCCTCATCATGCGTGTCTTGTTCTTGTTCAGTGGGGAAGCACACAGTGAAGGCTTTATTCATGTTGGTGGCATTATCACTAATAATATAGTCCAATTTATCTTTAATGTTAAAATCATCACAGATGGCCTCAAATTGCTCACGGATTCTTTCACCAGTGTGTGGGCCTTTGAAAAGGTTGCAGACCAGTAAATTAGAATTAAGCTTAATACTCTCATCAGTTGCCTCAATGAAGTGCAGTTACCCCCTCATTTTTCTGTCAGACCATATATCCACTGTGACAGATACATTTTTTGTGTTGCTTAATGCAGTTTTTAGCTTGTTGCATCGCTCCACAGTAAGATTTTCTACTTTTGAGGCCACTGTTCTGCGACACACTGGGGTGTACTTCTGGTCAACCACAGAGAGAAAGTGACGAAAACTCTTGTTTTCCACAATAGACAGAGGTAGATTGCAATCAATAATTAAGTCAGACACGATTGAATTGGTTATAACTTTCTGTTGTGGATGACTGGCACTGTACTGCCCAACATAGCGTTTCTAGGAATTGTGATATTGAAGGTTGCTGTGGATCATTTGGGATGCTTTTGTTAATCTGGTATTCTTCAAACCTGTGCATGGTAAAGATAATACAAAGCAGAGATTAATTCAATTTCTATGAATGACAATATTCAGAATAAATACATACCAAATAAATTTGGACGAGTTTAAAATAAGTATTTTACAAGTAGGATAATAAACATTATTGCATGGCTCTATTTTAAACTCTAATCTTCAAATCACATTTATTTATTTGGCAACTAGATGTGTAATAAGTGGGATAATGTACATTTAGCCAATCATTATCACAAAGGATAGATATCCCTTTAGCCAATGAAGCCATGCGGACTACTGACATGACCAGCATGGTTCTGTATCTTTAAAAAAAAAAAAACAGTAATTTCTGTGCAACATGCAGAACCAAGTCAAAATACTTGTAGTATCACGATACGCATGTCATAATTCCACATGCAAACTAATTTACACACACAAACACACTGCACATGTTCGCTGTCCTTTTCTGCATATCGAGGCGCCGTTTTGTGGTCCATTCTGCATAGCAGCGGCTCATTGTTGCTTATCGCGGCACATTCGTCACGTTGCGAGGCCGAACCACCTGCCCGCTCGGTTCTCCCGATGGACATTACGCCTCTGATCGGCACAAAAGTGCGTCGGCCCATCGGGAAAATTCCCACTATGCCAGATTACAAGTCCAGCCCTGGCCAATATAATTAAATAAATAAATAAAGCTGAACGCATGACAGAGGACCAGCGCGTCCACAAATGAATGAGTGCGTTTACATGCACGTTCAAACCAGTTATGCTCAAAAAGCATCAACCTGTGTGGTCACAATAAACGACTCGGTTACTAACGTAACCTCGGTTCCCTGAGAGGAGGGAACGAGTATTGCGCAAGTAGCTTACGCTATGGGAAAACTCAGTTTCTCGAGAAATATTGAAGTCTTTATGTAAAACGCATTGCAGCTGCACAGCAGACAGCAATGAGCTGAGGCAGCTTCGGTCATTGGCTGTGCTGCGGCAACTTGCTTCGAACCAATGACGGGGCGACTCTGAACGCGCAACCAATGAGCGCGCTTCGCGCTCACGTGCTCAGAGCCCGCCAAGATGGCCGTGGCTAAGGCTATATATTAGGCGCCCCGTCATGAGAGTTCTTTAGGTTCAATCGACTGAAGCGACTGACCAAGCACAAGCAGGGCAGCTTACGCAATACTCATTCCCTCCTCTTAGGGAACCGAGGTTACGTTAGTAACCGAGTCGTTCCCTCTCGAGAGGTCTCTCCTATTCGGTAAGTAGCTTATGCTATGGGAACACCATGCAAAACGCCGTGCGTGCTGACTTCGCTCTATAAAGCGAGGCAGATGCCTGAGCCTTAAAGCAAAGTGATTATTCAACGAGCCGGCCAACGGCGAGCTATATAATGGGATAATACAGAGCCTTTGCCCCAAGGTGGCCCATGGTGGGGCTCATTGTAAAAACACAAGCACATATCTTATGTACTGATTTTTCTATTTACTGATATGCATAAAAACCCTCTAAGTCAGTCAGAGACGGACCTTATAAGGGACGAGATAATGCTCAGCATATACGTACTCCAGTCCATACTACAGTCAGGCTGATAGAATGTTGGAATGCAATGAGGGGACCTGTAGGTTATAAAACCTGATAAATGTCGAGCGAGGCCCAGCCTGCCGCCGCACAAATATCCTCAATGGGTATCCCACGAGGAGGCCATGCTCCTCGTAGAGTGAGCTCTGACGCCTAAGGGGCATTGAAGGCCCTTGGCTTCATAAGCCAGCGCTATAGCATCTACTATCCAGCACGATATTCTTTGCTTTGAAACTGCGAGACCTTTAGTGCGGCCGCCAAAGCATACGAATAATTGTTCCGTCTGTCTGAACGAGGCAGAACGTTCCAAGTATACTCTGAGCGCCCTGAGCAGAGTAAATTAGCATCGCTTTCGTCTGCTGGAGACGATAGCGCTGCCAGAGATATCACCTGTACTCTGAAGGGTGTGGAGAGCACTTTAGGAATATACCCGTGCTTTGGCCTAAGGACAACTCTGCAGTCGTTAGGTCCAAATTCCAAGCAAGCAGCGCTTGATGACAGCGCGTGCAGGTCGCCCACTCTCTTGACAGAGGCGAGTGCCAGCAAGAGCGCAGTTTTGAGCGAGAGCTGTTTAAGGTGCACGGTTCGGAGAGGTTCGAACGGGGCACTCTGAGTCCCAGATCGGTACCGAGGGGGCGAGGAGGGTTCATCCTCCTAGCGCCTCGAATGATTAGGTCGTTTTTCCCTAATGAGCGTTCTTTATCAGGATTGTGTGACGCCGCTATGGCAGCCACATAGATTTTGAGCGTGGAGGATGTGCGGCCCGCCTCCAGCAGCTCTTGCAAAAAGGCGAGTACACTTGGTATCTCGCACGATTTGGGGTTCAAGCTCTTGGTATCACACCAGTCACTGAACACTTTCCGCTTTTGGGCATATAAAGCCTCGTAGAGGCGCTCGTGCCTCAGTGATGGTTCTCAACACTCCGCTGGGGAGGTTCTCTGGAACCCGTTGAGGGGCCATGCATGAAGGGCCCACAGATCGAGGCGGGGATGAAGAATCATCCCGTTGGCCTGCCTGAGGAGGTCCAGCCTCAACGGAATCGGCCATGGGGCAGATTGCATCATCTGCATTAGTTCTGGAAACCACGTCTGGTTCTTCCAGAGTGGGGCTACCAGGAGCACTGCACATTTCACCTCCCTGATCCGACTGATGACCTGAGGTAGCATCGCGATCGGGGAAAAGCATACAAGGGGCGGCTCGGCCAGACCTGGGCGAGCGTCCGTGCTCTTTGAGAAGAAAAGAGGGCAGTGCGCATTTTCCCTGGAGGCGAAGAGGTCGACCTCTGCCTCGCCAAAGGTTTGCCATAACCACTGAACCGTCAGGGGGTGGAGAGACCATTCTCCTGGGAGAACTTTGTCTCTGGACAGCATGTCCGCTCCCTGGTTCAGGACGCCTGGCACATGCGCTGCTCTCAGCGAGCGCAGGTGGTGCTGTGACCATAAGATGAGCTCCCTGGCCATAGAGTGCAGGGAGCTCGACCTGAGTCCACCCTGGCGATTTATATACAATACTACCGTCATGTTGTCCGTTCAGACCAGGACGTGTTCGTTTTTCAGGTACGGAAGCAGGGCTCTGAGAGCTAAGGCGACCGCTTTCATTTCCAGACAGTTTATATGTAGGCGCTTTTCCGGGTTTGACCAAAAACCGGAGACAGGCCTGCCCTCGTAAAGGGCCCCCCATCCTATTTTGGAGGCATCTGTCGTGATCATTTTTCTCCGTGTGTTCATGCCCAGACTCACGCCGGTTTGATACCAGTCGACGGCCTTCCAGGGCGTCAGGGCTTTTATACAGCCGTGATTCGCTCTGATTAAAAAGTGGCCCGAGCGCCATGCGTGAGTGGGGACACGGCTCTTGAGCCAGTGTTGGAGAGGACGCATGTGCAACAATCCTAGCTGGAGTACAGCTGATGCCGAGGCCATGAGACCGAGCATCTTTGAAATCATTTGACGGGGCGCGCGCGCCCGCTCTGAGTCTAGCACTATTCCCAGAAAAGAGATATTCTGGCTGGGGGATAGCACGCTCTTTGCAAAATTGATTCTCAGACCCAGGCATTCTAGATGGCTGATAATCCAAGATCTGTGCGTCGTTAACTGACTCTCTGATTGTGCTAGGATTAGCCAATCGTCGAGGTAATTCAGTATTCGCACTCCCCGCTGTCTCAGGGGGGAAAGTGCTGCGTCCATACATTTCGTGAATGTACTGGGGGCCAATGATAGGCCGAATGGTAGTACTGTGTACTGGTATGACTGTCCCTCAAAGCTGAATCTCAGAAATGGCCTGTGATGAGGCTATTGGAATGTGAAAGTAAGCGTCTTTCAAATCCACTGATAGAAACCAATCCCGGGCTGAACTTGCGCGAGGATATGTTTGGTCGTTAACATTCTGAACGAGCGAATCATTAAAGCTTTGTTCAGATGTCTGAGATCTAGGATGGGGCGGAGGCCACCATCCTTTTCGAGACGAGAAAGTAGCGGCTGTAAAAACCCGCCTCGCTCATAGAGGGAGGAACAGTTTCTATAAGCCCTTCTCTATCAGTTTGAGCACCTCGGTGCGTAGAACATGTGAAACATCTTTCCTCACTTTCGTCTCGACCACCGCTGAAAAGCGGGGTGGTCTGCGTAGCGAATTGAAGCGAGTAACCGTGTTTTATTATGTTCAAAACCCATTTCGGCATGTCGGGATTTTTTCCCAGGCTTTTGCTCGCACAGATATGGGCTGAATGCTGGCTGGGGGCATGTCGCAGTGACGTATGGGCCCTGCCAGTGAATTGCCTTGTGCTAACACTGAGCTTACAGCTCTCAGAGGCGCTGAGGCGCTGAGCAGCTTTGTTGAGTGCCGAGTGCAGGGGTGCGTGTGAGATTACAGGCACGCCGCTATCTCCGTAATGCTCGCAGCATGAGCTGGAGAAATGTTTGAAACTGTATAGACAGTGTTTACGAGTGGGGGTGCATAGATTGTAATAGGCACGCCGCCACTTTCATAAAGCTTCCCGTTCTTAGCGGGAGTGTCTTGGCTCGTGGCGTCGCATCTGTGATGCTCGTGGCATGAGCCAGAGAACTGTTTGAAACTGTATGGGCAGCTTATGGGTGGGGGTGCATATACCGTAGTAGGCACGCCGCCATTTTCATAAAGCCTCCGCTCATGGCGGGGGGTTTTTGGGCATGCATACAGTGTTTGTGTGTAGGTGTGCATGCATGAGAGCAGGCACGCGCGCTACCTTTATAGTATTTCCCGCTTTTACTGGGGAAGTGTTTATAACTGCGGGAACAGTGCTTGTGTTTAGTGGTGCATACATGACAATAGGCACACGATCCACATTTATGGGGCGTCCAGCTTGAGCTGGGGAAGTATTCAGCACTGTTTGGACAGTATTGATATGTGGGAATGCGCACTTTAGTGTGGACACGTGACCCCTTAGTGACACAGGCAGAAAATGACTCTTTTTGTGATTTCTGTGTGTTGCCGTTAAAACGGCGTTTGATTGCAGGTGAGTGAGTTCTGTGACTGGCCCATTGACTGCTGTACACATATTTCCAGCCGCCTGTAAGGGGACTGGGTAATGTTTTACACATTTTGGAGAGAGTGGTCCGGCTTTTGCGAGACACGCACTCTCTCTTTTTCTTCCTATGTCTAGGAAGACTTACGAGGCTCCGGGTTCAGCACGATCTTGGGCCGAGGTCCCCGTCGCTCAGGCGGCTGCTTTCAGTTAGCGGAACGCGAGCGGCGTCGAGCGTCCGTTTCAGGTCTGGGCTGGGAGACGGGAGGCACCGCCCTGGCTCGCTGCTGCAGCTGAGGCGGTCTCTGGCGGCTCTGTGACGAGCTGGAGCGCTTGGGCAGGAAGTGACGCATAGCCTGCGATTTCTTCTGGGCTTCAGTGAAGCGTTCAGCGAACTCTCTTACCGCCGGTCCGAACAGGCCGCTTGGAGTGATAGGCGCGTCGAGGAATGGCGCCTTATCCGCGTCCTTCATTTCTGTTAGCGTCAGCCACAGATGGCGCTCAAGGACAGTCAGGTTAGCCATGGCCCGGCCGATGGATTGGGCAGTGGCCTTTGTGGCTCGCAGGGCTACATCAGTGGCGCTGCGCAGGTCCTTGAAAGCCTCAGGTTCAGGTCCAGACTCGTCCATGTTGCGGAGTAGTTTGGCCTGATAGACTTGCAGCACAGCCATGGAATGAAGCGCTGACGCAGCTTGGCCGGCGGCGGCGTATGCGCGACGGCAAGAGCTGAGGTAGATCGGCAGGGCTTCGAGGGATGAGAAGCTTTGGCTTTCCATCCAGCGGTGGAGGGTGGGCACAGATGGTTGGCCATAGCCTCCTCGAGGGGCGGGGTTCCCTCGTAGCCTCTTTCTCTCACGCCGTCCACCGAGGAGAGTGAGGAAGAGAAAGAAGGCTTCAGGCGAGCAGAGTGCGGGGCTTTCCACGACTTTGTGAGTTTGTCGTGAACTTCGGGGAAGAAAGGGGAGGGTCTCTGTCGAAGGGCCTGCCGGCGCCCTTGCAGGAACCACTCGTCCAGCCGGCTGCGGGCGGGTTCTTCCGGAGAAGACCAGTCGAGCCCGAGGTCTTCCACGGCTTTGGACAGGATGCGGACGATCTCTGAGTCCATGCTGGTGCCCCTGCTCATGTCCGCTAATGTCGACGACGCGGGGTCGAAGGCCGAGCCCGGCCAGTCGTCAGATGCAGCGTCAATGGAAAGGCTGTCATCCTTTTCACCGTGGTCCCCTGACGTGCTGAACGAGACGAGACCCACCGCGAAGACCCCAGGTCGAAGGCAATTGAAACAACGCCTCGAATTTGCTCTTTTACTAAATGACAAAAAAGCGTCGCAGAGGCGAACAGTTGCAAAGTAGCTTAGTAAAAGGATATCAAGGTGATGCGCGCCGGATGGCGTAGCAGAAGGCTTTGAAGGCGGCTGAAGGCGCCGGCGTCCTCGTAGCAGTCCTGCTGTAGGCTTGTCGACGGCGGGCGAAAAGACTCCAATAATCCGGAGGATCCAGCGAAGAGAAGGTCTTTGCTGAAGGAGATTAAATCTAAAGAACTCTCATGACGGGGTGCCTAATATATATCCTTAGCCACGCCCATCTTGGCGGGCTCTGAGCCGCGGCCTGGCGCGCTCATTGGTTGCGCGTTCAGAGTCGCCCCGTCATTGGTTCGAGCAAGTTGCCGCAGCACAGCCAATGACCGAGCTGCCTCGCTCATTGCTGTCTGCTGTGCAGCTGCAATGCGTTTTACATAAAGACTTCAATATTTCTCGAGAAACGGAGTTTCTACTTACGCAATAGGAGAGACCTCTCGAGAGGGAACGGCATTCCTTTATCGGTCATACAACAGCGTAATAAAAAAACGGGTAGATTTTGCCCATAACACCAATTGCTATAACACGTTAAATGCTACTGACTGCAGTAAAACATTGTTTGCGGTTCGATATGCAGACTTTGTTAGCCTGTAAATCTATCGTGTGCTGCCATAGACATGTTACTGAACCATAGCTGATGTAAATTAGTTAACAACTTACCTCTGTCTGTGGATTTTCAGATGCCTCACAAAATTGGACGTTGTCGACGAGGCGTCTGTAATTTTGGAACCACAGGTTCTGCATGTTGCAATCCTTTTGTTGCCTTTAACACTGTAATCAATATATCCAAATGATATCACCTGGGTATCATTTTTGCTGCGTCCTAGTCCTTAAAGGGTAACTAAACCCTAAACCAACTTTTTTTAGTTAATGATCTGTAAGAATGGGGCTTTATTAGTACTGGTCATTGATTCAAGTAATTTTTTGGACATTTGTGTATAAAATGTTTTAATTCTACAATATATGGTGTAAAAACGTCTGAGTGCTGCCCTCTTCAGGTTGAACGGTGGCTACTGCAGTTGAATTTTCCTATTGGCTGTTTGCGGTTCTTCGTGACGTAACCGGTGACAGCTGACGTAAGCAGGTTCCAGCTCACCACGCCCTTGGTACGAGCTACCACGCCCATGGCAGTATAAAAACCATCTCGTTTCGTCAAAACCACTGTAGCGAGTCAGGAGTTGGAATTGCGAGTATTGAAAACGATCAGGATAGAGTATTTTAGCATCTATTTAGCATAGCATTTATATAGTTATTTAGATTATTTAGTGTAGTCTAGGTAGTTAATTAGCATATTTGTTAGTGTAGTATTGTTAGAAGCATAGTTAGTTAGTAGCATAGTATTGCGTCAGCTTCAAGTTAGCGTAGATTATCTGTATTTAGTACAGTGGTCAGGATGGTACGTAGGTGTAGTGTTGCTGGTTGCAACAGCACTGCTGGACTGTATAGCTTTCCAGCAGACTTGGAAATTAGGCGCCAGTGGTTGCATGTCCTTGGCCTGGAAGACCATGAGTTCCCGCCTAGAGCTGTAGGAGTGTGCAAACTGCATTTTACGCGGGATTGCTTCTCCAACGCAATGGAGGTGGAAATGGGCTTCTCCAAACAGCTCGCGCTGAAAAGCGACGCAGTGCCAAACGCTGCGCCTCCTGCATGGACTCCACCACCTCAGCGGCGTCTTGAGGTGAGTGATCATATATATTTGAATCACAATTTACTGGATTTGCTGGATTTTTTCACATAGCGGCAAAATATGAATATGCCTACAGAGCGCGCGCTATTGACATCAACTCGATAAAACTCATCAGATTCATGTACATGCTTGCGACCGTGTGAGGAATAATAATAACATAATAGTAATACTCCTGGAGAAAATTACCACTCCAGTCACTCTCCATTTTAGAGTCTGACAGCAGCTGTCAATTAATCCGTCACTATGGGTCTCAGGTGCACACACCCCCGCTCAGCCCCGCCCTCATTTCGTCCCCTCTATCCCCGCTGGTGTCTGCCCACTTTTCCAGCATTTTTCAAATATTGCTAGTGGGTGGAGTCAGACTCTGAGCAGGGGTTTAGTTACCCTTTAAATGCGCGCCACGGTCTTCAAACTTGGTCAAGATTTCGTGGAAGCTGATTGGTTGTTTGTCTGATTGGTTGAATATGGAGCGTTGAAATGCAGATTTGAAAATCAAATGAATCGTTTATTTGGAAAATGAATCGTTGAGTTACTGCATATTTTTTTTTAACTGTACAACTCTTATCTTTGGTTTTAGAAAGTACAAGTATTTCCAAGTCAGAGGGCTGAAGTCCAAGTCAAGTTGCAAGTCATTGCTGTCTAAGTCGAGTCACAAGTCTTTTTTGATTCTATCGAGTCGAGTCGCGAGTCATCAAATTAGTGACTCAAGTCCGAGTCAAGTCCAAGTCACGCGACTCGAGTCCACACCTCTGTATATTACTATTTGCTCTTCTGGCTTATGGAAGCCCATTTCTGCCACATGAAAAATAAATATTTTAGTAATTCATATTTAGTTAAACTGTGGAAATGTTTTTAGCTAGCTAACTGAATAATAACACATCCAGTTTACTGCCACAGACAAACTCTATCGCCCCCTTGAGTATTGATGCAAGAACAGATGTTAAGAATGCTAAAAGAACCTGCAATTGCAATGTATTGGCCAAGCATTGGCATCTGTGTTTTTGTACTTGATTAAAGTATGTTTCTGGCTTTATTGAGAAAAACTGTCAGCCGCACAATGCCACTGTGAAGAGGTACCTCTAACTGTGAGGTTCACCAGGATTTTGAGGCACAGACTCATGGTCTTCTTCTGTGTTAGGCACGGCACAATGTATGCATCTAGACTGCTCACATATACATGATCTTCATGACCAATGCAAATAGGACCGCCTTAAACAAACAGACAATTAAACAAATGAATTCATTGTTGTTGTGGTGAACATGAGCTCAATAAATCAGATGCAGTGAATGTTTTGTTTTCATCTGTCAAACAGTGATTTACACATTCACACGTTTCTTCCCTTGTTTTACTTCACAATGAATTATACCCTATCGAGAGATATAAACACACAAGCATGAATGGTATTACATACATCAGTATAGAAGTGCATACAGTAACAAATGAGTGTTGTGAAGGTTTGAACATGCTTAAGAAACCAAAAGGTCATATTAGACCATAACAAAACCGAGACCCTATTTTCTTTATACACATGAAACTGGTCTTATTGTATTCATCAGTACACATTTTTCCAAAGAAGAAAAAAGTTTGTCTAATTATCAAAATACTTGCTCAGTCTCAGAAACAACATTCCTTTTTGACTGATGTCATCAATCCCTTTTATTTTCAGCAGTGCAGTGTGTAAACCTAACTCTCCTGGCCTTAAGAGACGCACTAGCGACCGCGGCTAGAGGTCATAAATTTTATAGCTTACTTGCTAGCATACCTGATTCCCAAGCCGGGGATCAAATGTTCAAATCAAGTTGGACCGGTGACACCTACAATCACCAGTCATATAGAGCTGTTCAGTCATGACGTCATCTTGTAGGTCAACCCGGAAGTCTGAGTCCCCATGGGTTCCCTTGGGAATTTCCAATTGGTTTTTCAAATATCAGTTTCAAATTAATAGGTAAACTGCACACAGTCATACCTCAAACTTGCATTTGAAAACCATTGTGTGCTTTAAAAATAGAAGTCAAAAAATGTATGAGAGCAATCGCAATTAAATATTCTAATTGATTAGGAGCAATAGTTTATGTACCCTTAAAAAAGATAGATATTTTATATTTGATTACATATTTGCAATGATTCATGGGATGAAATATGCATGGATATACTTATTTTTGCTTTAAATGAAAATTTGTAATGTTGTGATCTACCTCAGAGCTGGTTGGGTTCATGGCTTGCAACTATTTTTAGAAGAATTTGTTTGAAATCTCTATGAAGAAAATGAATGTGAAAGATATTATTGTGCTCTATAGAGACCACTTTTCACGATCCAATCAAGTCAAGTCAAGTGTTATTTTTATTGTCGTTCAACCATATACAGTTAGTACAGTGCACAGTGAAACGAGACAACGTTCCTCCAGGACCATGGTGCTACATAAAACAACATAGGACAAACCCAGAACCACATGAGACTACACAACTAAATAACATTTCTACATAAAGTGCACGTGCAAATGTGTTCAAAAGGTACGGGACAGTACAATAAATTACTAAAAGGAACAGAACAATAGGCACAGTGCAGCGCCAACCAGTACACATTTGTAATCTGAGTAGTGCAAAAAGATGACGCTTTATAAAAATGCCAAATGTAAACATAACATACTATGAAATTGTGTTCTATGGACATAGCATTTATTGAGGTAGCAGCCAGGTAGAAGTGACAATGAATTAAAGTGCAACTCTGGACATGTGCAAAAGTTGGATGGTGTAAAGGTGTGTGTGTGTGTGTGTGTGTGTGTGTGTGTGTGTGTGTCACTCCAGTCTCTGAGTATTGAGGTGCCTGATAGCTTGGGGGAAGAAGCTGTTACACAGTCTGGTCGTGAGGGCCCGAATGCTTCCGTACTACTTGCCAGATGGCATGAGGGTGAAGAGTTTGTGTGAGGGGTGTGTGGGGTCCTCCACAATGCTGGTTGCTTTGCAGATGCAGCGTTTTGTGTAAATGTCTTTGATGGAGGGAAGAGAGACCCCGATGATCTTCTCAGCTGTCCTCACTATCCTCTGCAGGGCTTTGCGGTCCGAAATGGTGCAAGTCCCAAACCAGGCAGTGATGCTGCTCATAATGCTCTCAATAGTCCCTCTATAGAATGTAGTGAGGATGGGGGTTGGGAGATGTGCTTTCCTCAGCCTTCGAAGAAAGTAGAGACGCTGCTGGGCTTTCTTGGTAATAGAGCTGGTGTTGAAGGACCAGGTGAGGTTCTCCGCCAGGTGAATACCAAGGAATTTAGTGCTCTTGACAATCTCCTCAAAGGAGCCGTCGATTTTCAGCGGAGAGCGGTCACTCTGTGCTCTCCTAAAGTCAACAACCATCTCTTTTGTTTTGTCCACATTCAGAGACAGGTTGTTGGCTCTACACCAGTCCGTTAGCCACTGCACCTCTCTGTATGCTGACTCGTCTTTCTTGCTGATGAGACCCACCACGGTCGTGTCATCTACGAACTTGATGATGTGATTCGAGCTGTGCATTGCTGCACAGTCCTGGGTCCGCAGAGTGAACAGCAGTGGACTGAGCACACAGCCCTGGGGGGCCCCAGTGCTCAGTGTGGTGGTGGTGGAGATGCTGTTCCTGATCCGGACTGACTGAGGTCTCCCAGTCAGGAAGTCCAGGATCCAGTTGCAAAGGGCCCAGCAGGTTCAGCTTTCCAATCAGGTGCCGAGGAAAGATTGTGTTGAATGCTGAGCTGAAATCTATGAACAGCATTCGAACAAATGAGTCCTTTTTGTCTAGGTGGGTGAGGGCCAGATGGAGGGTTGTGGCGATGGCGTTGTCTGTTGAACGGATGGGAAAATACACAAACTGCAGTGGGACTAGTGAGGGGACAGCTGGGTCTTAATGTGCCTCATGACGAGCCTCTCGAAGCACTTCATGATGATGGGTGTGAGTGCAACGTGACGGTAGTCTTTGAGGCAGGACACTGAAGACTTCTTTGGCATGGGGATGGTGGTGGCGGCCTTGAAACAGGTTGGAACGATGCCGCTGCTCTGAGAGATTTTGAAGATGTCGGTAAGAACATCTGCCAGCTGGTCTGCACATCCTCTGAGCACTCTGCCAGGAATGTTGAGCGTAGAAGTCGTTCAGCACATCTGGAAGGGAGGCATCTTTGTCACAGGCAACTGATGTTGTCCTGTACTTGGTGATGGCCTGGATGCCCTGCCACATGTGTCACCGCTGTCTTGGAAGTGACTGTGGATTCTCTGTGCATGTGCGCAATATTCCAATGGATAAATAAAAAACATAATTTCTCATAGAATATCCTGTCTCACAACACTGTCACTTTGACATCAATAACTGTTTAACTGTGCATTACCTTACAGTTAAATCTTTTTTGGTGTGATTAGGTTGTTCCTCAAAGCAAACAGGAAGACATTTTTGACTAGAATGTTTTTTATTTTCAGCTTTGAAGATGCAAATCTAGTGGTATTTATGTGATGATGTGCATAGATTGTTGAAAGATCAAAGCATGTATCAATGGCTTTTGCATGAGAACACGGAATACCTTCAGTCTATAAAAATGACATGCATGTGTGCGTGGATACAAATACAAAAATGCACGCAACTGAAACAAATAATCAAAGGTTTGATTTGTTTAAGTTCACAATGAGATCAAAACATATAGCCACCCACTCTATAACTGCCACACACACACACTATACTACGCCTCATCAAATAGCCAAATTCCCTGTAATTATGTTTTCATGAAGAAACATGCCTGAGCTGGAACGCCTGTCAATCTACTGAACTATATTAATTGCTAAATCATAAGACTGACAAAAAGATTTGAAACAGTTACAGTGTTGTAAAATAATTGCAAAATAGTTCATTAAAAATAAATAAGCAGAAAAATAAACAGATGGACAGAAAGACAGACAGACCAACCGATAGATAAATAGACAGACAGACAGTAAGAAAGAAAAATAGATAGATAGATGGATAGATGGATGGATGGATGGATGAACGAAATAGAAACTCCCGCACAAGAACTGGAGATGTTTCTTCTGTGTAAGACTCTTGACAAAAACCTAGCCTAGGCTAAAAGTTCTGGGTACATGTCCTGTAAACAATGCCTGTTATCAAGTTAAACATCATGTCATTTTTAAGCAAGTTTTCACTGGTCTTACCTGTCCACAGGTGAGTGTGTGCTCCTCATGAGGCTGAATTCTCTCCCGTGTGTGTGTGCTGATGGACAGCGGCAGAGAGAACAACAGCAGCAGTGTGCACAGACTCATGACACACACTCAACTAATCCTTCTGTGCCGATTCTCCAGTCAAACTCCTCAAGAGTGCATGAGAGTCCTCACTTCACTGGAATCTGACAACAAACACATCGTTCCAGTGAACTTTCACACAATGAGACTCCTACTGAAAGAAACAGGTAGTATGACACACCTAAATGAGTTACTCAAGATCTTTAACATGTTTTGATCAAAAAGTTTATGCTGAAATTCTGGATAAATATTAAATTCTTTCTTTGTATGATTTGTTTTTCTACTACTAAACTAACATTTTTAAGAGCAATAATGCCTACAAATGACAATCTTGAATTTTTTTAAATTGGTATAACGAGTGGATAATGAAGAAAAATATGAACAGTCAGGATATGAACAGTCGAACTGACTTTTAATCAAGCATATTAATTATTGATATATACAAAGATATTTTTACTAGTAAAAACATTCATTCTTGAAATAAAAAAATTGAATTCTCGATATGTGCAATTACATTTTTTACAAGTAGAATTTTACAATGATCTGTCAAAGACTCCTGTTCAAAAAAACATAATTACAGATATCTATCATTAAGTTCTCCCTAGTAAAAATCTTTATTTATCATATCACAAATTGAATGACACATTTTTTTCACTATCGACAATGTTAATTTCATTATTATGTAATGGTATTGTAACTAGTAAGAAAGACTTTTTAGATATCTTTAATTACTTTTCTTGAAATATGAAATACCAAATGCTGAAATACATTTTCAGATATAATTTTTTTTTCCTTTTCACTAGTTGGAATGAATATTTATAAAATCTTGATTTTAAAAAAGGATAATTTTTACTATAGTAAGAAGTGCATTGCTGATGTGTGAGGTTGTATTTTCAACTAGTAAGTAATTCATTATAGATATCTGTAATTGTGTTTTGAACAGGAGTGAATGACAGATCATTGTGAAATTTTACAGGAGACAAATTTGATATTGTGACCAATATCAAGAATTAAGTTGAAATTAAAATGTGTATTTCTGTTACTTATGTAATATTTGAAATCAAGTATTACCATTTTTACCAATGCAAATGTAAATACTCGTTCAAAAAATGTGTTAATTTATTAGTAGTACTTCCATGGAATTGTTGGACATATTCAGAATGCACCTTATGAAGTTGTAAGAGAGAATCATCAGTGTGCATTGCTGTAGGGTTGCTACTTTGAATAAGCTCTATTATAAGATTTTTTTGGAGCACTTTAGAACACTTTTTTGTCCCTACATACTGTACTTTCATTTGTGTTATTTCATAGTTTTGTTAACTTTACTATTATTCTTAATCAACTTAAATTAAAGGTCATATAGATGGACGAAACAGTAAATGTATCAAGCAAGAGCCTCAACACTGTCCATAATAAAATATTATGTTCATCATTTGAGATTTGAGTTGAGAGTTATAAAAAGTAAAGTAACTTACCAGTGGCTATCTCAGAAGCATGTAAATATCTCTGATGTGTTGTTCAGGAGAGAACGTGATGAGGTGTGGGGTTCAGGTAACAGAATAACAGCTGTTTTATATATGCAAACTGTTTGGAATAACAAATACCCTCCACCCAAAGTCACCACAGCAGAGTAAATACAGTATAAGGTTACTCTTTTCAGTGCTTCATATTAAGTATATTTAATGTTACATTAAATCATTGTTATAAGAGTAACAATAAAAACAAGTAATTACAAGCAGCACCACAAAATACATATTTAGTTAATTATTGTAACTCTGTAATGTAAAGTCTGAGAGGTTATAGTCTCTCATCAATGTTTAGCAATTAACTATAATATTAGTAATAAATAATTTAAAAGAAACTCCCATCATTGATTAAATAAATCTAAAATACACAAGCAGTCAATGCATTGTACACAAAAGTTTGGAGATGAAAAGAAGTGAGTTACCACGCAATTGTATCACATTCTAACAAACTTGTAAATGTAGTTGGTCATGTAATGCAAACATTCAAATATATAAATTTACAAGTCATGTGCTATAGTAAAAGTATTCAGATGTCATGAGATAGCATTGTGTGAGGAAAAGGGTGAGAACTATGTGATGAACTGATAATCTGACGTTTTAATCGTGATTTTTGTTAAAGTGTATAAATATAGTTCCCCTTCTGTCACTCACTCGACGCTGTGTCGAAGTGGCCAATCCACCACCCCCCGGAGGTGCACAACGAGCTGACGAGGTCATAGGGGGCACCTTTCACTGCCAAAACACAATCCGTCAGCTTGTCTGCCATCACTACCCTCAACGACGGAGAAGCCAAGGGTTATGCCGCGATATCCCAGGTGGAAAAGCGATCACACTTGTGCCCGCTGAGCGCTGGCACCTGCCGGAATCACCCGGTGGAAACCGCGCCTGTAGGACAATAGCGTCGCTGCTCAGGCCGTCTCTACCCTTCATGCCATGGCCCTCCTACAGGTCCATCAGGCCAGCAATCTAAAAGAGGCGCACTCAGGCAGACGATGTCCACACTTGTGGCCCAGGAGCACCACCTGTGGCTGATCTTGGTTGAGATGACAGACACAGATAAGGCACGGTTCCTGAATGCACCCATCTCCCAGATCGGCCCTTTTCGGCAACACCGTAGAGAACTTCGCCCAGCAGTTCTCAATGGTGAACAGACCCCATCTGTCCCCCAGCGACAACACAAACTCAACCGGCTCTGTCCCAGCCCGAGCCCAGTTCTTGGCCCTGGCGTAGAGCCCCCCGCAGGAGAGGGACGCCCCCCGCTTCACAGCCGTCCACAAAGACCCTCGGGAGGGCCTTCAAGTGCCCCTGAGACAAGATACCAAAGGATCGAGATGTCTGCAGGAACATCGGAGCTCGTAGCCAGACCGGGAGGAAAATCCTTTGTTCCCCATTTCTTTTTTGTTCGCCACAGCCTCTACGGTACACACATTGTCAAAAAAAGCAGTTTCTTCTCGGCTTACACCGCCGGTGCTCACGCTCGCCGCCCCCACGGCTACCGGACATGGAGCATCTGCAGCCTGGGCCTCATGAATGTGGCCCCCCTGCCTTCACGTGCCCCGCTGCATCACACAAACCACACCCCCGCACGATCCCAGAGACCCTCCTCCTCAGTCACCGGCCCGCCTTACGCCAGGCTCATGGAGCGAGGTAAGTGCTTTGAGGATCCCCTCAGTGTGGCTGCCTCGGGTCATAGCACTGCTCTCCAATTTGGCACTCCCTGCTACCCCCACCGTGAGGCCCCACCCCCAGGAATGTCGGATGTGATCTTTCAGTTAGTGCCCCTTTCCCGGAGTTTGGACGCATGGCTGTCACTCTCCAACCCGTCGCGCTGGTTGGCCAGAACCATCCGAATTGGCTATGCGATTCAATTTGCCAGGTGCCCGCCCCGGTTCCGCGGTGTTCTCTTCATGTTTGTGAAGGAAGAGAGCACTGCCATTCTACAAGCGGAGATAACAGTCCTCCTACGGAAGGGCACAATAGAGCCTGTCCCACCAGCCGAGGTGAGACAGGGGTTTTACAGCCCTTACTTCATCATTCCCAAGAAGGGTTGTGGCCAATCATGTACCTGCGAGTCTTGAACCGGGCCTTGCACAGACTCCCAATCAAGATGCTGACGCAAAAGCACATTCTGGCTTGCATCCGGCATCAAGATTGGTTCGCGGTGGTAGACCTGAAGGACGCGTACTTTCATGTCTCGATTTTACCTCAACACAGACCCTTTCCACAGTTCGCATTCGACGGTCGGGCGTATCAGTACAAAGTCCTCCCCTTCGGCTTGTCCCTGTCCCCTCGTGTCTTCACGAAAATCACAGATCTTCAGCTCTTGCCTCACTAAGGAAAGTGGGAGTTCACATACTCAATTAGCTCGACGACTGGCTGATTCTAGCATACTCTTGAGAGTTACTGTGTGCACACAGGGACCTGGTGCTCATGCACCTCAGCTGTTTATGGCTTCGGGTCAACTGGGAAAAGAGCAAGATCTCCCCGGTTCAGAGCATTTTTTTTCTCGGCATGGAGTTAGACTCTGTGTCAATGATAGCGCTCCTCAAATGCGAGCACATGCAGTGCTGAACTGCCTGAACTTAGCCAGGTGGGAAATGTCGGTCACACTGAAGAACTTTCAGAGGCTCCTGGGGCATATGGCATCCTCAGCGGCAGTCACGCCACTCAGGTTGATGTATATGAGACTGCTACAGCACTGGCTCCAGACCCGGGTCCCGAGGTACACATGGCACCGCGGCATACATCGCGTGGCTCTCACACCCGAATATAGAATATAGCAGGATAGACCTTGCATTCCTGCGGGCTGGAGTCCCCGTACAGCAAGTGTCCAGGCGTGTCGTGGTTACGACGAATGCCTACAAGACCGGCAGCCGCTGGCTCCTTGACAGGACCTCGCCTGCGTTGGCACATCAACTTGTAGCATAGCCACATAGGGGGGAATGTTTATACTGCTGTGATTATTATAATTACTCTTATATATACAGCTGTTATTTTATAATCATTCTTCCTGTGTTATTTGCCCTGGTGTGTGATTGGATTCCCGTTTACTCACGCGAGAGTTCTCTCGCGACGTGCCAGAGAATACCTGTGACATCAGTCAAATCAAAGAACGACTTTTACTTCCGTATAAACAGAGCCAGTAAACCAGTGTTACGGGAGGCAACACGTTGGTGATAAAGGGATTTAGCGATCGATCGCCAGCAAAAGGATGTCTCTTCAAGCAGCTCCAGTCTGAGACAAAAAACCCTCATCGTGGAATCATCATTTAATTTGGATTATTTACCGTTGAGGAAATAGTCACAGAGCAGCGCTGCGTCTCATCGAGCTCCCGGACTTAAACTAATCTGCCGGTGAGGCCGATTCAACATACACACACACACTTACAGTACAGTGTACGGACAGTTTCCATTACGGCTCTAATTAGCATATGAATAGCAGCGCCTTGCGCTTTGCCAGAGAATGGCTTGAATTTCCTCACTCAGTATTGGTTGAACCACTACATTTAAACAAGAAAAATCACTCGTGATTGGTTGGCAGCTCTGTTACTATTGGTCACCCTGCCTCATTATAAATTTAAAATTATAATTATATGTAAATTATTTATATACAAATATATATATTATATTTATATTTAATTATAATTATTTATATATAAATAAATTCATATCATATGCTATTATGTTGTATATTCATATTGTTATACTGCGGACAACATTATTATTACCATCAAGGACATGAATGAATTTGAGGAAAATAAATTGCCAGGGACATGCTGTTTATTCAAAGAAAGAGCTTTATTTGCACAAACATATGAGATCTGCCCACACAACAAATTGGAAGCTCACGAGAAGCCCAAAATCCTACAGCACCATGAAGTGTCTGTTTTCAGCTTCGGAGCTGTAGGTAATTCTGTCCGAATTTGGTCCATTTTGCAGACGTCTGTGGTGCGTTGCCCTGTATTTTGGCATCGCCTCTAATCTAGACTGCAGTGTGGCACAGAGTTCTGTGAGCTCCTGGCTGCGAAAAGACGGAGGTCGCACAATCCATCCAGACACCCCGCCAACGATGCAGTCTTCCTCATCCGACATTAGGTCTATGGTAGCGCACTTCCAAAGGCCCACCTCATCCTCAGCCAGCACACTCTGTCTCGCTTCTAGCAGCTGTGAAAACAACCAATAAAGACAATCAGTACTGCGCGATGCACTGCGTATGGACACAACACATCTATTAATGCACTTGCAAAATAGTCACATTGACCAAAAACATATCTAATCAAATAAATCTTACCCTCTTTCTTCTGGCTCGACTCCGAGCTGAACTCTTCACAGCTTCCGCCTGCGATGCAAGATCTGGTTGTTTGTACCTGAAGCTCCTGCGCACGGTCTCGTAATATGTTTTACAGGCAGCTGGAAAACGATTAAATGAGAGTGAAATGAATAAAAAAACAATGCAAGTCACAGTAAAATTAAACAATAAAGGAGAAAATATTAAAAGTTACTTACAATGTCGTCATTATCAGCATCATGTAAATCTGGACTTGCAGACATAGCTCCCAGCAAATATGAGGTCACGGCCTCGTTATGAGGCGAGGTTAGTCTGAGAAAACAAAATGTACGGTTAAGATCGGTATTAACGGATCTATTTCCTTATTCAGGAGAATGAAAGTATATGTTTTAATCTTACCCTTGCTCCGGTTCGTAGCGCCTACAATTTGTCTCAGAGTTGTGAAGATGGCGTACTGCTTCCTGAAAATGACAAGACCAAAAAATACACTTTTATAAAGCAACTTACACTTATTCTTTTACAAGGATAAGTTACTTTTAGCTTGTGCTGCTTCTAGGGTACTTTACCCACTGGGCAATGTGACGTCAGAGTGACGTCTTTTCCATGTCATTTTTGGACGTCCAAATTCAGTCCATTGATGGGGTTGTTTTGTAACGCCAGGCGACGTCTTTTTTCGACGTCTACCGGACGTCTAATGTTGACGTCGGTGGGACCTCCGTGTAAGGGCTATTTATAGTCCAAAAGTGGTCGTTTGTGGACGTCTTTTCAACGTCAAAGTTAGACTTATTTTACATGTAATTTCTATACAACTTCTATAACTATAGTCCTATGTTTCAAGAGGGTGGAGGACATGTTTTCTGTACCATGTATTAATTTTCCAGTAGCTTGGTTTGGCTAAAACGCTAGTTTCAACAGGAAATGCATTACACCTTATCACCTGCTGCTAAGACAATCAAAAGGAGTTTTTGGAAAATGATCTAGAACAGTATGCCACCTTCTGAAATGGGACTAGATCATATTGCAAAAACTCCATTTGATTGTATCAGCAGCAGGTGATAACTGGAGACATGCAAAGGTGTAATGCATTTCCAGTTCAAAATTAGCTGCTGAGCTAAACAAAGCTACAGGAAAATTAACTGGCACAGAAAACATGTCCTCCACCCTCTAGACACATGAGACTACATACATACACTAGTTATACACATACAAATAAAAATCACAAAGAGGAATCTAACAGTGTGCGAGTGCACTGTATTAATTTATTCTAGTCTATCCATTACTTCCAGACTTGTAAAACCTACCAGGGTATCAAAGGCCTGTGCACCAGAGAGGTGTTGCTCCAGCAACTCAAAGTCCTCCATGGTGTCAATCCTCTCTATATGGACAGCTGAAGAGGCAGGCTGCGTTTCCTTCAGGCGATGGCGGATGTCGACCAGTAGGCTCAGGACCTTTTCTGGAACACTGAACACACATTTGTTGATGATTACAATGCTCCAATTAGAATACCAAGGTTAGCTTTCTCACAATTGTTTTTGTAATCAGCTTCAGTGTTTGTTATAAGTACAGATCTGTTGGAGAAAGAAACAAAAGTCCAAAGAAATGTAATCATCTGACATGATAGAAACCAAGCCACGCCTATAATTGAAAAGCAGTTTCTGTGGACAGAGAGAACAGTGCAGGAAGAGAGAAGGTGGTACTATTAAAAGTGTCTTCTCCACTGCCAATAGATAAATACTTACCACCCCAAGGCAATGGGAAGGTCCATCTCCCAATCACTGCATCTGCACCAGAAAAAAATCTGTTTTATAAGTTATCAAATGATGAAACTTAACAGTTTATTAGAAGAGAAATAATACATCTGAAATCTATAAAACTTGCTGAACTGTAAATTAAATTACTTGATTTCTTGTTCAAAGCAATGTGTGCACAGTAACAGGCAGCCAGGGTGATAGGATCACCACCTGAATAGAATAATAATCCATGTACCTTGTTTAGGTGGTTTATCTCCTAACAGGGAAGGACACCTCACTCCTTAGAGACAAAAAAAAAATGGGTTAAACACCTTAAAGTTTTCAATCTCCATCACACAACAGTTAAATGATTAATTCACTTTCAAAAAAAAAAATCATGATCATTTACATTTTTAAAATGACAGATCGTTTCGCTGGATAACACCCTTACTTCTCGACTGGGATCGTGTAGACTTTGAATCTGCATTGAGACTGACATTTGAACCTTCTTTGAACATTTGAATAGTTGGTTGCCATTATATGGAGAAAAATCCTGGAATATTTTCCTCAAAAATCTTGAGGCCTACTTTCTTTTCGACTGAAGAAAGAAAGACATGGGCATCTTGGATGACATGGGGATGAGTAAATAATCAGGACATTTTTATTTGAAAGTGAACTAACGTTAATCCTTTAAGAGTTGCAGTGTTACAAACTAATATATCCTAGAGCATACAAGCACATTACTCGCTTTGAGTTTGTAGGACCCTGATTTACATTTTTACATGTTTTACATGTCCCCGTATACGGACGCTAGCTAGTTAGCAACGATCTAGTTAGTCAGAACTCCATGCCATGCTGCTAGCTGTATACGTGCAGTTTAGAGTCCCAAACTGTTCAAATCGACATGTTCTCTCGTGGACAGCAAAAATAACAGAAACTGAACATGAACCAAGAGCAGCAAGCAAAACAAAGAATACTGCCGTTAAGGCTAACGCCCTTAACCATTCGCGGCTGTAACCTAACCACAGCAGGTTTGTGAAATTTAAGACAATAACGCTAAACTACCTAACACTATACGTACACATGGACATAGAATTCACTAGGCTGACCGAACTTACCTTCAATTTAGACTGAGGAAACGATGGGTTCACCAGCGGTGCAGGCTGAAAAGCTGTGCGGCCATTTTTCAATGCTTTGTAAAAAGACGCGCCAAATGCCTGGCGTGTCGCCTCGGCCAATCAGATTTGCGTTTACTGGTTGGGTTATGATGATGTGCTACCTCGGCCAATCAGAGTGACGTTGACTGGTTTGACAAATCCAAAGCCCTTGATAGAGCTTTTTTTTTTTTTTAATAATTTTTTTATTATTGAACACCAAGAACAGAACAGAACAACAGAATATATCTACAATGGCATAGGTAAATACAGGTAAATGAGTATTAAGCAAGACACGTATCAGTTAAATTAAATAAAAAAAACTTTTACAAAAAGAACTACAAAGGGGGTCTCTTTATTCCTCTTTTAAGATATCAAGGTCTCTTATTCCAGCCAATTTCTGGGCCTTTTTACTTTTCATACATTCCAACGCTGGAAAGAAATTAATAAATAAAAAAACATGAACTACTACACATAATAAATCGTGTTTGTTTATAAATAATATCTGAAGTGTTTATATCTGTATTCATATGTATTAATCATGTTGATAACAATGTTGATATTTGTAAAAAAAATATATATATATATATATATATATATATATATATATATATATATATATATATATATATTACATATTAATCATGTAAATTTACTGCACCTGTAATAGACGTCCAAATGACGTCCAAAAACACTTACCCAGTTCAGGTCAAATGTTGAACGTCAAGATGACGTCCAAGTTGGGTCATGGTTGGACGTCCAAATAGTGGACCTAGTTTTGACGTCGAATAGAGGTCTTTGCGTGGCAGTGATTTAATGACCAGTCACAGATGGAAAGTGAAAAGTCATAATTTACTCACCCTCAAGTTGTTCCAAACCTGTATAAATTTTTTGTTCTGCTGTACACAAAGGAAGATATTTAATATATGTTTGGACAGATATTTTTATGGAAAGCCAATAGAAGTTTGGAGCTTGCAGGGAACAGACACGTCATACCCAGCATCATTTCTGCCTGTTGAGCGCATTGCTGGGAGATTTGTGGTTAACACATCCACTGTGCATTTAAGCAAGACCAAAGAAAAGGTCACTGTAGTCATGCCACTATGCACAGTGGTTGAGCTCTTGGAGACTGTGATGTTGTTTGCATGGAATGCACATTTTACCTTTGTGGCAAAGCCTGAATAAAATTAATTGTTGAAATAAATTGTTTTGTGTATCTTTTTTACACAATATTGGCCATTGCTAATGACATGCAGTAATTAATCTAGCATACTTTCATTAAATATATACATTTAAAATGTAGGCAAGGCAAGTTAATTTATATAGCACATTTCATACACAATGGTAATTCAAAGTGCTTTACATAGAAGAAATTAAAATAATCAAAATAAATCAGAATAATTAAAACAATTTAGAATAATAAAATAAAATACAGTAAATTAAAACAGTTTAGAATAAAATAAAATACGTAACAGTCGGACGAGCAGTGGCACAGTGCTCATTCAGTAAATGCACAGCTAAACAGATGTGTTTTGAGTCTGGATTTGAATGTGACTGTAGGAGCACATCTGATCTCTTCTGGAAGCTGGTTCCAGCTGCGGCTGGCATAATAGCTAAAAGCAGACTCTCCTTGCTTAGAGTGAACCCTTGGTATTTCTAGCTGATGTGATCCTAATGATCTGAGTGATCTGTTTGTTTATATTCAGTGAGCATATCTGCAATATATTGAGGTCCTAGCCCATTGAATGATTTATATACCAGTAATAATACTTTAAAATCAATCCTAAATGTAAAAGTCTATAATTACGCTATACTGAGCCTGATCTATTTCTACCAGAGATTTTCTTAGAATTAAGTTATACCTTTTAGAAAAATGTCACCTGGGGTAAAACTCCCCCTGCTACCCTCATTTGCATTTGTATAGCTCACCGCATTTTCATTTACATGTTAAAGCCTCCCCTAGAATTAGGAGGAGGGGGGTCATGGGGGGACAACTGCCAAGCAAGGCCCACGTCAATTTCCGACAATTCACGGCAGTTTTGGGTGTTGCCTGCAAATTGCCGTGTGCAGTCGTAAACCTGAACTTCCACGACAATCTACAGTGACGCTTACTGACGAAAATCCCACTTTTCATGCCGTGTCATTTGTTATGCAAGCCTTCATTTTTCACTCATTCCAACACTAGTATAATTAAGGATTAGACCATTAAGTTTTTTGTGTATCTTCACCTACATAAATAGCAGGCTCAACGTTACATAGTGGTGGCCCATACAGGGAAATTCTTATTATTGTTATTGTGTTTGTTTGGGGTGGATTTTTCCTTTTTCTTCTCTATTTTTTTTTTTTTCTTCTTCTCTCTTCAATATAAAATGGATGTGTCAAATGTAACAACTGATGTTAATACGGTGAAACCGGTAAATGATAATCTCAATATGGAACAAACAGAGGTGGATTTTACCACAGGTTAATTTTCTACCAGGCGCAATCCGCCTGAAGAAATAACATCCATGATTAGTTCATTGTACATGTCTGACAGTGAACAAACTGATGATGATGATGAGGAAAGTAGTATACTCAATATAGGCATGGTACAAGTGATGCATGATGACTTGATTCAATGTAAGGGTAATTTATTGGACCTAACTCAAAAATTACACACTTTAGAACAAGATTTTAAACAGTCAAAAGACAGTACATTGAATGGGGAAACAAGCTTTAGGCAAGCAGTGGACGCTAGCTTGGCAGGGTTGGAGGATTATTTTCGTAATGCATTGGGAAACTTAGAAAAGGCAGTAACAGATTGTTTTCTAAGGAGAGATGCAAAGTGGGAAAATCAAATGAGAAAAATGAGGCTCACTAGTACTCCCACACTCACCAGATTACAGGCCTATTCACCTGACGCTTCCCAAGGTTCCATGATCCGTCGACCACTGACCCCAGCTCTAGTATCTAGAGAGAAAATTTCCACTCAGAAATCTCTCGATGATACTTATGTGGTTCAACAACAGGTGTTTGCTCCCCATCTTAATGTACATACCTCCTCTGTAGTGGCAGGTGCATCCTCATTCTGTGCCTGTCCGCCTATCCGACTCGAGTTCCCTTCTTTCGGAGACTCCTGTGAGACGGCGGAGGTGCTCAACTTCATCGAGCAATGTGAGAACTTCCTAGAGATTCGACCCCTTCCCTGTGCTGAGCTACTAGGAACCTTGAGTACAGTACTGAAGGGACCCGCGCTGAGCTGGTGGAAGGCAGAGAAGGTCAAGGTAACGGATTGGAGGTCCTTCAAAAGGGCATTCATGGCTGCTTTTCTCCCAGACGATTACCTCTCAGAAGTGGAGGAAAAACTGAGGACGATGGTTCAGCAGCCACGACAACGCCTGAGAGACTTTGCTTATGACTACCGGGCTTTATGTCTAAAATGGAAGCCAGAGATCTCTGAGGAGGAGCTAGTAAATCGCATACTCAACAACATCAACCCAAGAGTTGCCGGGTGTATGAGGGGAACAGTTACCTCTGTTGAACACCTGGTGAAAATCGGATCAATGGTGGAAAAGGACTACATGGGAGCTAAAGACTACTGGCAGAAAGTGGGTACTCAGAGCAGCCAAGGAAAAACCAACAAAAAACTGGCTGAAGGTACCTTCCGCAAAAACCTGGCTGGAGTAACACTAGCTCAACCCCATCCACTGTCGTCTCTTCTGGTGGTGCCTGTAAGGGTGAAGGGCAAGGAGGTAAAGGCAGTGGTAGACACCGGTAGCACTTACACCTTGATGCAAGAAAGCCTGTGGAAACAGTTGAGAGGGGAGATTCCATCAGAGGTTACCTCCAGTCCACAAAGGTTCATGATGGCAGACGGAACGATTCACCAGTCCAGAGACCTGCAACAGATTGAGTTTCAATGGCATGACCACTTATGCCAAATGGATACGTATATTCTAAAAGACACTCACCTAGCTTTTCCACTCATTGCTGGTCTGGATTTCTTGAGAGCCATGGGAGCAGTACTAGAAGTGGGACAAGGCCGATATGGGTTAACATCTGACAAAGGATACACCTATTACCCTTTCATACCATCACAGATGCCCACTAAGACAAACAACCTGTCTGGTCAAGTCTTTGCTAATATGGCTGCGCTGCTGAATTTATATTATGCCTTACCCTCCGCTGGTAGACTGCCCGAACTCAGGTCCATTTCCTCAGAGATCCCTGAGTGGGACACTGACAATCAGGGGGAGTTAATGAAGTTAATTTCCGCCTGGCCACGCACCACTTCAAACAACCTGGGTAAGACCTCTATTGTACAACATAAAATCCCATTATCAGATGACATACCCCTCAAGTCCCGTGCATACCGCGTGTCTCCTCTTAAGAAGCAGATTATTGAAGAACAAGTAGACCTGATGCTACGGGACGATATCATTGAACCCTCCTTTTCACCGTGGTCTTCACTGGTAGTCCTGGTCCCCAAACCTGATGGCTCTTACAGGTTCTGTGTGGATTACAGGAAGCTGAACAGCAAGACCATACCCAACGCTTATCCAATGCCATTGATTCATGACATCCTTGAATCCCTGGAAGGAGCTTCCTGGTTTACTTCCTTGGATCTGCAGTCCAGGTACTGGCAGGTGGAGATGGATGAACTGAGTAAAGAGAAGACTGCTTTTATCTCAACCAAGGGGCTGTTTCAATTCAAGTCGATGCCCTATGGGCTCAGAAATGCCGCTGCTACCTTCCAACGGTTGATGGAGAGAGTACTGTCTGATCTGAGAGGGAGAATATGTTTTGTATACATTGACGATATAATAATCTATTCCAAATCACTGGAACAACATATTCAACACCTAGATATGGTTCTGCAACGGCTGACCCAAGCCAATCTGACACTGAGCATGAAGAAATGCCACTTCTTCAAACGACAGCTCAAATTCCTCGGCCATATAATCTCGGAGAGGGGAGTGGAGGTGGACCGAGAGAAGACCAGGGTCGTTGCAGAGTTCCCCCCACCGCAAGATCTTAAAGCTTTGCAACGATTTCTGGGACTGGCAGGCTGGTACCATAAGTTTATTTCCCACTTTGCTGACATTACTGCTCCATTGAACCTCCTAAAAAAAGAAAGGAGTTAAGTGGGAATGGACCCCAGAGTGTCAAGCTAGCATGGAAGAACTAAAACAAGCCTTGCAAAATTCACCGGTCCTAATACAACCTGATATTAACCAACCCTTCCAGGTTCATACCAACGCAAGTGAGGTAGGACTGGGAGCCATCCTCACTCAACATTCTGAGGAGGGAGAAAAGGTGGTGGCATATGCATCAAGGACCTTAACTGGAGCAGAAAAGAATTACAGCACTTCTGAAAAAGAATGTCTAGCAGTGATTTGGGCGGTAGAAAAGTGGAGACATTACCTGGAGGGAAGACCCTTCGATGTCTTCACGGACCATGCGGCTCTCGCCTGGGCGTTCAACTGCCCTAAGACCTCCTCACGCCTTACCCGCTGGACACTCCGCGTGCAACAGTTCTGTTTTCAAGTTCATCACAGGAAAGGTTGTCTCAACCAGGGACCTGATGCGTTGTCCCGGGTCCTAGAGAAACCTGTTGCTGATGATGCTCCTTGCCTGATCTTGTCTTCACATAATGCATCTACATTACCTCACTCTATGGAAGAAATAACAAAGGCTCAAAGATTGGATGATACCATCTCTCACCTGCAGTCTATCCTGAACCCCCAAGCAGTCAAAGACCAATCCATCAGCATTGAAGACCTCCAAGGGGTGTGGTACCGCAAAGTTCCCATAAAAAACCAAGGAGTGAAATATCAACTGGTGGTACCACAATCCTTAACATCAGATTTCATGCATTACTATCATGATAATCCACTTGGAGGCCATCTCGGACAGTTGAAAACCCTGCTGAAGATCCTAGATGTGGCATGGTGGCCGTCTGTCCGGAAAGACGTCTGCCAATACATTAAGACATGTGAGATATGCCAAAAATATAAACCCAGCAATACCAAACCATCGGGATTGATGCAGAGTACACCAATCACCGAACCTGGACACACGTTAGGGGTGGACCTAATGGGACCCTTCCCCATCAGCAAGAAGCAGAATACTTGTCTCCTAGTCATTGTGGATTATTTCACAAAGTGGGTAGAAATGTTCCCACTCAGAGACAGTAAGACCCAGAAAATAGTGAAGATTCTGCGGGAGGAGATATTCACTCGTTGGGGGGTACCCAAATACCTGGTGTCCAATAGAAACTCACCACGAATTATCACCCACAGTCAAACCTAACGGAAAGGGTCAACCGAACCGTGAAAACCATGATTGCTGCCTATGTGGGACAACAACATCCGTCCTGGGACCAGTGGCTACCTGAATTCCGCTATGCCATTAACACCGCCCAGCAAGAAACCACAGGAAAGTCTCCTACAGAGCTCATGCTGGGTAGGCAAATTCTAGGACCACTGGAACGTCTTCCACCGACCACCTTCACCAGATCAAGCTGCTTATTCCCTGGTAGAACGACAAAACATCATGATGGAGGAAGTGAGGAACAGAATGAGGATGTGTCAAGCCAAACAAGCTAGGTATTATAATAACCATAGGAAAAATGCGCAGTTTCAAACGGGTGACCTAGTTTGGATTAAAACTCATCCTCTCTCTAGTTCCTCAAACAAATTCTCTGCCAA
The DNA here is from genome assembly GCF_025860055.1 of Xyrauchen texanus. Taxonomy (NCBI): domain Eukaryota; kingdom Metazoa; phylum Chordata; class Actinopteri; order Cypriniformes; family Catostomidae; genus Xyrauchen; species Xyrauchen texanus. Next base: position 1,734,363 of record NC_068302.1, on the reverse strand, counting down.
GCTAGCCCAAGTGGGAGGGTCCAGCTGAGATAAAAAGTAAAACAGGGCCAATAAATTACACTGTGTGCTGGGGCAACCCACCTAGAACTGATACCTATAATGTGGTAAACCTGAAGCGCGACTATGGACGCTCTTCTCCGATGCCGCTGGCTGGGGGGGGGGATTATGTAGCATAGCCACATAGGGGGGAATGTTTATACTGCTGTGATTATTATAATTACTCTTATATATACAACTGTTATTTTATAATCATTCTTCCTGTGTTATTTGCCCTGGTGTGTGATTGGATTCCCGTTTACTCACGCGAGAGTTCTCTCACGACGTGCCAGAGAATACCTGTGACGTCAGTCAAATCAAAGAACGACTTTTACTTCTGTATAAACAGAGTCGGTAAACCAGTGTTTACCGACAAAAAACCCTCATCGTGGAATCATCATTTAAGTTGGATTATTTACCGTTGAGGAAATAGTCACAGAGCAGCGCTGCGTCTCATCGAGCTCCCGGACTTAAACTAATCTGCCGGTGAGGCCGAGTCAACATACACACACACACTTACAGTACAGTGTACGGACAGTTTCCATTACGGACTATTTATCCACTCTCTTTATTACCACGCTCCGTTTGTTTACTTTGTATGTCCTGTATATATGTATATATCTTGTTAAACTTGAATGTTGTCAGCCACCTATTTTGTAAATACACTTGGGGATTTAAACTCATTTGTTATTCAAGCCTTCATTTTTCACTCATTCCAACACTAGTATAATTAAGGATTAGACCGTTAAGTTTTTTGTGTATCTTCACCTACATAAATAGCAGGCTGAACGTTACAAACTGCCTCGAGTTGCTGGCAGTACTGCTCACCCTTGGAGGCTATTGCCGTTGATCCAGGGCAAGCACGTGTTTGTCCGGACAGACAACAAGACGACAGTGTCTTATATAAACCGCAAAGGTGGTTTCCGATCATGTCGCATGTCGTAACTCGCCCGTCACCTCCTCCTCTGGAGTTAGCAGCAATTCAGGTCGCTGTGGGCCACTCATATCCCTTGCAACCTCAACATCACAGCAGATGATCTGTCGTGGCAGGTGACACTCAGGGGAGAGTGGAGACTCCACCCCCAGGTGGTCAAGCTGATATGGAGTCCATTTGGCAAGGCACAGGTAGACCTGTTCGCCTCCCGGGAATCCTCCCATTGCCCGCTCTGGTATGCCCTGACATGAGCTCCCCTCTGTACAGACGCGCTGACACACACCTGGCCCCGGGGGCTGTGCAAATACGTGTTTCCCCCAGTGAGCCTACTTGTACAGGTTCTGTGCAAGGTCAGGGAGGATGAGGAACAAGTCACCCTCGTGGCGCCATATTGGCTCACTCGCACACTCCTTGCGACAGCACCTCCCTGGCAGACTCCCCTGAGGAAGAACCTTCTTTCTCAGGGATGGGGCACCATCCGGCACCCATGCCCAGACCTCCGGAATCTCCATGTCTGGTTCTTGGACGGGATGCAAAAGACCTAAGTCATCTACCTGTTCTTCAGGTTCCCGAGAGGAGCCAGAAAATTGAACCCTCCTAGGCCACACCTCTTCCCTAATGGGACCTCTCCATGGACCTTCAAGGCCTATGGAGGGCCCACCTCGAGCCCTTAGAGTCAGTCGATCTAAAGGCCATCACTGCCCTCCTTACCGTGCTCACTTCCATCAGTGGGTCGTCGACCTGTGAGTATTCTCTGTCAGCGAACGTGCCTGGAGTTTGGTCCGGAAGACTCTCACGTAGATCCTGAGACCCCGACCGGACTATATGCCCAAGGTTCCCATGACCCCTTTAGCAAGTGCAGCTGCCCCAGGGGAGGCAGACCCAGCTTTATTGTTGCTGTGTCTGGTGTGTGCTTTGCGCATCTATTTGGATTGGACGCAGAGTTTTAGACGCTCTGAGCAGCTCTTTGTCTGCTTCGGTGGACAGCAGAAAGGAAACGCTCTCTCTGAACAGAGGCTTACCCACTGGATCATGGAGGCCATTGCTTTTGCCTACCAGATCCAGTCCATGCCCTCCCCCTTGCAGGATCGAGCACACTCTACAAGGATTATGGCATCCTCATAGGCACTGGCCAATGGCACCTCTCTAGAAGACATCTGTAGAGCAGCAGGCTGGGCAACACCCAATACCATGCAAGATTTTACAATCTCCGGGTTGAGCTGGTTTCGTCCCGTGTTCTTTCAGGTACGAACAGGTAAGTTTCGTTATGCGGGGTAGCTGGCCGGGTGTACCGCTTGTGTATAGCACCTTTCCCCTCCACGAAGGTGAAGCCTTGCGCTCTTCTCTCCCATGCGTGAACCCTGGATGTCCTTCCTCCTAGCCCTCTGGCTCACGAGTTCGGATCAGTATGTGTGCCCTGTACTGGGTTAAGTGCTCCACAGGTCTCAGTTACCCCAGTAACCTCCTGTGATGTATCTTCCATGGTACGGTCTCCCTTTTTGGTAGACCCGTTTCCCCATTGTCACTGCATTTGTAGAGCTCCTCCCCTATGAAGGGCAGGACCTACTGTAGCGCCTCTTTAATGTGCGTCCTTAGGCCCATATGATGTATTTTTTACCCGCCCCTTCAGGCCAGGGTGTGGCCTCCATGGGGTCTTTCCCCCCTGAAAGAATAGGAACGGAAAAGAACGCCTTCCCCGGCACGTTTTATGAGCATTTAAAGGCCCCAGCCCCCAGAGGGTTGTTGGGAATTACATGACGTTTTGGGCGTCTGAGGAGGCTTCGTGCAGTCCGAGTGCATTTGTTCCTACGTTTTTAGTAGCTTGCTAACACCTGCATTGGCAGTTCATGTAACACAGTTCAGCCACTGTGGCATTTGTATTCAATATGTCTCATAGAGTCGCGTTACTATACCTATATTTTTGCTAAATGATTTTTATGTGGCTTAATGTACAAATCGTGACAGTTTCCTGCTGAAATACTAGAACACTAGAGGCACTAAAACAAAAACGTCTCATTTACTGTCGTAACCTCCGTTTCCTGATGGAGGGAATGAGACTTTGCATCCCTCTTGCCACAGGATGAACTACACCGCTGTAATGGCCTGTACCTTGACTTGGCTCCTCAGTGCAAAAACCTGAATGAATCCGCATTCCAGTCTCCCTTTTATACCCATATGTCGGGGGAAGTGGCATGCAAATTCTACTCGCCAATTCTCATTGGCCTTTTTCAAAGATCTGAAGGTGTCTCTGGCTCTCGAGATTGACCCCTAGTGTCACTACATTGACACAATGTCTCTTTCCCTCCATCAGGGAACGGAGGTTACGACAGTAACCGAGACGTTTTGTTTTAGTGCCTCTAGTGTTCTAGTATTTCAGCAGGAAACTGTCACGATTTGTACATTAAGCCACATAAAAATCATTTAGCAAAAATATAGGTATAGTAACACCACTCTATGAGACCAGGTTGGTTTAAAAACAGAAAAGGTGAGTACATATTGAAGGAAATATCAAGCTGAATATTATCAGTATAGAAGTGAAAACTAATTATGATTAATAATATCACTAATAGAATTAGGGATTCTAATTAATCACTAATTGCCTGTGTCTCCTAATGAAAGCTTATAGATGAAATTACCATGACATTAAACAACCGTGCTTCTGGGTTTTTCAGAGCAGATTCAATAGTGGATATTTGCAGTGCTGCAGTTTTAAGAATTTTTAAGAATCATATAATATAATCATGTTTGTTTATGTTAATAAAAGTTAATATAAATGGATTTTTGTGGTTTACAGTGAAGAAATATGTGCAGGTTCTTTCTGAACTTTCAACAAGACAAGTTTTAACTTTGTTCAAAATGCCTTTGTCATTATGTTTGACATGTAACAGAAGAGACTATTTAGCCTGAGACAGAGCACTTGTATCCACTTACATATCCATAGAAAATTGTTGCTCAGGAATGTTCCTAAGATGCCAGCTGAGTGGACTGACTTGCCTTGAAAGAACTTTGGTTATAGTTATTTTTCATATAAGGTCACATTGAGATCATATTGGGTCTAATTTCTTTAACAGAAAATTTTAATTCTTGGTGATTTTAATATACACATGGACAAAAAAGATATTTCATCAACTAGAGACTTTACATCTTTATTAGACTGTTTTGAGTTACATCAAGTTGTGGATTGTCCTACACACAATAAAGGCCACATTTTGGATCTTGTGATTCAAAATGGTACACTTGTGTCTGGGTTGTCTGTATCTGATTTTGGGTTATCTGATCACTTAGCCATTCTTTTCAAGTTGGAGTTACCTGATTTACTTACTACTACTTCCCGTATTATTTATTACCGTAAGTGGAGATCTATTGCACCCACCGACTTCTCAGACTTTATTGACTCTGCTATTAGCTGTATTGTACCATCTGATGCATTGGATGATAAAGTAAATCAGTTGTACACAATTCTTTCATCTGGCCTGGACACATTTGCACCTCTGATGTCACATGCTGTATCTTTTAAACGATCTGCCCCGTGGTATAACGATGATCTGCGCGCAATGAAAACTCAGTGTCGCAAAATGGAGCGCAGATGGCGCTCTACTGGTCTAACTGTGTATCATCTGGCTTGGAAAGAAAGTTTGGGAGAATATAGGACTGAAATTGTATCGAGAAGGTCTGCTCATTTCTCCCAGATCATTGCAAGTAATCAAGATAACCCAAGAAAATTGTTTAATTCTATTAACAATCTTTTAAACAGAAATATCATTCCCAATGTCCCTCTTTCTGTTCAATTATGCAATACATTTCTTGAGTTTTTTGGCAATAAGATTGAGGGGATAAGAGATCAGATTACTACCACTAATACAACTGTTACCCCAAAAATAAGTAACATGGAATTTTCTGGTGTTTGTTTTTCAGAATTCTCCATGTTAGATTCTCAATCCCTGTGTAATGTGGTTCTAAAAATGAGGGCTGCCACCTCAAGTGTTGGTCCCATACCAGCTGGGTTGTTTCAGTCATGCTTTTCTTCTTTGTGTCCGGCTGTATTGAGTATTATAAATGCCTCACTGTCTTCTGGTGTCATGCCATCTGCACTTAAAATTGCTGCTGTAACCCCTGTCCCAAAAACAAATAGCCGTGACTGTGAGAATCTAGCAAATTTTCGTCCCATCTCTGGTCTCCCTTTTATTGCTAAAATCCTGGAACGTATTGTTGCTTCACAACTGCTTTCTCATTTGTCTGCAAATAACCTTTTGAGCCTCTTCAATCTGGCTTTCGAAAAATGCATAGCACTGAGACACCATTAGTCAAAGTCACAAATGACTTATTGATGGCTTCCGATGCTGGTTGCTTATCAATACTGATTCTGCTTGATCTCAGTGCTGCTTTCGACACTATTGATCATAGCACTTTACTCTCGCGCTTAGAGTCTGTCTTTGGTGTATCTGACTCTGCTCTGAGCTGGTTTAAGTCTTATTTTTCGGATCGCAAACAATTTGTTGTGCTGGGTGGCTGCAGATCTGAGGCTGGTATGGTAAAATTTGGTGTTCCTCAGGGTTCAATTTTGGGTCCCTTACTTTTCACTCTTTATATTTTTCCTCTTGGCCAACTCTTGAGGTCTCTAGGTCTTGATTTTCATTTTTATGCGGACTGACACCCAGATATATGTTCACTCAAAATCTGATGTAAATGTGGTCAGTATTACATCTCTCTAACTGTATCACAGTTATTAAAAATTGGATGTCTGCTAATTTTTTATGCTTAAATAGTGATAAGACTGAGGTGATGCTTATTGGTTCAGCCCCACCAGTTACGCAGAGTGCAACCTGTAGCGTTACAAGTGGATCGGCTCTGTAATCCAGTTCCAATCAAAATTAAAAAACTTGGGAGTAATTTTTGATTCTAATTAAACATTCGATCTTCACGTATGTAATACTGTTAGAGTTTCTTTTTTCATCTTAGAAATATATCCAGATTACGGACCATGCTGTCCTTTCCTGTAGCTGAAAAATTAATTAATACTCTGTTTTTTTCTCGAATTGATTATTGTAATGCCTTGTTAGCAGGAGCATCAAAATCTATTCTGAACAATCTTCAGTGGGTACAAAACTCTGCCGCACGTATTCTGACTAGGACAAGACAAAGAGATCATATAAAACCCATTTTAGAGATCTTGCATTGGTTACCGGTTAAATTTCGTGTTGATTTTAAGATTCTGATGTTGACGTACAAGGCATTGAATGGACTCGCTCCTAAATATCTCGCCGAGCTTTTAATGCCCTACATTCCAACACGTAATCTTCGCGCTGCTGATGCCGGTCTTTTAGCTGTTCCGGTAACGAAGCTAAAAACAATGGGTGATAGGGCATTCTCTTCAGTCGCCCCAAAGTTATGGAACTCCTTGCCTTCCGAAATAAGATTTGCACCATCTTTGAAAAGGTTTAAAACATCCCTTAAAACTCATTATTTTACGGAAGCATTTGGGTAGAGGTGATATTGGTGGCTGTTAATGAGATGTATATTATGGTCTTAATCTGTCTTGATATTTATTTATAATTTGTTTTTAGGTTTGTAATCATGTGTGAAATATTTTGCCTTTTTATGTGTTTTTTTACTTGTAATTCTGCTTATGTAAAGCGCTCTGAGAATTAACTTTTAAAAGCGCTATACAAAATAAAGTTATTATTATTATTATTATAACAGCAATTGCTCTTGAAAATTGTCATTCACGATCAGAGTTTATGTGATTCCTTTGTGAAAAGTTCAAATCTGCCAACCGCAGCTGCAGGACAAATGGTCAATAACTTCATCTAAACAAGGAGAACAGCAGAGAACCCAGTACAGAGCCTTGTGGCACTCCATACTTAACTTGTGTCTGATCTGATAGTTACTTATTTACACAAATCATTTGTTAGCATTTTTGTAATTTAACCAGTCTACATTTAAAGTGCATTTATCTGTTTTGAATGTGTTTCAGTAGTGTTCCATAAAAATAAAGTCATTTTCTGTTAAATTTGATCAGTCATCTGAGGAGGTTTGTTTGTTCCCTAAGTATCCATTTATAATCGATACTGAGGTATCAGGGCTGGTATCGTACTAAAGTGTTGGTATCGGAGCAACCCTATGGTCTATTGTGTCAAAGGCAGCACTAAGATCTAATAGAACAGGAAGAGAAATGCAGCCACGGTCAGATGATAAGAGCAAGTCATTTGTCACTCTGATAAGAGCAGTCTCTGTACTATGATGGGACCAAATCTTGACTGAATTTCTTCATAAATACCATTCCTCTACAAAAAAACAAATAATAGATCAAAATCAAATGATCATAGTCAGGAGTGCACAGCTTTTTCTAGTATTTTTAACATACATGGGACATTTCAGATGTTTGTGTTATTAATCAATTCACCAGGATGGAGCTGTGTCTTCAATAGGGGGGTTAATAACTGCCATCTTGAAAGTTTTTGGGACATGTCCTAAAAACATAATTTTCATTTTTGGGTGAACTGTCATTTTGAGGTAAGGGAGAGTCAGCAGACACCATAAATGGGGCCTCCTTTGTGAGTTGGGAGCCCTGGGCTTAAGCCATGCATTAATCTGTCCCTTTGTGGAGGAATAGTAGACTGTTTATAGTGTTCACAGAAGGGCGTCCTCAGTTCTATGTCCTGTACTTTGCATATATGTGTGTTTGTCATGCTAGTGTCATGCCTAAAATACTTTATGGATCCTATGCAAATTCATGAACACATTTTGAGACACACATGTTACTTAGGGGCTGCTGCACATTCAAGCTCAAGTGGTCTTAATAAGATAAACTTGTCTTTCCAGTAGCTGTATTGTGTAAGGCACCAATGCATGGCATCATAACTGCTGCCCCAAACACTAATTTAAACCAACTGAAAACTTCACTGTTTACATCAGCAACACTTTGCAAGTGTTTTTGCAATTGTTCAGTGTCAATAATACCTTCATGTACACTTTAACAGATTTACAAAAAATTAAAAACCCTGATATCATGTTCGATCATCATCAAATCATATGTTTTTGCAGTCCCTTCATTTTCAGATTAAGGCACACCCTTAAAGGCATAGTGAAATTTCTGTCATTATTTACTCACCTTTTTGATGTATTTATTGTTTAACCTTCATTTAACTAGGTAATTCCTATTGAGATTTCTCTTTTACAAGAGAAACCTGCCCAAGAAATGCAGCAACCAGATCTAGACATTATACCACATAAATACATAAATGAACAGCATATGAAACAACATGTAAAAACACAATAATTTACATGTTCCAATCAAACATTTGTAATTCATTTTAAATTCACTAAGTGTAATAAGATCTTGAAGTTTAGGACAGATTGCAAAGTCAAACCATTATGTTGTTCTAAACACGCATGACTTTCTTTCTTCCATGGAACACAAGGAGATCTTTAGCAGAATTTCGGAGCTGCTCTTTTCCATACATTGAAATAATATAGTGACCAGTGGCAGTCCAACTCAAGAAAGGACAAAATGTGCACCATTAAAGGAATATTCTGGGTTCAGCACAAGTTAAACTCAATCGACAGCACTTGTAACATAATGTTTATTACCACTAAAGTTTCAGTCTGGATTTGAATGTGGCTACTGTTGGGGCACATCTAACCTCTTTGGGAAGATGGTTCCAGCATAATAGCTAAACGCTGTCTCGCTTTGTTTTGAGTGAACCCTTGGAATATCTAACTGACTTGATCCTAATGATCTGAGAGATCGGTTAGGTTTATATTCAACAAGCATATCTGAAATGTATTTAGGTCCTAGTCTATTGAGTGACTTATAAATAATGAATAGTACTTTAAAATCAATAAATGTAACTGGAAGCCAGTGTAAAGACCTGAGGACTGGAGTAATATGCAGCATTCTGAATGAGCTGCAGGTGTCTAATGGTCTTTTTAGGAAGGCGAGTTAGGAGTCTATTGCAGTAGTCCACCCAACTGGTGATGAATGCATGAACAAGTTTCTCAACGTCTTGACTGGATACAAAACATCTAATTCTGGCTATAATATTTTTAGATGATAATAAGCTGATTTAGTTATTGTTACTTACACCAAAATTACACCAACATTCCTTACATGATTTTTTGGTTTTCAGACCACTTGGAGTCAAGGTATGTATTCACCTTTTGGAATTTTGCCTTTGTTGCCAAATACAATGACCTCTGTCTTGTCATTGTTTAACTGAAGGAAGTTTTAGCACATCTAACAGTTCATTTCATCAATGCACTGGCATAGAGAGACTATAGGGCTGTAGTCATTTGGCGGTAAGGGAAACAGGTAGAACAGGTCGTCTGCATAGTTATGGCATGCAGATTGGTTCTTTTTCATAATTTGGCCAAGTGGGAGCTTATATACGTTGAACAGGAGCGGTGCAAGAATTGAGCCTTGTGGGACTCTGCATGTCATGAATGTCCACTCAGATTCATAGTTGCCTATGTTCACATAGTAACCTCTACCTTCTAGATATGACCTGAACCAGCTGAGGAGCGTCCCAGAGAGCCATACCAAGTTTTTCAATCTGTCTAGGAGAATGTTGTGGTCAACAGTGTCAAAAGTAGCACTGAGATCTAATAATATCAGCACTGATATTTTGCCTGAATCAGTATTTAGCCGAATATCATTTAGGATCTTTATGAGTGCAGTCTCTGTGCTGTGATGTAGACAGAAACCAGATCGTAAATTGTCCAAGTGGCCATTTGACATTAAGAATTTGTTCAGCTGATTGAAAACAACCTTTTCAATGAATTTGCCTATGAAAGGAAGATTTGAAATTGGCCTGTAGTTCAATATCGAGTTTTTCTTTTCAAGAAGGGGCTTGACATCTTCAGTTTTCAGGGACTTCGGAAACGTGCCTGAAAGGAGGTATGCATTTACTATTTCTAACAGATATGGTTCAAGACAGTTAAACACGTTTTTGAAAAATGTTGTGGGGAGTGTGTCAAGACAGCAGGTTGAAGTTTTAAGATGCTGTACTATTTCCTCCAGGGTTTTGCCATCGATTTCCTCAAAATCAGACATAGTGAGTTATTTCTAAAGTTTCTGTGGTGGGTACTGTCTGACCTCAGTGCAACATGAGGACGAGCTGATTGCTACTCTAATATCATTGATCTTCTTCATGAAAAAGATGCAAACTCTTTGCATTTTCTGTCAGAGAGAATTTCACAGGGAACCTGTGTTGGGGGGTTTGTTGTCGATGTTTTGTCTCTCTACAGTAGCAAAAAGTTTATATTGCTATTAATAATGTTTGAGAAGCAGGTCTGTCTAGCTGTGCCTAATTCCAAATTGAAAGCATGAAGGCTGTCTTTATAGATTATAATGGACTTCAAGTTGTGTTTTCCACCACATTCATTCTGCTTTCCTGCATTTTCTTTTCATGTCATTCACTGCTGTTGTGTTACTCCAGGGTGCTTTACACCTGCCAGTGATCATCCGGACCTTTACAGGAGCAATGCCACCAATAGCATTTTTAACTTTAGAGTTAAAGTTATCAAGGAGATCATCAACACAGTCTGCAGATATACTCGGTTTCAAAGATATAACCTTGATAAATTGCACACTACATACATGCTTGAAACTGTTTTGAGTTATTTGGCAGTGTTGTGTTCAGGATTATCTATATGAATGTTGAAATCCCCAGCAATAACAAAATTATCAATTTGTTGATAACAATTCTGTAAAATCATCAACAAAGCCAGGAGAGTATTTTGGATAAATAATAAATAATTATAAATAGATTGCGTGGAGAACCTTTTATGAACTGTTGTTTTCTGGCAGGCACCAGAGAGTACTGAGCAGTAGAACCGTCAGGCACAAGAACTGTTTTTTTCCCCTCAGGCTATCCATCACATGAACAGTTAAAACTGCCTCATTGTGCAATAATTATCTGCAATATCTGCTTCTTTCAATTAAGGAAAATCTCGAAACTTAGAAATATGGTTTCACAAAATGATTTGGAGCTTATCATTCATGCCTTTGTGTCTTCGCGTTTAGACTATTGCAATAGTTTATTTTCATGCCTAAACCAGAAGGAGCTCTCTCGACTGCAATTACTGCAAAACTCTGCAGCCAGAATTTTAACACGTACAAATAGGAGGTCTCATATATCCCCTATCCTAAAAGAACTTCACTGGCTACCAGTGTCTTATAGGATACATTTTAAAATTTTGGTTTTAGTTTTCAGAGCTTTGCATGGTCAGGCACCTCCCTATATTAGTGACTTGATTCAGCGTTATACTCCTGTGCGTACTTTGAGGTCTGTGGATCAGAACCTGTTGATGGTTCCACGCACTCGCTATCGTACTAGAGGTGACCGATCTTTTCAGGCTGTTGCCTCTAGGTTGTGGAATGACCTCCCACCGTCTATGCGCTCTCTTGACTCTGTTGATGCCTTCAAATGCAGACTAAAGACCCATTTATTTGTTCAGGCTTTTAATTAGCTGCTTGTGGGTTGATATGATCATGTACTGTATATGCTTTTATTGTGTGTATTTTATGATATAAATGTTTTAGTTGTGAAGCACTTTGTGGCCTTATACCTGTGAAAGGTACTATATAAATAAACTTTTACTTACTTACTTACAATACACATTACATTTCCTTGTTGTATATAACAGATTTATTTGTATATTGTACATATGAATATATATATATATATATATATATATATATATATATCCATCCATCCATCCATCGTCAACCGCTTATCCTGTGTACAGGGTTGCGGGGTATATATATATATATATATATATATATATATATATATATATATATATATATATATATATATATTGTCTTATTGTGTATTTCTATACGTATATACTTTATTGTTTATTCACTTTTTATTTTTATTCTATTTCTTTATTATTAACTCTGTCTTGTTGTTGTATTGTTAGTGCACTGGAAGCTTCTGTCACCAAGACAAATTCCTTGTATGTGTAAACTATGACAGGGCGGAAGGTGGGGGCAGGTCGTAATTTTACACACCGGACCCTTATCAGGCTAATCAAGCTTCCGAGAGGAATAAAGGGAGACTGTGTACGGTGGTGCGGGAGAGAGAGAGCGTTTACCGACAGCTGTCCCGTGTGTGTTTGTGTGTGTGTGTCTTTTTTTTAATTAAATATTATTTATATTGTTAAGCTGGTTCTCGCCTCCTTCTTTTAACCCCTTTACACTGGTGCCGAAGACAAGGGAAGGAGGAAGGAATTTGGCATAGTGGAGTTCTTGCCCCTACCATCCACCCCAACAGAGTAGCCGCGGCCATCTGCCGGGGGACAGAGGAGCCTGGCCTCCTGGAAGTGGAGGAACGGCCTCCGACAGTGAGGGGAGAAGGGGCTCCTAGCCGACCGCCTGGAGCAGTCAGGGCCACTGCCAGGGGTGGGGGAGACCTCTACCAGCCGCTAAATGCAGCGGGGTCAAGAGAGGACCGCCAACCGTGAGCGGGGAGGGGTGGCGGGGCGTTCCGCTAGAGGCCGGAGGACTGCCTTCGATCCGCCAGGGGAGACATAGCTGTTGTCCGTTAAAGGGTGGAGGAGTGGCCGAGGACCAAGCTACAGCGTATCAGAGAACCGGCGAGTACGTGTTTTGTTTCTCTCTTTCCCACTGCCACTCCGCGTTGGCCTTTTCCCTCTCTTTTAAATTTTACAGTCTTTTTACAGGATTTTAGACAATTGGTTGAAACACTCTCTGGGCCCTGTGATTTTCTTGTCTTTTACAGAAGACCCGGCACACATCCTCTTCACAGATCTTAAGTGCACACCGAGTAGCAGGAGGGGTGGAGGATGTAGGTGTGCGGGTGGAGAGCGTGTGTGGGTGTGTGAGACTGGGCTTTTCAAATCTACAGTAAAACACATTCAGATCGTCAGCCAGTTGTTGATTCCATACAGTGTGAGGGATGGTGTCTTTTAAAAAAAAATTATATTAGAATTTTACATTATACAACAAACATAAAGCAAAACAGAATACAAAAAAATTGTACAAAGAATATACAAATGAATTAATAATAATAATAATAATAATAATAAAATAAAATAAAAAATAAGAACAACAACCAGGGCGTGTAAGCAATTTTAGTGATGAAGCAAACCTCAAAACAAGCACTCAATAGAGGGCAGGCAGCATACTATGTGCTACCTTGTTGGTCAGAGTCAGCATTATGATCCAGAAATGGTTGCCATATACTGTAAAATGTATCAAGTTTACCCATAACTCCATACCGGACTCTCTCTATGTGCAATATTCCAGTAAGATGAGTCAACCAGGTCTTAAACTGAGGAACAGTACCCGACTTCCAAAGTCTTAGAATAATACTTTTAGCAATAATCATCCCATAAATAATGGTGCTTTGTACAGAGACATTATGGTCTAAAAGAGAATATATGCAATCTCTGGTTCAGGATTAAAAATACAACTATATATATCAGAAAACCACTTAAATATGTCACACCAAAAACCATAACATTTAGGGCATGCCCTCTGCAGATTTACACCGGTCACATATGGGAGAAATGGTAGGGAAAATTCTATGTAATTTAGATTTTGAATAGTGCAGTCTATGCATCACCTTGAATTGAATTAACTGATGCCTAGAATTAATAGAGAAAGATCGAATCCTCCCACACCTCATCTCCAATCTGCATGCCCAATTCCTCCTCCCAAGCATTTTTCAAAGAATGCGTAGAATATCTCACTTCTTCAGAAAATACATTTACAAATTCTGAAATCAAATGTTTGGAATCAGGCGAGCCCAACAATAGCCTATAAATCCTTCTTTCCCCCGATAAAGACTCAAAATTAGGCACTACGTGACGTATATAATTTCTAATCTGTAAATATCGGAAGAAGTGTGTTGTGGGGAGAGAGAACTTCTCTTTTAACTGAGAAAAATAGGCAACATGTTTGTTAACTTATAAATCCTTCAAGGTGACTATACCACTCAGTATCCAGATATTAAATGTCACATCTGCGAGAGAAGGGGGAAATGCATGATTGCGATATACTGGTGCAAATATAGCAGTACCAGGTAAACCGCAAACCTTTTTAATTTGGTGCCATATTTTCAAGCAGTTTGAAACAATAAAATGATCCACCTTAACAGAAGCGAACTGTTTTTAATGCCATTTTTTTTCAATGGCAACCCAGGGAGGAATATCAGTTGAGATTTCCATTTTATAATCCTCCTGCCAATAAACAAGGGCCCCTGCATTCGCTGCCCAGTAGTAATGTAAAAAACAAGGTAGCCCTAACCCATCTTTATCTCTTGGTTTCTGCAAATGTATTTTTGATATTCTGTGAGCTTTAAAGCCCCAGATAAAAGGCAGGATTATTGAATCTAATGTTTTGAAAAATATATAAAAATCTAGGCAAAGAGACCATTTTAACAGCATTTATATGGCCTATCATAGAAAGAGCTAGAGTCCTCCATTTGCTTATGTCTAACTTCAGATCCTCCAATTTCTGAAGAAAATTCAGTTTAAAAATGTATTTGGGTTTTTTGGGCAGAACAACTCCAAGATTCTTAAGTCTATCTGTGATTTTGAAAGGGAGATTGTGCAGAAGATTGTGTCAAGATCGGCACCTAAAGACATGAATTCACTCTTCTGCCAATTAATTGTATATCCAGAGACTGTACCAAAAGATTTTATAAGATCTAACAGTAAAGGGACAGACCCTTCAGGATTCGAAAGAAAAAGTACTACATCATCTGCATATAGGGAAATGTAATGATCTACATTTCCCAGATTTACAGGCTCGATAAATGGATGATTTCTAATACTAATCGCAAGGGGTTCGATTGCAATAGCAAAAAACAAAGGGCTGAGGGGACATCCTTGACGTGTCCCACGATGCAATAAAAATGAGTTTGTGAAATAAGGAAGAAGTTGGGTGGGCATATAATGTTGTAATCCATGACACAAAACGACTACCATTCCCACATTCCTCCAAAACTTTCACCAAATACGGACATTCCACGCTTTCTCTTCATCTAAACACAGAGTGGCAACTTTAGAGCATTTCTTAAACTTATGGTTCATTTATAATAATTAATCTTCTAACACTGAAAAATGAAAATCTATTGGGAACAAAACCAGTTTGATCCATATGTATAATGGATGAAATGTATTTATTTAATCTAATAGCTAATCGTTTCATAAAAATTTTAATGTCACAGTTCAGTAGTGCGATAGGCCGATAAGATGAAGGCTCAGTCTCATCCTTACCCTCTTTCAGAATTAGTGAGAAATTAGCGTTGTATAATGTGTCAGGGAATTTTTGTGTTTCAAGCGAATGAGTGAACATCCTCAGCAAAAGGGGAGCCAGCTTCCCACAATACTTTTTATATAATTCAATACCAAAACCATCTGGCCCTGCCGCCTTGCCATTAGGAAAGGAATTTATAGCATCAACAATCTCTGGAATAATAATGTCAGAGTTTAAAGCCTCACGAGCATCATCACTCAGTTTAGGAAGATTCAAAGGCCCTAACCAATTAGAAATATCCCCTCTTGCTCTTGATGTATATAATTGCTCCTAATATTCTCTAAAGCGATCATTTATACCCTTAGGATCAACAATTATATCTCTAGCTTTTGATTTAATTTTGTGTATGGCTTTATTTGCTTGTAAGCCCCTCAGTTGTCGAGCTAGCAATTTATGGGGCTTATCCCCCAACTCAAAATGTTTTTGTCTTATCCTCAACAATTGATCCCACACCTGTCCAGATAAAATAGTATTATATTCATACTTTAATGTAAGAATATTCTGTAAGGTAAAAGGGCTAGAGGAGGTTCTATAACAAGGTTCCAACTGATATAATTCCCCTTCGATTTCCGAAAGGCATCTACGTCTGTCTCTTCTGGCCGAATACTCAAAAAAGATAATATGTCCCCTGGTCACAGCCTTAAAAGATTCCCACAAAGTGTCTGTGACTTCAGAGTTATCATTGATCTCTAGAAATTCTGAAATATTTTCAGATATTAATTGGCAAAATAATACATCAGACAACAATGTGGTTTAATCTTATGGCCAAGATCAAGAACCATTGACGTTGGAGAGTGATCAGAAATTAAGATTTGATCATTTGAAGTGGTCACATTTGATATAAGTTTGGAGTCAAGTAAAAAATTATCTATTCTAGAGGAAGACTTGTGCCTTTGTGAAAAAAAGAATAATCTCTAGCTGTGGGATGTATCAGTCTCCATATATCAACCAGGTTCATAGAGGACATTAGGTTATTTAAAACTAGCAGAAGGTAACTGGCTTGATTGGGCTGACCTGTCCAAAAAATTATATATTATATATAATTATATATATACCACCTATATATATATTATAAAATCACCACCTACAATCACATGTGAATCAATAAGTTAAATATTTTAGTAAAGAGAGTAGGGTCATCAATATTTGGTCCATATACATTAAGAAGTGTAACATGAAATGAGTAAATGTAACCAGTTACCAGGATATATCCACCATTTGGATCACTCAGAGTGGAGACATGTCTAAAAGGAATCATTTTACAAGTTAGGATTACAACTCCTCTAGCCTTATTAGAGAACGTGGACTGAAATATATGGCCAACCCAGCTGCATTTGAGCATCTTCTCTCTCGTGGGCCTAATATGGGTCTCCTGCAAGTACATAACATCAGCAGACAGAGATTTCAAATGTGAAAATATTTTAGCTCGCTTAAGCACATGACCCAGGCCACGTACATTCCAGCTGGTAAAAGTAATGCCGCTGCCCCTAGAAGGTAAACTAGGATTCATACAAAAGTTGAATATAAACAATGTACATGCATACCACCCTTTTAAAACACTTAAAAAATACATAAATAACTCATCTAAAAATATAATCAAGAACATTACCCCCTACCCCCGTCCCACTTTCCCAAACAAATTGAGAACACATATCCCAGAAAATCACTGAAGGTTTGCCAAACCATTGGATCAGCGAAACTACAACTAACAAAAATAAAAAAGCCCTATAGATCCCTCTCCAATCAAATGAACAATTACTCATGAACAAAGAAAAAATGGTCAAATGAATGTCCCAGTCTAAGCGACTGCTGAATAAAAGTCACATACCAAAGCAGGCCATGCCTGCATACATGTTCAATTAATTTCAAGACAGCGTCCCAATGAAGGCCTCCACCTCCTCGGGAGAGGAAAACACCTTGACAGTTATACCGTGGGTGATGCGAAATCTTGCCGGGTAAATGAAGCCGCTCCTCATACCAGCTTCCCAGAGACGTTTCCTGACATCATTGAATGCCTGCCGCAGCTTCATTATTTCAGCCGGAAAGTCAGGAAAAACAGATATCGGCCTGTCCTTGTAACGCAAAGGAAACCGTTGGTGAGCCAACTGAAGTATTTTTTCCTTTATTTGAAAATGATGAATACGGCTATCATCACACTCGGCCGCGCAACTTCTCAGAGGAATTGCCTACCCAGCCGATGAGCTCGATCCACTTCCAACTGTTTAGAGAAGTTGCTAGCGCCCAGCAGGTCTGGAATAAACTTCGTCAAAAATTCTGTGGGGCGCCCATTCTCTATCTTCTCAGGTAAGCCAACAATTTTAATGTTTTGCCACCTGGACCGAGCCTCCAGATCCGCGTCAGCCTCGCCACTTGACTCCGAGGCTGCCGCGGCCTGTTCTGACATCTCCGTCGGCGACTGAGCAAGGGACTCATTCAATGGTTTAACCAACTTCTTTCCCATTTCAGCTTTTGGCTTGGTCATCATACAGATCTTTAACAAAGAATATAGTAAAATAATGCAAAAAGAAAACACGAAATTAAAATAATGACCGAATAATTTGAAAAATGGAGAGGAACTCAGCAAAACATGTCAACTCCATACGGTACTCACTAGCATATTCTCCTTTGTCAGTGTGTTTCTGGCCTGATTGTACAAGATTCTGTAAGCATCCCTTTTAACCTGACGAAGCAGCCTGAGTTTTGTTGTAAACCATGGTTTGTCATTGTTGAACGTTAAAGTCCTAGTAGGAATGCACATCCTCACAGAAACTGATATATGATGTCACAGTATATGTTAGCTCGTCCAGATTGGTGTCTGCAGCTTCAAAAACACTACAATCAGTGCAGTCAAAGCAGACTTTTAGTTCTGGCTCTGCTTCATTGGTCCACTTTTTTACAGTCTTTACTACAGGTTTAGCTGATTTAAGTTTCTGCCTATAGGTTGGAAGAAGGTGAACCAGACAGTGATCAGAGATTCCCAAAGCTGCTATAGGGATAGAGCAATATGCATCCTTAAATGTTGTGTAGCAGTGATCCAGTATATTTCTGTCTCTGGTGGGGCATGTAATGTGCTGTCTGTATTTTGGCAGATCACAGGTGAGGTTGGCTCTGTTAAAATCACCGAGAATAATAATAAGTCTGGGTATTGTTGTTCTGTGTCTGTTATCTGATCAGCCAGCTGTTGCAGTACTGCACTCACACACGGTTACGGAGGAATATAAACACTCTCCAGAATAAAGAAGGAAAACTCCAGTGTCAAGTAGAAAGGCTTACAGTTGATAAAAGCACTTCCAAATTAGGACAGCACATCTTCTTTAATGTTGTTACATACCGTACACTAAGTTAAAAGCATGTTCCACCGCCTCACGTTTTCCCCATTAACATGCAATGCGATCCGCTCTGAACAGTTGGAAGCCCAGAAGATGTAATGCACTGTCCGGAATGGCTTCACTTTTTGAAACACAAGTCCTTGTTTGTATGGGTGAGGAGATGTATTGCATCTGTTTTGTTAGGAAGAGATTGGATATTCGCTAGATGAATACTCGGCAGTGTTGTTAGAAAGTGCTCGCTTCCCTCGCTTGCATCTCATAGCACGATTGAACAACACAGCTGCGCCTCTGACTAAAATGTTGAGCAAAATGTTCGAAGTGTCAAAAACTGGTAAAAGATTGTCTGGTATGTGCTGCCAAATGTTCAGTAGTTCATCCGTGATAAAACTGATTGGAAAAAAATTACTAAACAGAGGACAAACGAATCAAAAACAACAAAATAATTGGAAAACTCCACACCAAGGCTGCCATCTGTTATGCCATCTTGTATCAAACATACCTAGATATCATATGTGCCACAGAGCGATGACATCTCAGATCATTACCTCATCTCTTATATGTAGCGCTTTGCTATGGTCACTCAATTTACAACAGGTTATTGATAAGGTAGAACTATTCTTTCGACCACTAAAGATAGCTTCACTAATAATCTAACATATTTGTCTCAAATACTCAGTTGCGGCATGGTGGCTCAGTGGTTAGCGCTGTTGCTTCACAGCAAGAAGGTCCTAGGTTTGAGTCCTGGCTCAACTAGGGCCATTCTGTGTGGAGTTTGCATGTTCTCCCCGTGTTTGTGTGGGTTTCCCGCACAAGTCCAAAAACATGCAGGTTAAATGAACTGGAGACTCTAAATTGCCCTGTATGTGTGTGAGAGTCCTCCAGTCACTGGGTGGTGCATCTGGCATAAAACTTGTGCCAAATCAAATATATATATATATATATATATATATATGTGGACTATCACGAAGGGGACCCTACGACAAATGCTTAGAAAGAGTCACAGAAAATATGGACAGTCTTTTTTTAGACTCCTCACCCCCTTTGATTAAAGAAAGTTTGTACCACTGTGGTACAATGATCACACTCATGCTCTTAAGTGAGCAGCTCAGAAAATGGAGTGCAAGTGGAAGAGGTGTTTCACGGTGTGTGGAAGGATAGTGTCTCAATCTACAGATAGGCTCTAAAAGCTGCCAGGTCTGCATATTTTAGCAAACTCTTAGAAAATAACCACAACAATCCTAGTTGTTTGTTCAGTATCATGGCTAAATTGACAAGAAACAAAGCTTTGACTGAACCAAATATTCCCTCACAGCACAGTAGGAAGGACTTTATTAATTTATTTACTAATAAAATGTAGATAATCGCAAAGAAAATTGGAATTATGCAACCATCTGCCACAGCAGTTCAGAAGACAGTAACCAACAACAGAAGACAAAACCAACATGTATGCTAGAACCTATACCCACTAAGATACTGAAAGAGGTGTTCCCTGCAATCTCAGAACCTCTTATTAATATTATTAACCCCTTTCTATCTTAAAGAAACTATAAGCTGGAAGTTATCAAACCCCTTATCAAGAAACCATAGCTTGATCCTGGAAAGTTGGCTGAATATATATATATATACCCATCTCAAATCACCCATGTATGTTGAAAATACGAGAAAAGGTAGTGTCCTCCCAACTATGTTCATTTTTACAGAGAAATTATATCTATGAACAATTTAAGTCAGGATTTAGGCCCATCATAGCATAGACTACACTTATCAGAGTTACAAATGACTTGCTCTTATCATCTGATCGCAGCTGCATTTTTCTTCTTGTTCTTTTATATCTTAATGCTGCCTTTGACACCATAGATCACAAAATTCTCTTGGATAGGCTTGAAAATTATGTTGGCATTTGTGGACAGGCATTAGCATGGTTTAGGACACAGCTGTAAAAATCAAGGCCCCACAAACTTATTTCAGAAACATAGGATGGCTGGTGAACAGAGCGTCTCACTGGCCAATCCATTAGTGCTTTCCTAGTGAAAATTAATGTGCATTCCTCTGTCACACTAACCTCCAAAAATGGATCGAGACAGCGATATCTGCACAGAGCAGGTGCATTTTCTCATGGACTGGTTTTAACCACACAGCAGCAAATCTCCAAATGTCTCAGTGATTGCACAAGTTTAAAATCATAGTACAAAACCCTCACATTCTAAACCTCACATGACAAAGGAAACAGGAGAAACACTGTGCCATGACATAAATTAGAAGACTTTTTAATCCACACATCACAAACCTTTCAAAAATGTACCATTGATTTCTTGTAGTAACAATAACAGTATTAACTATGGTATTTTTGTCAGACAAAGTTTCTACATGTATTCAAAGTACTGTTTTTCATTACAAAAAATGCTGTAGTTTTTAATATAGAAACCACAGTTCCCCATCTGTCGCTCACTTCGACGTTGTGTCGGACACTAGGGGTCTCTTGAGTGCCGAATTTACCTCTGATCTATGAAAAAAGGCCAATGAGAAGTTGGCAGTCAGAATTTGCATGTCCTAGCCCCGGACATATGGGTATAAAGGCGGGGAAATGCGTCTGTTTCATTCAGAAATTTTCTTTGGAGCCGATGGTCGTGTATGCAGCGAGCTGCGAGTCACACACCTGTTCCTCTACCTCTGCTGTTGGATCAACGGCGCACTTCAGCGGCTTTCTCCTTCTGGGCGCTTCGACAGTGTTTTGTGATTTTCTCTAAAAGAGTATTTTCCTCAAAAGAGCAATACACAGCGGCATTGAAAGTCCTTTTCAGGACACATCTTTATAAAGATGCCTTTCAGCTCCTGTGTAGTTCCTGGATGCGGTAGAGTGCTCTCCAATTCAGACGGCCACAGGCACTGTCTCGTGTGTCTGGGCTGCGATCACACCGAGGTTTGTGGATGGTTCATGGTCTCACAGCGAGAGCATGACCATGGCAACGTTGCGGACGTCACTGTCCTTCAACCAAAGGAACACAACTCCAGCCACCCCCCGTGTCGCTCCTTCTTCCCACGGGATTGAAGATGGCGCGGCTGGCGATGGAGGCAATCTGGGGATGGCAGCGTGTTCGGTTTCAACGGGTACGCCCCCATGAACCTCCCGCCCCCCCGGCACGCTCGTTGACTCCCATTTGGGCTCGAGGCAACAGTGGCTCACCTCGCAGCCAGCCTGCCTATCCTCTGGAGCCCCCCGAGCTGGATGAGCTTGCCGCTGCATCGGAAAGCGGTCAGGCATCTGATGCAGGTGACTCGTCTGGGCTGCCGCCTTCGGGCCAGCATGCCCAGGCTGAGGCCGATGCCCAGATGTCCGACATGCTTGCCCGGGCCACAGCGTGGGGCTGGACTGGAACCCTCCGTCCTCCTCACAACCGCTCACAGCCACCCCCCTCGGTCCCTTTCTTCCCGGAGGTGCATGATGAGCTGACGACTACATGGAGAGCACCCCTCTCCACTCGTTACAAAGCCCCTCGCTCATCCGCTCTCACTACCCTCGACGGCGGAGCGGCCCACGGGTACACAGCGATTCCCCAGGTGGATAGGGCGGTTGCGATCCACCTATGCCCCGAGAACGCCGCCACCTGGTGGGGTCGCCTTGCGCTCCCCTCCAAGGCCTGTAGGAAGACGTCATCATTGGCCGCCAAAGCCTACAGTGCCACCGGACAGGCTGCTTCTGCCCTGCGTGCCATGGCCCTCCTGCAAGTCCACCAGACCAAGGCACTAAAAGATGGGTACATGAGGGTAGTCCTGATCCCGACGTGCTGCAGGAACTATGCTCAGCGACTGACCTCGCACTCAGGGCCACGAATGCCACAGCGCAGTCACTCGGGCAGGCGATGGCCTCACTTGTGGTTCAGGAACGTCATCTGTGGCTGAACTTAGAGATGTGCGAGATGGACAAGACACGCTTTCTTCTAGTGTCGCTTCTTCGACATAACGTCTCGTTCCCTCCATTAGGGAACGGAGTTTACAACCGTAACCTAGATGTTTTTTACCATGGTAGTGAGGAGTCATGCATGTTTTTTTCATGCAGGCTCAATGTGGTCTTATTACATGGAGAATTATGGTAATTTTTACAAACAATTATTATGGACCAAGCTATCAGTTTTCCATCTGTGTAAAAACTTTTTTGCTGAAAATCTTGTTTACCTTCATAAATTCCAAGAGATCACAGAACTTTAATCAGTAGGAGCCTGATGACAGAAATCTGTAAAGGAGACCCAACCATGCATGCGCAGCACGGATCAGGCACCCCTTTAGCCTGCTGATGCACTGTTTGACTGATGATGCTGCAGACACGGAAGACACAGATGAACAGACAAACAGATATACCAAAAAAAATTGAACTAAACTAACAATAAACATAACGTCAAATCAGTCAAGTCTCTTAATTGTCACACGACCATGTACACAAGTGCAACAGCAGGTGAAAGTCTTGTGTGCAGTTCCGAGCAGTTCCATGACAGTGACGAGACATATACCAACATATTTACACAACACAATTTACATAACCAGTATACACATAATTACACACAAAGAATAAACATACATACAATATATAATACACAGTATCCAATAAAAATTTTATATATTAAATATACAGTAGGTTGTATTGTGCTGTATTGATATTCAGGCTGTCGGTTGATAGTCAGTTGCAAGTGTGTTGTTAACAGACAATATAATTTATGACATTCCAGTGTAAGATTAATAAAGTGTAGTGCTGATTATTGATCGTGAGAGATCAAGTGTTCAACAGTCTGATTGCTTGGGGGAAAAGCTATCATGTAGTCGGCTGGTGCGGGTCCTGATGCTGCGATACGGCCTGCCTGATGGTAGCAGTGAGAATAGACCATGACTCGGGTGTCTGGAGTCTCTGATGATCCTCTGAGCTTTTTTCACACACCACCTGTTATATATGTCCTGGAGGGAGGGAAGCTCACTTCCGATGATGTGTCGGACAGTTCGAACCACCCTTTGCAGGGCTTTGCGGTTTTGAGGGAGGTGCTGTTGCCGAACCAGGCAGTGATGCTGGTATGGTAACAGCATAATGTAAACCAACTATTATGTGTGTGTGTGTGTTAGGTAAGTGTTGATGCTATTTTCCTAGTGTTCTAAATGAATGAATGCGTGTGCGTATGAATGGGGACGTTAACGTGCTCCCACAAAGCTCGTCATGAACTGCAGTGAAGGTGAAAGAGTGGAATGGATGAATGTATGTGAGTGTTATGAGGAGCCGATGCCGTTGTAAGAGACAGAGCCCTCTGTGACAGTTGGGGAAAATTATACTTTGAAAAACTAGTTAATTTAGTCATTGCATATACAATTTCACCTCTATCGAAATGTAGTCATGAGAGTTTGCCTGTAAGAACACAACAAGTTTGGATGTCTTACACACGATGGTCGGGAGCAGGTGTAATTTTTGTTCATACCAACTAATATTATGAAAATAATGGTCTGCACTTATATAGCATTCACCCATTCACACTCACATTCACATTCACACACCAATGACGGCAGAGCTGGGAACTTGGGGTTCAGTGTTTTGCCCAAGGACACTTCAGCATGTAGGATGGGAATCTAACCACCAACACTGAGATTAGTGGCCAACCCGCTCTGTTGCTAACTCGTTTTTTTAAACAGCTTCTCAAACATTATGTGACCATAGCAAAATTCTTCCAAAACAAATGATGTGCTTCTTTAAACATTTTGCTGCAGTTTCCCACTGAAGTGTACAGCAGGGGTGCCAAAAGCAAGTGAAATGGTGTCGTAATCAGACGAAGTTTTTATGTGAATATTAGAGGTTTTAATGAGTAAAACGTACCTCCTAACCTCAAACCTTAACCTAACCAACAGTGTGGAAAAGGCAAATGCGACATGAAGCAACCAGATCATTTCGTGTCACTTTTAAGAGACGTTCGTCTTATTTGTCAGCTTGCATGGGCTCAAACCACAGTCTTATGAGTGCAAACTCTATGAAGTGAACTACCCCACAAGGCAATGACAGTGGAATACATGTGTAAATGTAGATGTGCTTGTAATACAAGCAAATAAATGTGTCATTCTTCATATGATGCGTTATAGAAAAAGACAAGTGTTTCGATATCATAACATGTCAGTCATGAGTAATAATATGAAAAATAAGGTTTAAGTGCTAAAGTGTTCAAAGTCATAATCAGCCGTTGTACTCATGATTTTGTGAGTGAATAAAACACACAGTTGATGTAGTGTCTTGTGTTCATTTCACCAGGGAACTGCAGCTAAACATGGAACATGGCATGTAGAAGTCAGTTTACAAAAATGTAGTTATAGTAACATTCATTCTATGAGACTAGGTTGTTTTTAAAAGAGTAACTTGAGTGTAGTTGAAGTTGAGTAGCTTGTAGCTTCGGAAGATACAGTTTTCCAACACTGATCTGGAATGCCTTGAATACAGACACACGGAATGACACAAAAATAGTCCCAGTGCTGTTATACTAAATATTAACACTCTTGGAACATTTCCTGGCTAATCACATTTGAGTACAAGAACTAACTATTGTATAAAGATACAGATATACATGCATGCATCCATTCAGTGCTTGAAATTGTTGGATACTATTTACCATGGAGCCCTTAGGTTCATCACAAACTTTAGAGCACTTACCCATCATTGCTCTCTGTATGATCGTGTTGGTTGGTCAGCATTGTCCACCCGTAGGCATAATCACTGGCATATTCTTATTTATAAAGGTATTCTTGGTCTGCTTCCCCCATACCTTCAATCTTATATTAAAAAGAAAGGCACAGGACGATATTGTCTTCGTTCTGAGGACTTATTGTTGTTGTCCGTCCCTCATGTCCGGACTGTAATGGGAAAAGGGTCATTTATGTATGCGGCCCCAGCGCATGGAATCAACTGCAAAATGTCTTAAATCTTCAGGAACCAGTTTCACTGGCTGCTTTTAACTTACTTTTAAATGATATAGAGGCTACACATACTGGCTGTAGTTGTTATGATTAATTATTTGGATGATCCTTGCTTCTATGTTTTATGTTTATGCTATATGTTATATGTTTTTTTTTTTTTTATGTCTGCAACTTTGTTATTTGTGCTGCTGCCTGTCTTGGCCAGGACACTCTTGGAAAAGAGATTTTTAATCTCAACGAGTTTTCTTCTGGTTAAATAAAGGTATATATATATATATAGAATATCCACCATGGAAATGTAAAGGAATATTACTATGTTTTACAGTAGAAGTAAGAGTTAGTCTGTTGCAGTCACTGAAGAAGTCTCTGTTCAAACAAAACATGGGAGTTTAATGTCTGGCCATTTGTTGTGTGTGGCTGAATGAAGTTTTTGGATATTTTGCATAATCTCAAGCTTCGCATTATCTGCATGATCGCTCTAAAGGGCAGGTGCCATAATGCTCTGCGAGCATGTGTAATGTGAGTTATCTAAAAGAAAGCCAGGCCATTAAAAAAAGAAAAAACTGTTCAGTAACATGTCACATAGCAGTTGTGCACCAAACATTTATGATTGCAACATACATAGCTGTAGGGGCAAAATAGCTTTCTGTCAGCAGGACGAGTATACACACCCATACATACTGTGAACCGCTTCAAATCACTGAGTTTGAATGAGCTTGAAATTAGCGCATCATGATTTCTCGTATCTCTCAAATATGGGCTGAATTCTGTTAGGGAACACATAAAAAAAGTTTTCTTCCCGTCTCATGGAGACATTTGCATACATTTTACTGTGGTAAAATGTTTATTGGTCTAAGCTGGTTCCTGATTGTTAAAAAAAAAAAAAAAAGAGCTAACTGAAAAATATAACACCATTATGCACAGATGAAAACACTTTTACATATAACATTTTTATTTGTTTGACATATATGTCTGCTAGAAAACAACTGTATGTAGGTTATAATACAGTTTTTGTAAAGATATAAATCTGGTTTCATTTGATGGTGTGTGGTCAAATAAAATCAGTGTATAAATTAGAATTTGAACATTTCTACCACAGTATTGTGGAATACTTGCTTCTGATTGGTTGACAAATGTTCCAGCTGCTCAATATCAGAAGTGGCGTAACTACAAGCAGTCCAGTGTGTGATGGAGAAGAAATTGGGCGATGAACATAACTGAGAGGAAAGTTCTTTGTTAACTTTTGCTACTTAAAAGCTGCATAAAAAAATGACCTGTCAAAATGCACATTAAAGTCCCCATGAATTAAAAATTTACCATACTTAATTTGTTTGCCTAAATTGATCGTTTTGTGGTGAACAATTCATCCATGCAAGTCAATCCACACAAAAAAATGTTTTGGCTTCGTAATCTTTAATCAAAATCTGAAAATTCCCCGCCCCTCTGCATTAGAGGACCTTGCCTGATGACGTAGGTTGGACGGTTTAGGTGTCTCCTTAACATCCGTAACCACGCCCCTCCAACTGACAGTAGACAGGCTGCCTGTGTGTTTGCGAGCTTTGACAGCGTGTGAAAGGAGAGATGGCGAGGAGGTGCATTTTTGGTTGTGACACTCACGAAACACTTTTTACCATTCGAACCCTCCGCATGTAACGGCTCAAACATGTAAGGTCTGATTCCCCCATGACGAAATGATCCTCCGTGTGTTCCTGTTCTTCATCTTCCTCCTCCTCCTGCTGCAGGAAGGGGACTGCTGGCGGTGTTTCAGGCGGCGAGTAATCCTCAACAACCGATTGTAAACTTGCGTTAAGATCTGCCCCCATTTCTGAATGAAATACCTACTTTTTTAGATCCAATCAGGTGCTAGTTGGAAAAAAAAGCCACGCCCACTATTTTGCCTCATTTAGTATTCCGTTTCCCTCGGAAATACGTCACAACACTGGAGAAAAGTCGTTTGCAACTTCCGGTTCACGGGGACTTTAAGGTGATGGAAACAGTTTATTTGCAAAACAATGATGTGTTTTGACCATTCATGCACTTGTATGAGTGTGTGATGGCTTGATGTGACTGACCCAATGAAAGGTTCCACGTTGGCACACAATTCTTGAAGCATAGTCCTTGACATTTGGAAGTGTTTAACCCACAGCTGGTCCTCATAATCCACCAGAACAGTTTTGAGACAGGCGTTCCCTGGTATACAGAGGCAGGCGGTGTATGGGCATATCCACCATTTCAGGTCTCATTATATGAGATATTGTGCTCTATTTTCATTAGTGCACAAAGCGCTACACACAGCGACCGTGTGCAACATCTCATCCAATTTTCGCTAATTCTAAGTGCACATTTTCGTGTAAGCGCAAAGCGCAACTGGGTGTGGGTGGTAGTGTTTGCGTTACTGTGGGTGTATTGTATGTAAATTAAGTGGTGATAAGCACAATTTGCTATTTTTCTGATAAATAGGTCATAACAGGCCTCATATCTCATCGCAGAGTTCAAATTCAGTTCCTATATTTGCAGTTTGGAGTTTTCACCAGCAGGTGGTAATAAAGTTCAAACTCTTAAAATAAAGTGGAACATCAAATGATGTCAATGATGATCACTGATGTATCCTTATAGAACAAATAATTATGAGATTTGTGTTAAACTAACTTATGGTCATAGTTTATTTTTCAATTATACATCACATTTTCTGGCAAGAACATACGCTGATATGAGTTAAAACACTGGAGACCAGAAAACTTCTGTTGTGAATCGTGAAAAACGTCCACATTCAGGAAAATAATGTGAAATAATTTACACTCTGCTGTTCCTTAATGCATTTGGTCATTTTTTGTCAATTGTGTGGTACAGTATAGCTGTTATAGGTACAAATACAAGTCCACTCATGCAAACTGTCATATATATATATATATATATATATATACATACATACACACACATATACATATACACATACACATATACATATACACACACACACACACACACACTTCAGAATATTTACATATATTATTCTGCTGATTTTTGTTTTGTCCTTTTTGAAGCTTGGCAGTAAAAATGAATGACACATTTATGTCCACTTTGAAATGTATGGAAAACATTAGCTCAGCTTTCTACATAATACCTCCTTCACAGAAGATATAAAGCCATTCGGGTTTGGAACGACCTGTGGTGAGTTAATGATGACCAAATTGTCATTTTTGGGTGAACCATTCCTTTATACCCAAACTCCTCCTCCAACCAAACCTGGTTTCCTGCGAGTCATTTTCAGGGAATTCTGTGCTTTAAAAATATTAAATTAGAAATGTTTACATATATTATTAAAATTAGAATTGGCTTCAGTTTACTCAATTTTAAGGAGCAGGCCGTTTGATGTTGCTGCCCCCTGTTAGACACATTTCAACTCGCCAGTTGTGGATAAACTCGTTTGTCGTTTCTTATGCTTCAGTGTCTTTCCTTTTGTGCCGCTCTTTAATTTCCGTGAGAACTTCGGAATGATCTTTGAGCTCCGCCTGCCTGGCACAGGCAGTCCCACCTCAAGTCTGGGCGCGAGCTGGCGTGACGCTAAGAATGACCGTGCTTTTGACACAAGACATGACCAGCATCGCCAACTTCCTTTTGTTTTTCCCATTCCATCTATCGAGCTGCCTAGGTCGTGTATTAAAGAGGGCAGATTTCTCGGGAGACAGTATTTTCGGATACATCTCAGATGCTTTGGGATGTCACTGTTATTGTTAAGACCCTGGAAACAAACCAATCCAAATCCCCGGCCGTGATCGCCGCTGTGTATTCCCGCCCAAAGACAGGCCAGGGCGGCGTTGAACACGGGAGCGGTGATGGAAGTAGTAAGTTGTCGTTGCTCCATCCATTCTTCATCGTAGCACATCTTCTCGTCTTCACAGAGATCATCAACACCATCATTCATGCTGGCCTTACAGAGTTTGGACGCGCAATTTCCCAACGCTACAGAATCATTCTTTCGCCATCTCAGATAGGACTGATTGGCATCAGGGCTCCAGGCGATCAGGACGACACCGCCTGCTTTCTGCACGGCATGACACTGACCGCACAGCCACGGCACGGGTCCCAGCTGAGCCAGAGAGGCCTGAGATCGACACTGCACCCACTGCGCCAGCCTTACGTCCATGAACAGCTCCTCCTGCAGGCCGGATGCCAAAGAACACACGGAAGTAACGTGGGCGGTATTGTCAGACGAGCACACAAGCAGCACGGGTCTCCTTTCAGCAGAGCGCCACACTGTAGAAAAGCAAAGACAGACTTTCATTTTTCTAATGACTTTATTCTCACTAACAGGGTCAGAAATGTACCAGGACTAGTTGCAAAAATGCCACCAAAATGGATTATTTAGCCTGATCTCACCTGATGTGCTTCTTTTGAGCAGGTAGCATGTGATGCAGACCAGCACTGTCACTGTGACCATGAGGGTGAACGCAGCACCAATGATGAGCCCCCATCTCCTGTGAGTGTCTGTGAAGAGTTAAGAGTTCAAAGTGAGTATGTGTGTGTTTATGATCATCTATCAGCAAACTCTTATGATTACAAAACTCTCCACTTACAATCAGGACAAATGATTCGTCTGCCATGGAGGAATGGATCCAAGCGCCACACCTACAGACAGATAGTCAACAAACAAACAAACAAACAAACATGTGACGAACGCATTCAGACAGACATGAAACAGGTAATGAATGCATCTCTCTTGTTACCTGTACACACAGTTCTGATGAGAGGAAGGGAAACAGCACGCGCAACTCAGACTCTGTGGCGCCCCCGTCCTGAGAACAGTGGTATAAAAACATAATTATACAAATGCAAGTTGTGCCTGAGTTTACATTTCTTTACTAAACAAAAAACTATATATATATATATATATATATATATATATCAACCACTGCCCATATATATATATATATATATGTATGTATATATATATATATATATGTATGTAGACATCAGGCAGTTATTGACTCAGAAGGTCAGGGGTTCAAGCCCCAGCACCAGGCCAAGATGTCACATGTTGGGCCCTTGAGCAAGGCACTTAACTCCAGGTTGCTCCGGGGGGATTGTCCCTGTAATAACTGCACTGTAAGTCGCTTTGGATAAAAGCGTCTGCCAAATGCATAAATGTAAATGTAAATATATGATATGATTTAACATGAAATGGAGTGAACACAAGTGTCCAGCACACATGAGAACTCCTTCAATATGGTTTCAAAAGTGTCTCAGGATGAAGCAACTCATGAAGTTGCTTAAGAGAATGATCAGAGTGTGCAGAGCTGCAATCTACACGGACAAGCTCAAATATTGATTGAACATTTGTTTTAGTCACTGCATTTCCATTAATTCATTTGTGCAATGTGTTACTGTGAATGAAACCAACGACACAACCCTCTAATCTCACACAAATATGGAGGTAAAAGAATCCATTTTGAACTACACTAAACTCTTTTACAATGTAGTTTTATTTTCATTTGAGCAGCCCAGCCAGCCCAACACAGCAACACTGGCTCAACAAATAGCCTGAGTTTGGAGAATGTTTGGGAAACCATTACTTTAGCTAGTGTATTAATATACTGTATGTTGCCAGTGTCCATATGAATGCATGCGAGTATTCAATGCGTTTTCGCCAATGAAAAGACCTTGGACAAGAACAACACTACTAACCACTCGGCATGAGATGACTGGTCCATCAGACACACACTGGTCTCGGTCTCTGACACACAGCTGAGCAGCAAAAGAAGCTGTGGTGGTAGAGGTGAGTCGAACATGCAGATGCAGAGATCCAGGAACAACCATCACACTCCATTCAGACTTTCCATCTGAGAAAACCACAGCAAATTACAGTCAGAGAGCAAGATAGCAACAGTAGCGTTACTCATGACGTTGCATTCTGTACAGTCTTACCTGACACAAAGGGGCAGAAGACTTGACTGCCATTAAGAGAAAACTGTAAAGCAAACAAATACACATGGAAAATGCAGAACACATTTTTCTGTCAGTGTCTATTAATGTGTGTTTGGGTGTGTATTACCTTTACACACATCTGAGGGTGTTTATCAACAGCAGACACATTATATTTCTGTTGAAAAAGCAGAGAACAATTTGTTATCTTTAAATAGCAGATTGTCACACTATTCTAACCATTTCTGCTTTATTTAGTGTGTATACTGTGTGCCGAACGTACATTTCCAACCAAAATCTTGTTCTTGACTCATTATTGTGTTAAGAAGTTTTTACAGTGAAAAAACAAACAAAAAAAACCCCACCAAAAACGCAAAAAACAAGTTTTTCACTTACAACAAAGTAACAAAGGTACCTGCACTGACAAGCCACAATATTAAAACCACTGACAGGTGAAGTGAATAACATTGATTATCGTTACAATGGCACCTGTCAATGGGTGGGATATATTAGGCAGCAAGTGAACAGTTAGATCTGGTGTTGGACAGTATGTTTTAGTTCAAACTGTAGTCACGATGCATCTTTATCATCTCGTCTTCATTATCTTTGACACTGACAAAAAAACTTTATCAACAAACATTTTCATCAGCAATTAGTTGACGAGATTAACACTGTTGCATACTGATTCACATACCATAGTAGTGAGTATACAGTATATTCTGCACAGTATGCAGTGTGTGTGTGTGGTGAGCTAACATTTCATTCTAATATTGCAAATACATCATCTCAGTTCATCACCTACCAGTGGTTCTCAATTTATTTTGGTCATGTCAAAACTTGTGTGGAAAGCTGCATGCGCAGGACATGCTATGGTGGCAGGGGAAATATAAATAAGGTAGAAGAAAAGGTGGAGGAAAAGAAATTGCAGACGGGTCAGTCTTCTGCACCCTCTAAGAACCACTGACCTACCAGATGCTGTGTGCTGTACAGGGTGGAGTTGGGGGCGGGGACACAGTAAGAGCTCCGCTGCTCATGAATAAGCCAGCACAGGGAGACAGAGGGATTTGACCGCTCGGAGGGGCAGACAGGCTTCCAAAGCAGAAAAGTGCCGATAACTCTTGCTGAACTCGAAGACAAGATTTCACCTGCCTCTGCAAGAGTCGGACAGAGATTAGAGGGCTGATCAAACGCACAATTAAAAAATACACTATATGGCACAAACTAGACCAACACTGACAAAGGCACATCACACGTTCCTCTCTGGGGAACCGATCTAATCTGAGAAAGAAATAAAAAATTAGGCTCTGTCCACAGTGGCGGAGCGAGGGGGAGCTACCCCATTGGCCACCCCACTCGCAATTGCTGTTTTCGAAATTTCTTTGGTCATTTTTTGGCACAATTTAGTTTTTTAGAGTTGAAATCATCTCTGTACAAACTTGACATATGCGCACACCAAGGTTGCCACACCTCTCCGTCCCAGGTGTCATTGTACCCCCCAACAGTCTGATGATACAAATATTCTGCCCGAACATTTCTGTGCCACCACAGACTGGTAGCTTGCCCCTGCCTGGTCACCCCTTTGAAAAACTCCTGGCTCCACCCCTGTCTGTCCCAAAACTTTGTGACCTTGCTATCTACTGCCAACATAGGCAAGTAACATCTAAGGCAGCATCCAAACTGAAGTGGAACCTCATAAATAGGCCTACATGAAATCTGTGCTGGCAGAAAACTGCAGATTTTGAACACACGTAATTCAAAATTTGGGTTATTCTGTCACCTCAACCAGAGGTCCCTGACTTAATTTATTTATTTTACTGGTAAAAGATGATGAAAAAAGCCAAAATATGAAATGCCATGGATCAATATTTACGGAGTAATCCATTATTATGAAGAGGGGAGTAAAAATGATAATTTTTGTCTGTGATTTTGGAATAAAACTACAGGTGAACAAAATACCCTTAGAAAGGTGTCAGCGTCATGATTTTATTCTCTTTACATCTATTACTATAATCAGTTGACTTCAGCACCTCTTGTTGCATTATATGCCAATGGTGTGAGTCCAAAAATGGGATAAAACACATTATTTTGTGTTGTTTTTCAAAACTTGGAGTGTCAATAACTCCAGAAGTATTAAAGATATCTTAATATACTTTTAGATTGTGGTTCAGAACTAACTTTTCTTTTTTAAGGCCCAATATAGTTAAATCACCAAGATATGGGGCTCTCGATGTGGCTACATCCGTAAATTGTTACATTTCACCCATTTTAGTAAAAACACCCTACCTATCGCTATGTAAAAATAAACTGATGACGCAGCCCATTTTAAGTTTATTTTCTGACCTGTAGCTTTGCTCAAAAATCGTATGTGAAAATTGTCATTTTGACCCCTCTTCAGAAAAAAGTATTAACAGAAAAACATTTTCAGCCATTCCTGCAATTTGATTTAATCTATGCATTCTGAAATGTTCTTTTATTTATTTGTTAATTTGTATAGGGACAGTACAAAAACTTGAATTCATCACAAACACTAACAAAGATGCATTGTACATCGAGATATAGCACATATAGCTAATTTGCATTTCAGGTCCCTAGACAGGCTTTTTAAAATAAAAAACGACATAAATCAAGCATTGTAAACTAATCGTATACAAAAATAAATAAATAGCTAAACCAATATTAAGACAGATTTTATGTCTTTTATTGATTTTATTTCAGATGGTAGCATGTTCCAGAGTAGGGAACCCTTCACAGAAAAAGCGCTTTACCCTGGAGTTGTTTTGCGATTGTCAACCCTACACTTACCATCGGGGTTGGGAGGGTTACTTTTGAAATGTATTCCACTACAGATTACAGAATACATGCTGTAAAATGTCATTTGTAATGTATTCCGTTAGATTACTCAAGGTCAGTAACGTATTGTAAATACTTTGGATAGAAACTCTTTTTCTGATGTTAAAGTGAGGTGGGTATTTTGAAGCCATTGAGATACTGTATTCTCTCCTGGTTGGGATTTAAAATCTCAGCTGCCTTTGCTGGTGACATAGCTGATGTATAAAAAATGGTGTTGTCAGCATAAAGCTGACACTTAATATCTGGGCAGCAAATAACAAGCAATGGACTTAAAATTTAACCTTGGGTTATTCCTAGTTTATTGTTAATAAAAGATGATTTTTTTCTGCTCAATGATTGCCTCATCCATGACAGACAAATACAAAGTTATCTTAGAAGGCTACAGATAGACACACACACATAGCAAAGATTGGTAGAAGAAATTTATGATAAACACATTTGTGAAAGAATTTCAGATAGAAACCATCATGCCAACATGCCAACTATATAAACACACATGATTTACTCACGTGGCACTATGGTCTCTTTTAAGGGACAAACTGTGTTTCTTCTTCTGTCAATTCCTGTAAACCACAGCTGTGAATACACAATAATCCATGCTATACATTACTGAGTCAGCGAGAAGTTCATGAAGAATCTGTAGTGCAGTAAAATGATGTAGTAATGGATGTAATTGATAAAGAGTTTGGATGAAGTGCACACCTGCACACAGACACATGGAACCAGGTGAGAGATGTTCAGATTAACTATCGGGTTATCCTTCGGGTCAATCTGAAACACAAACACTTTTTGAGAGTCACAGCTGAAAGAGCTTTATTGCCACGTGTGATCCCGTAAACAAGGAATTTTTTGGGGGGTTATAGGAGAAACAAGCAAGAGTATACAGAATATAAAACAAGGTAAGAGTATAAATAGACATACAAATAAAAAGGATATATATAACATAGAATGCCGTATGTACATGCGCAAGTGGTAATATATGCGCACGGTAGTGGTACGTACAGTTATTTAATAAAATAGGAGTGAATTTACATGAGGTTATGTATTTAAATAATTGCACTATGGGGGAGTCCTGAAGGCAGTTTCATTGTTCATGAGGAAAATGGCCTTCGGGTAAAAACGGTTTTGTGCCTGGTTGTTCTAGCGCTGTGTGCTCTTTATGGCTGGCCAGAGGGCACCAGTTCAAAAAGGGAGTGGGCAGGGTGTGTGGGGTTCAAAGTGATTCTAATTGCACATTTCCACACTCTGAAGTCCACTATCATCTCCACTCTTTTGAGCGTGTTTAGCTCAAGTTTGTTGTGACAGCACCAGACAGCCAGCTGTTCAAACACCTGTCTGTATGCAGACTCGTCACCATCGCGGATGAGGTCAATGGCTGTGGTGTCATCTGAAAACTTCAGTAGATTTACAGAGGGGTCCTTTGCAGTGCAATCATTGGTTTACAGGAAGAGTAGTAGAGAGAGAAAGCATTCCTGAGGAGCACCATTGGTAATAGTGAGGCTCCCGGATGTGATTTTTCCCAGTCTAACTAGCTACTGCCTATCTGTCAGAAAGCTGTTGATCCACTGACAGATTGTGGTTGGCATGGAGAGTTGGGTCAGTTTGGTTGAGAGAAGATCAGGCATGATGGTATTGAAGGTTGGACTGAAGACCACAAATAGGATCCTTGCACAAGTCCCAGGTATGTCGAGGTGTTGCAGGATGTAATACAGTCTTGTTTTGACAGCATCATCCACAGACCTGTTTGCTCGGTAAGCAAACTGTAGGGGGTCTAGCAGGCCTAGACGTGAGAGCAACAGGTCTGTAGTCATTAAGTCCTGTGATTTTGGTTTTTTTGGGGACCGGAATGATGGAGGAGGCTTTTACCTACTCTGATTTCCTTGGTGAGTTTCTGGCCTGGTTGTACAATATTTTAACCCACTTCTTTAAGCATTTTCTTTGGCATGACGAAGCTATCGGAGTTTTCCTGCAAACCATGATTTATCACTATTGAATGATAAAAATGTCCTAGCAAGGATGCACACATTCTCACAGAAAATGATATATGATGTCACATTATCTATGAGCTTGTCCAGGTCTGTGGCTCCAGCTTCAAAAACACTCCAATCAGTGCTGTC
Source organism: Xyrauchen texanus (assembly GCF_025860055.1). Classification (NCBI taxonomy): domain Eukaryota; kingdom Metazoa; phylum Chordata; class Actinopteri; order Cypriniformes; family Catostomidae; genus Xyrauchen; species Xyrauchen texanus. The sequence goes on along the minus strand of NC_068302.1, from coordinate 1,697,955 downwards.
AAAACAGGCATGTAGTTCCAGCTCTCATTCATTAGTACATCTTTACAGTCTTTACTACAGGCTTAGCTGATTTAATTTCTGCATGTAGTTCAGGAGAAGATGAACCAGACAGTGATCTGAGAATCCTAAAGCTGCACGTGTAACAGAGTGATAAGCATCCTTACAGTGGTGTAGCAGTCGTCAATTGCATTTCTTTCTCTGGTGGGGCATGTGATGTGTTGTTTGTATTTTGGAAGTTAACGGGTGCGGTTAGCTTTATTAAAATCTTTGATAATTTAAAAAGTCATATATTCATCTATGCAAACTATGTGCATCTAGAGCGAAACTGTGCATGGGTGAATCTCACAAAAACATGTCAATGTCATATATTAAACCAAAATCAAAGAAAGAAAAAAATTATAATATATATATATATATATATATATACACACACACACCACAGTTAGTTCCGGTCCTCGAATCTGTTTGGACGAGAGACATTTCATGAGTACTGATGGTGTGACAGCATAAGCACTCCGTTGCTTCACTGTGTGTATCACTCTGCTTGTGTTCGTGCTGTTCTAAACTAAAGTGTAAGCGTAGTGCAAATGTGTAATGAGTTACCACCTTTTTTTTTTTAATTACACATGTTAGCCAGGAGGTGGTGGCAAAAGATCATTTTTGTGTGTAATATGAGCCAGTTGGTGATGTAAAGTGAATCCGTTATTCATTGTTTACATAGAATAGCGCTTCCATACTGGATACATGCTGTTTAAAATGGCGGAGGATATCGCTGTTTCTATAGTGATTGACTTTTGCGCACCGGCTGACCTTCAGAAAGCTGTAAGCATCTCTGATTGGGTGTGGCAACAGGTGATCGCACACGCTCCATTTCCTCTCTCTCTCTCTCTCACACACACACACACACACACACACACACACACACATCCGTCTATCCTTGTTTATCCAATGATGTGTTAGAAACAGCAGAAGCCGTGATACTATTTCTGAAGTGAACATTTTGAATTATTAATGGAGGTTTGGAAGCATCATTTGTTTTGAACCAGCAATGGCAGATTCTGATCGGTCACGTAATAAAGCAGTTCCATGCACAAATGCGTTTTTATGACTGTACTCCTAATTTTTAAAAATGTATTTAATGAAATGTTGTATATAAGCAATATCACACTAGCAATCGTGCTATATGGCCCTACATCGTGCTATATGGCCCTACATCGGCACTCGGCCTGTGGCCTTGTGCCTGTGGCCGAATTACAGCAGTGCTGATGTAGGGCCATATCGCACTCTTAAATATATTGCACACAGAAAATGAAGACCACAATTGTGACAGTATTTTGATGAAAAACACATTCCCCTCACATTTTTATGCATCCAGATGCTCTCATTATTGTCAATTATCATTACTGTACTGTTTTTACAGACATGATCTAAACCAGCCTAAAGGTAGCACAACAAATACTCTCAAATCAGAAAAAAGCTCACACACTTACTAAGTACTCCAAAAAATATATCATTAATAAGTAACTGTGGTTAATGTTTTGAAACGTTAACTACATGGTTACTTACTAGGGGCAAATTCCCAAAGAGGCTAGCCCCTATTGTATCGTTAGTCATATTATAATTATTCTGGCTGGTAGTCTATGGCAACTCTATAAACCATCCATTGGAAAATTATAACATTTGGCACACTTCTAGGGATGGGCATGAATAGCCCCAATATCAGATTTGGAGTGTCTAGATCATACTCTATAGCGCCAACACCAGTTAAAAAATAAAATTTTCTTTTGCATGTATCTTTTGAACCATGTGTCCTAGAGACACAATACCGACGTTTACGGTTTAAACATTTCACGTCCTTCAAACTTTGTCTGATTTATTCAAACGATGGCTTAAAATAATCTCAACACGAGCTACACAGGACTGACCAGAAATAATTTTAATTTGTGCTACCATTCAGAAAGTTAACAAGGTCGATGTGAAAATGGATATGAGGCTGTATATCTCAGCAATGGTTTGTCCTATTGAAACTAAATTTGGTATGCTTCATCAAGACAATGATTCAAGGTAACAAGTTTGATGACAGTGCCACATATGGGTCAAGAAATGTCAAAATTGGATATTTTTGCCCATCATTTTTGAACCATTTGTCCTAAAATTATGAGTTTGCCATTTTTGAACTTCATTATCATTCTTTATGAAGTCTAAACGCACACAAACAAACATGCATATATTCACCCACCTGATTAGAATAGATTGATTCACACTCTCCATATAAATGCATGTAACACAGGCTGATCTTCACAATGAGGTCTGTTTCCAACGTAACAATGAATCGTTTAGCATGTTTATCCACTGTGACACTGAATTCAGGCATTAGGTCTTCATTGTCTGGTTAAAGACATAGTCAAAACACACATAATACAGCAACTTTTAATTTTTTACTGCCTGCATTTTTAATTTAATGCAAACTCTGGGCATTTTTGGAGTATAAGAGCAAGTGAGAGAGATAGATACCTGTTTTGATGAGCTCTATATTATAAGATGCACTGATAAGCATATCATTGTTGCTGTAAACAGACACGCTGAACTCAGAGCCAGACTGAGCCAGGAAACAATCATAATGCAGGATCCACTAGAGAGAAACAGTATGATTGTAAAAAGACTGCACTCGCAGTACAGTGTAACACACATAAAGGAACACAAGTGCTCACTCACATATGTCTGATTGGATGTCGTGGTCGTATCGTGTGTCTGAACATTAACTTTGTGAGGCTGAAACAACAGCTCCCCATTAGTGCTGTTCCACTGGAGAGGAAGAAAATATAATCATTATTATAAAATGTGTAGTTATTCTGAACAGAAGACTGACTGAATGAGCCGCATTCAAAGCTGTTAAATATCAATAAACACACAACTGTTGATTCACGTGATGCCATGCAAGGTTCGGACGTTTGAATGGCGAGCTCTGCACACTTTGCTATTTTTAATACATTTATGTCATAAACCTGTGAGATTCGATACACACTGATCCTTAACTGTTCTAGGAGGACAATATGTAAAAGAATTGCCTAGAGAATTTAGAGGTGTTGCCACATATGGAGAAAAAGAAATCATATAGTTGGTGCTTTAATGTATACCTTTTGCAAAATCCTGAAAGGTGGAGGAGTTTGGAGGAAGGTGGAGTTTTGGCTATTCAGGGCAACAGTCATACTTTGCGTTGGGGGATAAAGCAGGGAAGCTTTTGGCTTGATATATAAAGCAGAGTGTCTTTTTCTATCATTCCCTCTACCATGAAATCTGCTGGTGGGGAAATATTTACCTTGGACATAGACATTAATAATGCTTTTAAAGAAATCTATCTTGATCTCTATAGTTCCATGTCTTCGTCTACTGATGAAGATATTAGACACTTTGTGGCACCATTAGATCTCCCAAAAACTGATGACTGAGCAAAACAATTCTCTTTATTCTGAGATAAACTTGGAGGAGCTTGGCAAGGTAATTAATGCCTTTCCCACAGGCAAGGCTCTGGGGCCAGACGGCTTTGCCACTGAATTGTTTAGATCTTGTGCTTGAACTGGCTCCACTTTTTTAGAAGTTTATAAGGAATCATTAAAGAATAGGAAAGCTTCTGCCAACCATGACACAAGACCAGATCAGTCTGATTCTTAAAAAGGACAAAGCTTTGGCTCTGACAGCATACTGCCCAGCAACGGCTTTTCTGCCAGGCGCCATGTATAGAATTTTAAAATACCCACCTCACTTTAACATCAGAAAAAGAGTTTCTATCCAAAGTATTTACAATACGTTACTGACCTTGAGTAATCTAACGGAATACATTACAAATGACATTTTACAGCATGTATTCTGTAATCTGTATTTTTTTGTTATGTTTATTTATTTTATGAATGGAATCAAAACAAATTCTGAATAACAATAAACACTCACCTGTGATCAAACATTCTATATTAATGTGACAAGTCTTGTTTGACAACTGAAAAACAGCCTACAGAAATTGTTTATTTTGATCATTAAGATTAGTGCATTTAACTATTTATTGAAAATGTTTGTCTTCACTTCTTATTTAATGCTAGTTGCTTAACAGTCATTGTAAAAATTGAGTCAGAAAAATTAAGTTAGTTTTGAGAAAAACAAGAACAGCATTTGTTTCCAGATTGTCTAATTCAATGACATTTACACATTTTGAAGAGTGACCGGAACATCCAAATACTTTTTGTTTTTAATACAACTGTCACAACACATATTCCGAAGTAGATTTAGAGACCTGTGATGAAACAAAGCATACTTCTTTATTGTTCTGAAAGAAAGGTCGGTACACTACAACCATACCAAAAGAGATCCGTTTCTGTTCCAGATTAGAAGTGTGTGGGAGTCAACCGTTTCTGTGTCACTGAAGTCTATCTTCAGGCCTTCATTATCCACTACAAAACACAAATAATTCAAGAAATATTTCACCTAAAAATGATTTCACAAAGGAGAAATTTCTAAAAATGCATCTACTTATTGCTTTTTTTTATTGGGGAAGAGAGCTTTTAACTTCAAATAGGACACAAAATCAATGTTAAAGTGCTCAATACAACTTGCATTCTATACTAAAAGTAATTCAAGCTTGGGGTAAGAAACAGAAGATTTAAGTTGTTATTCACTGTAAATCTGGACATCTGCCCTAGCTATACTTGGCACATTTGTGTTTCAAGGAAGAAAGAAAGTCAAACGGTTCAGAAAAACATGAGTGTGAGTCAATGATGACAGAAAATTCATTTCTGGGAACTATTTCTTGAACTTTAGTTCTGAATGTGTTGTCGTCATCAGTGATGTGGTTCATTGTGATCTTATACTTACGCAGAGGTTCCACAGAAAGCTGCATGCTGACACACGCATCCTGTCCATGTAGAGCTGTGAAGAGTTTCAGCTGAGGCAGGTGGTGCTCTTTCATGCCAACATACAAGAAACATACAAACAAACAAATAGCAAATAATTTATACATGATAATGATCTGCATTGGTCATATATCTGATTGATTTTTATCTCTGCTCTGCTGAATTTCAACGTAAATTAAATGTGCGGATCTATATAAAGTGGCAATGAAAGAGAAATCCAAATTTAAGTCAACATGAAACAGTATTCTCAACCTATTTTACTTCCATAATGTGATTATGTGAAGTGGATATTCATTAAGAAAAAAAAAATGTAGGCCAAGACTTGGTTTTACCCATAAAGGACTGATTGGATGGTAAAAAGCGAGCATTCTGTGGGGTTTTGAACCCACACAATGCAACGGAGTAAAATTAGACTGTTACAAATGCTTAGAATGCATTTGTTTCAGTTAATAAAGGTGGTACTTTAGTGACCTAGAATTTAAACACAATACAACTCTTACTTTGATCAATGAATTAATTACAACTCGCATGTATATTTGTTCTCTTGGAGCTGGGCTAAATGAGCAAGCGTTAGCCCTCTAACAATTGCTAGTTAAAGTATTCAACTCATAGTTGATAATTTTTTTGTAGTGAAGAAATACATAAATGAAAGCCAAAATATGAAATGCCATTGATCAATATTTATGGAGTTATCCTTTATTTTGTAGAGGGGAGTCAATATGACAATTTTCATCTATGATTTTGAAACAAAAATACAAGTCAAATCACAACTGTAGAAAGGTGTCAGCATCATGATTTTATTTTTGATAAGTAGATATACAGTGCATTTGTAATGTATTCAGACCCCTTCATTTTCTTCATATTTTATGTTGCAGCCTTACGGTACAGGAGCAGCACGCGCTATAGTGCTTTCAAATATGCTGCGTTTGCAGTGCGCTACTGACAGTTTCTGTGTGCCACAAAATCAAAAATGTGTAAGTAATTTTGATTTTAAATCCAAACGTTAACTTTGACATTGTTCAAGACATTGAAACAGTATGAAAATTAATTTTAATCATTGTGATATTTTGTTTTACATGTAGTTCGAGTTGTTGACAGAAGAAAATCATATATGATGGCATTTTGCAACTTTTGGGACTATAATCATACTTTTTTGTTTTTCTTGACCCTGTAATTTAGTAACTGTAGAACACATTAACTGTAAATATGCGTATATGATTAAATTATTACAGTTTCTTGACAATCTATGTCTATTTTAATGTGAACAATGTGCTGCCACTTTAATTCAGTGCGGTGCAGCACAGCAAAAATAGACTCGGTCCGTAAACCATCGCTGCACTGCTGTATACGCACCGCAACTGGAACGGATCGACGGACTGCATCCGCGTACAGTGTAAAAGCTCTAACCTGTTAACAGGGTACGGAAAAAAATACGCACCGCATACGCACCACATACGCACTGCAAACGGAGTATGTGTGAAACGGGCATTATGCTAAAATGCTTTAAATTATTAAAAAATGTTCACATCAATCTACACTTCCTACCCCATAATGACAAAGCAAAAGCCAGATCATTGATAACTTTGCAAATTCATTAAAAAGAACAAAAATGTATATCACACATACAAACATATTCAGACCCTTTGCTATGATACTTGAAATTTAGCTCAGGTGCATCCCATTTCTCTGGATCATCTTTGAGATGTTTCTATACTTTGATTGGAGTCCACCGGTGACAAATTCAATTGGTTGGACATGATTTGAAAAGGCACACACCAGTCTATATAAGGTCTCACAGCTGAAAATGCATATCAGAGCAAAAACCAAGCCATGAGGTCAAAGGAACTGCCTGCAGAGCCCAGAGACCGGATTGTGTCGAGGCACAGATCTGGCGAAGGTTACACAAGAATTTTGGCTGAATTGAATGTTCCCAAGAGCACAGTGGCCTCCATAATTCTTAAATGTAAGAATTTTGGAACAACCGGGACTCTTAGAGCTGGCCGACTGGCCAAACTGAGCAATCGGGGGAGAAGGACCTTGGTAAGAGGGGTAACCAAGAACCTGATGGTCACTCTGGTTGAGCTCCAGAGATCACGTGTGGAGATGGGAGAAACTTACAGAAGGTCAACCATCCACCGATCTGGGCTTTATGGCAGAGTGTCCAGACAGAAGCCTCTCCTCAGTGCAAGACACACAAAAAAGCACATGAAAGACTCTCAGACTGTGAGAAACAAGATTCTCTGGTCTGATGAAACTGTTTGGCCACAATTCCAAGTGTCATGTCTGGAGGAAACTGGGCACCTCTCATCACCTGCGCAATACCAACCCAACGGTGAAGCATGGTGGTGACATGCTGTATGGGTGTTTTTCAGCAGCAGGTACTGGGGGACTGGTCAGGATTGAAGGAAAGCTGAACACTGCAAAATAAAAGAGATATCCTTAATGAAAACCTGGTCCAGAGCAATCAGGACCTCAGGACAATGACCCTAAGCACACAGCCAAGACAACACAAGAGTGGCTTTGGGAAAACTCTGAATGTACTTGAGTGGCCCAGCCAGAGCCCGGACATCAACCCAATCGAACATCTCTGGAGAAACCTGAAAATGGCTGTCCACTGATGGTCCCCATCCAACCTGACAGAGCTTGAGAGCATCTGCAGACAAGAATGGCAGAAAATCGCCAAATCCAGCTGTGCAATGCTTGTCGCATCATACCCAAAAAGACTTGAGGTTGTGATCGCTGCCAAACGTGCTTCAACTAAGTACTGAGATAAGTCTCTGAATATTTGTGTCAATGTGATATTTTAGTTATTTCTTTTTAATAAATTGGAAAAGTTATCAAAAAGGGGCAGGACACTTTCGCTTGTGTTGTTTTTCCAAAGTTGGAGTGCCTATAACTCCAGAAGTATTAAAGATATCTTCATAAACTTTTTGTTTCTCATTCAGAACAAACTTACCTTTTTGTATTTAAATTTTTAAAGCCCTATTTACAATGGTCGAAAACCAAATGTGGTCACATGGTGTGAAGTAGAGATTTTGCTATATTGTGTATATCGCGATACGTAAATATCCATGTGTGCTGCGTGTGTGTGTGTGTATTGATCAGAGGGCAGGACATCACGTGAGACTGACAGAATTGAAGAAACATGGAGAGTTTTTATGGCATTAAAACTATTTTGGCAGCTATCCAAGTAAATTCAATGACAATCATCCTGCGTTCAGCTTGTCATAAGCGCTTAATATGCTTCATTTCTGACACGTGCATCTGTGTTTAATGTGTGTCGTGCGCACCATCTCTGGAGCATGCAAGTGCACGTGAATCCAACAGGCTTCCTGATATTTACAGGAGAGCGCAAAGCGGAATCACTCACGCAACTCGATCTTTTTTGACAGAAATAACCCGAAAAAACATGACCACAGAATAGGACAGTAATCAGGATAGTAAACCATAAATGAAAATTCAGTCATTGTTTACTCACCTATGTATTATAACTGATAATATGATTTTCTTTCTTTTCTGAACACAAAGGGAGAAATTGTGAAAGAAATTTGTGCTCAGTGATGTCATACAATGGCAGTTTATGGTGACTACCTCTTCAAGCTTCAAAAGAATGCAAAAGTATAATTCAGAAGTGAATTATTAATATAAATTATTGTATGTGACTCATGCCTTTTTCTGAAGGAATATGATTAGGAAACAAACCTAAATCTAATGTATTATTTTGACTGACCGTTGATCCGCTGTGTGTATTCATGACAGGGCACAAGAGCAACAGTTCACGCAGCCCCCACTCTCGAGATGGGGGTTCATGTGAAAACTAGTTCTGTTTATCTAAAAACAGATCCGCAACAGTGACAACAGAAAACAACACAGCTGCATACAAAACTGAGAACAGAACGTACTAAACATGTCTGAAGAGTTTGAAGTCAAAGAATGAATGCATTTCTATGCCCAGCCTTATTTTTATCATGCAGACTCATGAACGCGCAAAGGAGATCAACAGACAGTGAATATTTGCACTAAATAATATATTAGATTTCGGTTTGTTTCACACCAAACCTTATTATATGCTTTCATAACATTTCTAATCATGAGTCTCATGGAAAAATGTATTCAACTTCTTGCATCCTTTTGAAGCTTGAAGAGGTGGTCTTCATAAACTGTCATTGAATGACATCACTGAACACAACATTTATTCATAATTTCTCCCTTTGTGTTAAGAACAAGAAACAAAGTCAACAAAGTCAAATAGGGTTATAACAACATGAAGTAAACAATGATTGAATTTTCATAACAACAACTAAAATCTATATGGGGGAAATTTCTGGAATTTGTTTGATTTGACATGGAATAACACTATTACAGTTTGATGAAATGGTGTATTGTATAATAACTTACCAGCGCCACAACGTTCCTTTAGATAGAACAAAGGGAGAGAAAGAGAGAGATTTTTTTAGCTCATGTTAAAACAATATGATACTTGAGCATTGCTTTAATAGAAAGTAATTTATGTATTACATTACTTATTAGAATGTAATAACAATGCATGTAATGCTAACCTAATCTTGAAAATGTTCATACAGTGTTTTCCTATGTAATGCATGTTTCTCCTATTTCATTTTTTTAAATGAATTAATAATAACAATAATATAAAGCATAATAAAATGTTAACTGTGCTTAACTATAGTAGCAATATACTGTATAGAGTGACAACATATATATATTGTAAACAAATAGGCATGGCTAAAAGGCATTTTTATGTCTTACCCTATAGTATTTAAACCCTTTTGAGGTGAATCAGATCTTGCTCAACCAGGAAGGGCAGATCATTTTCAGAAAGGTAATTTTCATAACATATATTAAGCAATTTATTGACTGACTCTCAGCTGAATGTATATTAATGATTCAGAACGTTCACCATTTACCATTTTATTTTACATTCTAATCTACACTCCATAATGATGCAACAAGAACAAGATTTTTGATAACTTTGCTAAATTATTTAAAAGAAAATACTGAAATCGCATTTACATACAGTTGTAGTCAGACGTTTTACATACACTTAGGTTGAAGTCATTAAAAAAAAAAAAATGAACTACTCCACAGACAAGTTTTGCAAAAAAAAAAAAAACATGACAAGTAATTTTTCCAACAATTTTTTACAGATTGTTTCATTTTTAATAGAATATAATCACAATTCCAGTGGGTCAGAAGTTTACATACAAGAAGTTAACTGTGCCTTCAAGCAGTTTGGAAAATTATGTCTTTAGACAATTAGCTTCTGATAGGAGGTGTACTGAATTGGAAGTGTACTTGTAGATGTATTTTAAGGCCTACCTTCAAACTCAGTGCCTCTTTGCTTGACATCATAGGAAATTCTAAAGAAATCAGTAAAGACCTCTGAAAAAAAATGTGGGGCTCCTCAAGTCTGGTTCATCCTTGGGAGCAATTTTCAAATGACTGAAGGTACCACATTCATCTGTACAAACAATCGTACACAAGTATAAACACAATAGGACCACACGGCCATCATACGGCCCAGGAAGGTGACACATTCGGTCTCCTAGAGATGAATGTAGTTTAGTGCGAAAAGTGCAAATCAATCCCAGAACAACAGCAAAGGACCTTGTGAATATGCTGGAGGAACAAGCTTTATACATATAAATATTTTTTTCTAAGATACTTTAGACAAGAATCTATATCCACAGTAAAATTAGTCCTATATCGACATAACCTAAAAGGCTGCTCAGCAAGGAAGCCAATGCTCCAAAACCACCATAAAAAGCGAGACTACGGTTTGCAATTGCACAGATCTTACTTTTTGAAAAATAATTATCTGGTCTCATGAAACAAAAATGTAACTTTTTGGCCATAATGACCCTCATTATTTTTGGAGGAAAAAGGGTGAGGCTTGCAAGCCGAAGAACACCATCCCAACCGTGAAGCATGGGGGTGGCAGCATCATGTTGTGGGGGTGCTTTGCTGCAAGAGGGACTGGTGCACTTCACAAAATAGATGGCATTATGAAGAAGGAAAATTATGCTGATAAGCAACATCACAAGACATAAGCCAGGAAGTTAAAGCTCGGTTACAAATGGGTCTTCCAAATGGACAATGTCCACAAGCATATCTCCAATGTTGTGGCAAAATGACTTTAGGACAACAAAGTCAAGATATTGGAGTGGCCATCACAAAGCCCTGACCTCAATCTGACAGAACATTTGTGGGCAGAACTGAAAAAGCGTGTACAAGCAAGATCTCAGCTACACCAGTTCTGTCAGGAGGAATGGGCAAAAATTCCAGCAACTTATTGTGAGAAGCTTGTGGAAGGCTACCCACAACATCTGACCCAAGTTAAACCATTTAAAAGGCAATAATACCAAATACTAACAAATTGTATGTAAACTTCTGACCCACTGGAAATGTGATGAAAAAAATAAAAGCTGAAATAAATAATTCTCTCTATATTATTCTGACATTTCACATTATTAAAATATAGTAGTGATCCTAACTGACCTAAGACAAAGAAAGTTTTCTACGATTAAATTTCAGGAATTGTGAAAAACAGAGTTTAAATGTATTTGACTAAGATGTATGTAAACTTCTGACTTCAACTATAAGTATTCAGACCCTTAACTCAGTACTTAGTTGAAGCATCTTTGGCAGCAATTACAGCCTAAAGTATTTTTGGGTATGATGTGACAAGTTTTGCACACCTGGATTTGGGGATTTTCTGCCATCCTTCTTTGCAGATCATTTCAAGCTCTGTCAGGTTGGATGGGGACCATCGGTGGACAGTCATTTTAAGGTCTCTGCAGAGATGTTCGACTGGGTTCAAGTCGGGGCTCTGGCTGGGCCACTCAAGTACATTCACAGAGTTGTCCCCAATCTCTCTTGCGTTGTCTTGGCTGTGTTCTTAGGGTCATTGTCCTGTTGGAAGTTGATCATTCAGTACAGTCTGAGGTCCTGAGCGCTCTGGACAGGTTTTCATTAAGGATAACTCTGTATTTTGCTGCGCTCATCTTTCCTTCAATCCTAATAGTCCCCCTGTCCCTGCCGCTGAAAAACACCCATACAGCATGATACTACCACCACCATGCTTCACTACTGGGATGGTATTACGCAGGTTATGAGCATTGCCTGGTTTACTACAGACATGATGCTTGAAATTGAGGCCAAACAGTTCAACCTTTGCTTCAACAGACCAGAGTATCTTGTTTCTCACAATCTGAGAGTCCTTTAGGCGCTTTTTTTATGTGTCTTACACTGAGGAGAGACTTCCGTCTGCCGTAAAGCCCAGATCGGTGGAGTGTTGCAGTGTTGGTTGTCCCTCTGCAAGTTAATCTCATCTCCACACATGATCTCTGTAGGTCAACCAGAGTGACAATCAGGTTCTTGGTCACCTCTCTTACCAAGGCCCTTCTCCCCTGATTGCTCAGCGTAGTCAAGCAGCTAGCTCTAGGAAGAGTCCTGGTTGTTCCAAAATTCTTCCACTCAACAATTGTGGAGGCCACTATGCTCTTGCGAACCTTCAATGCAGCTGAAATTTTTTGTAGACTTCCCCAGACTTGTGCCTTAACTCAATCCTGTCTCTGAGCTCTACAGGCAGTTCCTTGGTTTTTGCTCTGATATGCACAAGTGAATGCCTTTCCAAACCATGTCCAATCAAATGAATTTGCCACAGGTGGACTCAAATCAAAGTGTAGAAACATCTCAAAGATGATCCAGAGAAATAGGATGACCCTGAGCTAAATTTCAAGTGTCATAGCAAAGGGTCTGAATACTTACATCAATATGATGTTGGTTTTTCTTTTTAATAAATTTGCAAGGTTATCAAAAATCTGGTTTTGCTTTGCCATTATGGAGTATTAAAAATCTAGTATAAAACAGATCAAGTTCATAGAAATCTATATAAACTCAGCAAAAAAGAAACTTCCCTTTTTCAGGACACTGTACTTTAAAGAATTTTTTAAAAATCCAAATAACTTCACAGATCTTTATTGTAAAGGGTTTAAACAATGTTTTCCATGCTTCTTCAATGAACCACCAATAAACAAGCACCTGTGGAACGGTCATTAAGACACTAACAGCTTATAGGCGGTGGGCCGGACCTCGAAATTATGAATTTAATACTTACCTCACAGCTGTGTAAGTCTTTTTTTGCTGAGGTCATGTAATAAAATCGTATAAGTACTACAGACATTGTTTCCAACTTTGTTGTTTGCACATTTGACGCAAAATGTCCTTACAAACTCTTACTTTTTTAAACCGGCAAATAAGCAGGAGTACTAATCATAACGTTAGAAAACCTCCCGTTTCCTTGACAACCAATGTAAATAATGAACACAGATGACCAGGAAGCTGCGTTCTTGAAATTACAATTTTGCTGTAAATCATTAAAAATGTAAATTTAGTTCTGTAGTTCAGTAATACTGAGGTAAAAATGAGGTGTTTTATCCATTTAGCCTCAAATGTAAAAAGCCCTCTGTAACCCCCCTTTCCAAGACAAGTTGGGCAAAGATTGTTCAATGTACAAATTTATGGGTGAACCTGCAAACCACAGAGAGTACAGTAGCTGAAAAAGCCGTATTGGCATTTAACTGAAATTCGAAGACGTCCAAGATGTGCCGGCTAATGTTGGATTTCACAGAGAATGCTACATGCTCTTCACCAACAAAGAACACATAAGAAGAGCACGTAAGAAGATAGAAAATGCAGCTAACAACAGTGAAGGTTTGTATCAAATGTATAATTTTTATATAAAACGTTTCATTTATATACATTTAACCCCTTACTAGTCAGCCGCAATTTTGGCAAGTGATGCATTCATGACATCCCCAAAATAAAAAGGTTGCTGCTCAGAAGTCATTCTGAATATACACATAACCAACATATATTTAGAAAGCCAACCCTTGAGAGTTTACATTTCAAGACTCAAAATTAACCAGACTGTTATTAATATTGAGATATGTAAGCTCAAACATAGAAACAAAAACAACAAATATAAAGAATATATTAATAAAATGTATAAAAATATTATGTGAATTTAGGATTGCAACTTATAACCACAACTAAAACATGGGGATTTTTTAAAGACAATCATCCCGCATATCCTATTCAATATTCTATAATAAAATAAACTTATCGAATATTCGAAAATCGTGACTCATCCCTAATTAATATAGTATTTCAGTGCAAGTGGATGACATGACAAGTAGCAAAAGGCAGTGCAATATGTGTGTAAGTGGGGTCAAATGTTCATAGCAAATTTAAAAATAAAAAAAATAAACCAATGTAGCAGCATCATAGTGTAAACTAAGGTTATTTGTGCAAGAGTCAATCAGCTGCCCTTAGGTTATTGGAGGGTGGGGGTGGAAGGAAGAGGCTCTCTACGATTCCCCTATAGAAAGTTAAGAGGATGGATTTGTGGGAGATGAGCCTTCCTCAACTGTGGGAGGAAGTGCAGAGGTTTTTGGACTTTCTTGGCCAGGTTCTGTTGGTGGTGTCGATAGATCAAGATGGGTCATCTGTGATGTGGATACTAAGCAACTCCGTGATCTTGACCTGCTCCATTCATGGTGCTGTTGATGTGATGATTGTCAACGATCACCTCTGTAGTCATTTGGGTGTGGAGAGATATGATGTTGTCCTGTCCGTGTCTGTGTGTTAGATAAACAACTGAATTATATTCAGATAAATAAACACAGAAAGCACACATTACTAGATAATTTTAAATCACATTTTTCATCTTGACATTTGTATTAAGATGCTAACCATCTTAAACGAGCTTGACAAGACTACTGCAATTCTGACCACAAATAATTTTGTTAAATAGCTCAAAAACAGCCATCTTTAAATAAAATATTTTTTCAACCATATTCCATCTTATACCTGTTCTGTTATGTAGGTGAAGCCCAACCACTGACAGATGTAGCTGAACCACTGCCTCATTGTATAAACTGTGACAATCAACCATAAATGGCTTATATAACTCCATGACTACCACTATAAAGTTGTATGTTTGTTTTGCTTTGCACTCTTTTTAGCTGATAATTAGTCTAGCTTACTTGTAGCCTAGGTAGCTTGCTATAAACCAATCCAACCTGGACATACCTGTCAAATTATTTCCTACTGTCTTCCTGTTTAAATATTTAACCGTAATTATCCCGTATTTGAATACTCTTTGCTTAGTTCATTGTGTATGTACCGAATGATTTGGATTAGCCTAAGCAACATACCGTTAGACCTAGCTTTACTGCTCCACTACCAACATTCTTTCGTGGCTACTGTTCTCATCAACGACAACGCATATATTCACGACGAAGTATAGCTTGCAGTCTTAAATACAACTTATATGAAAAGCATTAAGATATAGGGGTGTATAATCATTGTAAAACAAATCTTACCTTGACGTTGTCTTGCCGAGACACACCGGTCTCTCCAGGTTGGGTTGTAGACTCATTTGGCTTCAGACTGACGCGAGTCACGCGACGCCGGTTCAACGAATAACGTGATTGGCCAAATCAATTCAACAAGGTAACAACACAAGCGTTGATTGGATCTCACTCCGCCAACGCTTGTGATCAGCTAGCGAAATTAAATCTATTTTTATACTTTAATGTGCAACAATTGGCGTTGGAAACAATCGGTAATCTTTTTGTGAATTATTCATACAGACAAATAAAAAAAATGAGCCAGACAGCTGCTGGGTAACTATCAAATCAAAAACTAAACGAGATAGACGGACTCGGCCCACCGCCTATTACAGATTGTAGGCAATTAAGCTCACAGTTATAAAAACTTAGGACACTAAAGAGATCTTTCAACTGACTCTGTAAAACAACAAAAGGAAGATGCCCAGGGATCTGCTCATCTGCGTGAACGTGCCTTAGGCATGCTGCATGGAGGCATGAGGACTGCAGATGTGGCCAGGGCAATAAATTGTAATGTTAGTACCATGAGATGCCTAAGACAGCGCTACAGGGAGACAGGAAGGACAGCTGATCCTCCTTACAGTGGCAGACCACGTGAAACAACTCCTGCACAGGATCTGTACATCCGAATATCACACCTGGGGGACAGGTATAGGATGGCAACAACAACTGCCCAAGTTACACCAGGAACACACAATCCCTCCATCAGTGCTCAGAGAGGGTGGACTGAGGGCTTGTAGGCCTGTTGTAAGGCAGGTCCTTACCAGACATCACAGGCAACAACGTCGTCTATGGGCACAAGCCCACCTTCGCTGGTCCAGACCGGTCCAAAAAACTGGTATAATGTGCTCTTCACTGATGAGTTGCAGAAATGATTGTTACACCGAGGCATGTACACGTGACGTTCTCCCCGGCAACTCATCTAATCAGCACGGGGTCCAAGGAGTGGGTCCGGCAGCACGGCAACTCGTCTGAACTCTACCAGATCTGGTCCTGGGCGTGCGAGGATGTCAGTGTGTGCACACATGGAGATTTGAAGCCGGCTCCCCGAGAAGAGTTGTGCTCTACATTTTAAAGACAGCTGTGTTGTTCATTTGTTGGCATGATTTACATCAGATGTGCTTCATCCACCACTGTCATAACGAGGCTTATTAATTATGCACCACTTCTCGCTCTCCTGCCAAACTACCGTTGTGAGCCTGGCAGAAGGGCGGCCCTAAGAGGCTGGGCGACACTATATAGAGCATAGACTGTAAAAAAAGATGGACGACGCCCCTTCACTCTTTTCCATTGGTGAGAACTGAAGACGCCAGTGTCCCAATATGGCGCTGACATCTTGGGACTTGAGTCTGCACAGTTGCGATTTCGGGACCAGACCTGCGCAGTAGTGAGCAGGAAGTAAAGCCGCGAAATCAAGGCCCCGCCCTCAATCGCAAGCACATGCCCCTGCACTTTTGACGGTGTGAAATAATTAAATATAGAAATTCAGATATTAAATTTAAAGCTCCAATCTCCTCAGTCCTCCGAAGATCCCGAAAAAAAGTCAGTTGGTACTTCAGTGACTACTTCGCTCAGAGAACCTGTCAATCACAGCTGTCAATCATGATGTCACAGCACCGTTTTTATAGCATCAAATAACTAACTAAAAACAAACTTATTTTGAAAACAAACACTTGAAATGACATCAACGTGATAGAAACGACAGTAAATTACAGAAACTATCTTTGGAAAAAAGATATGTGAAGTGTAATTTAATTGTTTAGTTGGTCTCACGTCCCATTGAATAACATGGGGAGGCGGGTTTATGACCTATACTAGGACCAGTCACCGGGGGGCGATCGAGACGTTTTGGCTTGTGCGGCACACTTGAGATAGATAGATAGATAGATAGATAGATAGATAGATAGATACATAGATAGATAGATAGATAGATAGATAGATAGATAGATAGATAGATAGATAGATAGATAGATAGATAGATAGATACTAGGGATGTATCGATTGGATACCTGGATCGGATTTGGCTCCGATACTGAATCTTTTAGACGCATCGGTCAGACGAGCCCCAATCCAAATCCGATACTGGGTGTTAGTCATGTTTATTACTGTGAAGCTCAAAAAAATGACATAAAAGAACCATTAAAGTAGTTCATATGACATTTATTCAGTCACTTTAAAAAAGTACGATATATCTGTGAATCACAAAAGGCTGTGTTTAATAAGTAAAAATATAGTATGCACAACTCCAGCGCATTATTGAATGGCACTGCTCTGTTTACACACACACACACACACACACACACACACACACACACACACGGCTGTTTTTAGCCTTCACATGTTGCGCAACATCTGATCGCTACTCATGAACAACATCTCAGATGTAGATGCTCAATAGTTCGGTTCACTTATAATATGCATTTAGAATGGCACCGGAGGTGCATTTTACCAGAATTTGAATAAGAAGCAAATTAAACTACTGTGAACTTGCCTACAAATAGACACATACAGGACTTCCTGGAGATTTCAGAATGTCAACATAAAAGTGTGAGGGTTTAAAAGTTAAAGGTGCATGATTGAGATATTATATATATATATATAAATATTATAATATATTTTTATTTGTTTACTAATGATAATAATTTTTACATTGAAGGGGTTCCAAAAAATAACTAAAAAAAATTTAACAAAAAAAGAGATCTGAATCCTTTAAAGTCCAGATGTAAGTTGAAATAAAAAAAAAAAAGTAAAAAAAAACCTGGTTTCTTTTCTACTGAATACTGGAATTATTGTTAATTTTGCTGCTACATTATCCAGTATACTAGTTAACAATAAAGTGTTTCTTAATAAGCTATACATTTATATTGAAATAATGTGTAGTTAGAGGTTTGTGTTCCTTTACATATTAAAGAGTACACCCAATTAGTTCCACACATATATACACATATATTATATATATATATATATATATATATATATATATATAACACACACACACACACACACACACACAGTACTGTGCAACAGTTCCCCTTCTGTCACTCACTCGACGTTGTGTCGAATAAAGTGACACAAGGGGTCTTCCTTGGGAGCCTCGCGTACCTCTGAACTTGAGAAAAGGCCAATAAGAAATTGGCAGATGGTCCGCCCACGGACATACGGGTATAAATGGAAGCGGGCGTGTGCCTGTCAGTCAGATTTTTTCTTCGGAGCAGAGCGGTTGTGCAGAAGCAAGCTGAAGTCTCACCACGGTTCCACTCACCTCTGTTGGCAAGAACCACTACTGTTGGATCCTACGGCGCTTTTCCAGCTGCGTTCTCTCTCTGCACACTGTGCGGTCCACGCCCCTGGGCGCTTCGATAGTGCTTTCTGTCTAAAAGAGTGTTTTCCGCTCCTAAAAGAGATTGATTTCTCTGAAAGAGTTTATTTTCACTCGTAAAAGACCAATACACGAGCAGGCATTGAACGTCCTTTTAGGACGCGTCTTTTTAAAGATGCCTTTACGCCTCTGTGTAGTTCCTGGATGCGGTAGATATCTCTCCAAGACCGATGGTCATAGATGCTGCCTCGTGTGCCTGGGCAGCAATCACACTGAGGCAGAGTTTGTGGATGGTTCATGTACTCATTGCGAGAACATGATCATGGCAGCGTTGCAGTCGAGGTTTCCCACGGGATTGAGGACAACCCGTCTGGCAAAGGAGGCGACTTGGTGATCGCAGGGGGCTCGGTTACGCTGAGTAAATCCCCATGAACCACCCGCCCCCCGGCACGCTCGCTTGCTTCCGTCCGGGTTGGAATGAGTGCGGCTCAACCTGCGTTCTCCCTTGAGCCCCTGGAATGAGGATGTCACCGCTGCATCGGAGAGCATTCAGGTGTCTGACGCAGAGGACTCTACTGAGCTGCCACCTCCGGGTCAGCTCGCCCATTCTGAGGCCGACGCTCAGATAGCCGACATGTTTGCCCAGGCTACTATGAGCGTGGACTTGGACTGGAACCCTCCGTCCTCACCACAGCCTTCTCTTGATTGGTACCTCGGGTCAGAGCGCCGCTCCAGCCACGCACCACCCCCCCGGTACCTTTCTTCCTGGAGGTGCATGAGGAGTTGACGAGGTGGTGGATGGAACCAAACCCTCACTCGTCCGCTCTCACTATCCTTGGGGTGGCCCACGGGTACACGGCGGTCCCCCAGGTTGATAGAGTGGCTGCAATCCACTGGTGTCCCAAAAACGGCACCAACTGGCGGTATCAACTGGTACTCCCCTCCAAGGCCTGTAGGGTGATGTCGTCGCTGACTTCGAAAGCCTACAGCGCCACTTGACAGGCCGCCTCCACCCTGCACGCCATCCACCAAAACAAGGCACTCAAAAGAACTGCACCTGGGTAGTCCTAACCCCGATGTGCTGCAGGAACAGCGCTCTGCTACAGACCTCCGAGGACATCCCCCTGCGCCTAAACAACAGGCAGCTCTGCCTCAACCCGGGCCCAGCTCTCGGCCCCAGCAGCGAGCGCCCCACAGGCGGCGTACACCCCCCGTCTCCAGGACCCCCTCTAGGAGCCGTAAAGCTCCCAAGCGCTTCTGAGACGGAAGACATGGGCAGTCAGATGTTTGCTGCCGGGGGTGTGGAGGTAAGTGCTTTGAATCTTTTTTCAGCACCAAAGCCTCGGGACACACTTTTGTCTCCCCATGCATTATTACCTGCTCCCCACGCAGCGAAGCCCCACCCAGTATATCAAAAATTATTGTCCCTTTAGTGCCCTTCTTGACTTGGCTATGCGATTCAATTCGCCTGGCTCCCGCCTCGTTTCAGTGGTATTCGCTCCATCTCTGTATGGGGTGAAAAAGCCAGCTTCCCAATCTGAAGAGTTCGATCAGAGCTCTCATTCCAATAAGAGAGGCTGGAGGGGAGGCTGTCCCCCTCCACCTTGACGGTGTATGTAGCTGCTATCGCGCCCCACCACGACGCAGTGGACGGCAAGTCCTTGGGTAAGCACGACTTGATTATCGGGTTCCTTAGAGGCCCCCGGATACTGAATCCTCCCCGGCCAAGCCTGTTCCCCTCCTGTGATCTCTCAGTGGGCCTTTCAGGCCTTCAGAGATCCCCCTTTGACTTAGTTGAGCTCAAGGCCCTCTCCTTGAAGACGGCCCTCCTGATAGCGCTAGCTTCCATCAAGAGGGTTGGGGACCTGCAAGCGTTCTCTGTCAGCGACACTTCAAGTTAATCCAGTGTGCCTTCTCTCCCAGGTTAGCCACTAAGCTTTGCTTCCTGTATGTTCTTCATCCTACAGTGGAGAAATTTGCGACCAGGGCTCCACAGGCTTATTTTCCTCTTCGGGCAACTCCCTGTGATGCATTTTTCGCTGTACAGTCCCCCTGTTGGCAGATCCGCGTCTACCTTGAGCAGTCCCAATGTCCCTGGTCGCTGTGTTTGTCGAGCTCCTCCCTCATCAGGTAGGACCTACCACCACGCCGCTCCCACGTGTGGCTTGACAACCCATGTGGTGTAAACCACATATCACCTTCCCCAAATCTGGGCAGGACGTGGCCTCCGCAGGGTCTTTTCCCCTTGAAAGAATAGGATCGGGGAAGAATGCCTTCCCCGACGCATTTCATAGTGTTACGCTAGCCCCTGCCACTTCACACTCTATGCGAGAAACAGAGAGAGAAAAGGCCACGGCTACCAGGCTTGCTCCATGCTGGTCATGTAGCACCAGTTCCCCCCTCAGGGGTGCTGGGAACCTAAGGTCTATATATGACACTTTTTCTGGGGGCGTTGGGGAGGGTTACGTGCGGCTGATACAGTTGCATCTAGCACGCAACAGCCTGCTTGCACCTGTGTCAGCAGTTCACATAACCTGGTCTAGTGCATGGTGCTTTTGAACGGGACCCCTTGTGTCACTTCATTCGACACACCGTCGAGTGAGTGAGTGACAGAAGGGGAAGGTCACGGTTATTGTTGTAATCTCCATTCCCTGAGGGAGGGAACAAGACGTTGTGTCCCTGCTGCCACGACACTATACCTACCACTTTAAGCGGCCATACCTTATTCTTGGCTTCTCAGTGCAAAAACCTGAATGACAGACACACGTCTGCTTCCATTTATACCCGTATATCTGGAGGCGGGACATGCAAATTCTGTCTGCCAATTTCTCATTGGCCTTTTCTCAAGTTCAGAGGTACGCGAGGCTCCCAAGGAAGACACCTTGTGTCACTTCAATCGACACAAAGTCTCATTCCCTCCCTCAGGGAACAGAGGTTACAACAGTAACCGTGACATTTTAGGCACTTAAGATGTTTCACAAAAATATCTTTGCTTAAGATGGTTATTTTATATCTTCAGAAAAGATAAGAATAGAAGATCAGGAATCCCTAAAACAGATGTCATGACCCCCACAGAGACCCCCACTGAACATCTTGTCAGTCTGAGATGACAAAGAAACTAGATAGAAGAACTGTGGTGAATTCTCAAAGATGCTTGGAACATCCTATCTGCCAACAACCAAGAGAAACTGTGTGCAGGTGTACGTAGGAGAATTGGTGCCATTTTAAAGGCAAAGGTAGGCACACCATATATTGATTTAGCTTTTTTAAACTGTATGACATTAAGTGATAAATGAAAACTATTTATGTCATTATTTTTGAAGACATCCTCACTATGCAACATTTTTGTTTTAGCAAGTGCCTAAAACTTTTGCACAGTATTGTATATATTTTAAAAATGTATTTTATTTTCGCAGGTTGCCTTTGTTTTTGTTTTTTTTTTGTTTTTTATCTCATTTGAAGATCTCAAACAATTTATTAAGGATACACAAAAATAGAAGAAATCAGGAAGGGGGCAAATACATTTTCACATCACTATATGACACATGATTCACTTTGATGGTACAACAACCCTCAGGATTTTACCAACATTAAGACAAGGATGCAGTATATCTCAAATGTATTCTAGGAAGAGCTGCAGAGACTTTGGCAAAGTGATGAAACTCTTTACACATCAATTATGTATTTTTCCAGATAAAGCTCACACCAAAGGACAGAGAATTATGTCCCCCAGAAGACTGAATACGGAAGTCATCCTGGTGTAACAGTGCTCAAACCAGCATATGAATTAACATAGTTAACTAAACTGCTGAATAAACACCTTCTGCTGTCTCCAGAAAGCTGCAGTTTGAGAAACCATTTACATTACAAAAAAACATGTGAAGCATGTTGCAAATCCTGGCATATCTCTCTCTTTAATCATATTTTCCTAAAATAAGAGATTCATGGATAATCCCCTTTAAATGTAGTAGTAGTATGTTTTATTTAATGCCATGTCAGCGATCAAAGCTATTTTCATGGCAAGAATTCAATTACAAAAAACAAATATCATATACATACAATAAAAACAAAACAAATATAAATAGCAAGTCATATTATACAATATTTTTTTAAGATTAATATATGATAAGAAATCCAAAACCTTTTCAGGCACAATCTCATTAAATAAGTCCTTTAACGAGGTAACTTCATAAAAGAGCATTCTACTTGTGTTAAGACCAGGACAATCTAGTAAAATATGTTTGACAGATAAGGGAATATTACAAAACATACATAGGGTTGGGTCTTCACCTTTAAGCAAAAGGCATGGGTCAGATTTATGTGACCTATACGGCATCTGGTGTAGACCACTTGATCAAATCTTGTTTTAAAATTGATAAAAAGTCTGTTTGAAATTTCCGGATGAATTACATACAACTTATTGTTCTTGCACATATTCCACTCTTCTTGCCACTTATTTAAAATATATCGGTTAATAATCGGTCTGATATCTGAGGGAGGGATTTGACATTCATTAACTTCCTGATTAAGAGCTTCCTTAGCAGCTGCATCAGCTTGTTCATTTCCTGCAAGACCAACATGTCCTGGAACCCAGCAAAAGATAATGCTGAAAAACTGATTTAGTAGATAATCCACTTTGGTTAAGATGCAGTCCACTAAAGGATGGTCAATTTTTAAAGTGTCCATTGCTTGAAGGCAGGATTTAGAGTCAGTAAAAATTATAAAAAATTTTGCAGAGAATTTTCAATGTGCTCCAAAGCTAAAAGTAAAGCACGAGCCTCAGCAGAGAAAATTGAGCACTGTTTTGGAATACGAATTCCATAGCGTTGATTTCCAGTCACCATTGCTGCCGTTACACTGTGTTTCATCTTCGAGCCATCTGTGAATATAGGTAC
Organism: Xyrauchen texanus; assembly: GCF_025860055.1. Classification (NCBI taxonomy): domain Eukaryota; kingdom Metazoa; phylum Chordata; class Actinopteri; order Cypriniformes; family Catostomidae; genus Xyrauchen; species Xyrauchen texanus. Next base: position 1,674,407 of record NC_068302.1, on the reverse strand, counting down.
ATGGGAGGGGAATTGGTTTCTTATTTCCAAATATTGCTGTCTATATACATTTGGATGGGTCACTCCTTTCTTCTGATGAGTCAAATCCAAATTAATATTAGGCTTCTTTAGTTTCCAGGGAGATATAGAATTGAATTGTATTTGGGTTAGAATGTTCAAATTTATATTCAAGTTCTCCAAATGAGGTTTAATACTGAATACCAAAGGATCTGATACTTTTAGGTTTGCTCTCATACAAAGGAGTAAATTGTGGGTTGAAGATTGAAGAATAAGCGGGGTTGGTTTTATTTGCCTTTATTTTGTTAGCATATTGGAGTGAGAGCTTCAATCGTCTGTTTTGAAGTGAAGGTTCATTGGCTTCGATGTACAAGCTTTGCATCGGTGAAGTTCTAAATGCTCCCAAGGCGAGTCGTAAGCCCTGATGATGTACTGAGTCCAACATCCGCTTATATGATTCTCTGGCAGAGTCATAAATTATGCTTCCATAGTCCAGCCGGGAACGAATTAGTGTTCTATAGAGTCTCAAAAGAACCATGTAATCTGCTCCCCATTTTGTTTTTGCCAGTACTTTCATTATATTCATGGCTTTAAGACACCTGTTTTTAAGTGCTTTCAAATGAGGAATGAAAGTCATTTTGTTGTCAAGAAGGAGTCCTAAGAACTTAATTTCTTTAACAACATTAATCGGTTCTCTATTAATGAAGAGTTCTGGGTCAAGATGAAGGGATCGCTGGATACAGAAGTGGGTACAGACTGTTTTTGATTTAGAGAATTTGAATCCATTTTCAACTGACCACTGATATATTTTGTGAATGCATAACTGCAGTTGTCTTTCAATTGTACTCATGTTCTTCCCTCTATAGCAGATGCAGATGTCGTCCAGATATAAGCTGCAGAATATATTAGATCCAATGATACTCTCAATGCTGTTTATTTTAATACTGAAGAGAGTGACAGAAAGAATGCTTCCCTGAGGAACTCCAATTTCTTGTTTGTGAATATCCGACAAGGTGTTTCCTACTTGGACTTTGAAATATCTGCTGGTCAAAAAATTGGAAATAAAGATGGGTAATCGTCCTCTAAAACCCATGTGGTAAAGATCTTTCAAAATCCCATATCTCCATGTTGTATCATATGCTTTTTCCAAGTCAAAAAGACGGCAACAACATGTTCTTTTCTAATGAAACCATCTCTAATATAAGTTTCCAGTCGGATTAATTGATCCAAGGTGCACTTTCCACGTCTAAAGCCACATTGATAGTCACTTATTTGTTTCTTCGACTCCAGAGTCCAAACAAGCCGATTATTTACCATTCTCTCCATCGTTTTACAGAGGCAACTGGTAAGAGCGATTGGTCGGTAGTTATTTGGATCTGAATGGTCTTTTCCTGGTTTAGGTATAGGAATTACGGTTGCTTCTTTCCAGGAGGGTGGTATTTGTCCAGAAGACCAGACAGAGTTAAAATGATCTAAAAGAAGAGATAATATGCTTTGGGGTAAGTGCTTTAAGAATTGATAGTGAATTTGGTCTGGCCCTACAGCAGTGTCATGGGAACATTTTAAAGAGTGTATTAATTCATCCATCTTGAAAGGTTGATTATATACTTCTTCGTTATCAGAACAGAAGTTCAATTTTTCCCTTTCCTGCTGTATTCGAATTAACTGGAACTCAGGGAGGCAGTTTTCTATTGACGAATTCTTTTCAAAAGATTCTGCTAATGTGTTTGCTATATCCATTTCCTTTGTCTGGAGAATATCTAGTTTTTTAATATGTTGGATATTAAATCCATTTCCAATGTTCTTCATTTTGCGAATCATGTTCCAGATCCTCTTCATGGGAGTATAGCATGTTAAACTTGATACAAATTGTCTCCAGCTTTGCTTTTTTGCTTCATTTAAAATTCTGCGAGCTTGAGCTCTACAAATTTTAAAAGATATAAAATTAGCCGTTGAAGGCTGTTTATTAAAAAGTCTTTCTTCCTTTTTCCGTGCCCCGATAGCTTTTTTACACTGCTCGTTAAACCAGGGGTTAGCTTTACAGTGCGATTTAGAGAATGTCTTTGGAATTGTTTCATTTGCAATATCAATTAACTGTTCAGTAAAAGTTTCTATAGAGTTCTGATTGTCTTGAGTTGCTGAAATAAATTTTTCATAACACATAATTTCGAAAGAAGGCCAATTTGCTTTTTTAAGTTGCCATCTTGAAGGTCTTTGTTGGACATCCGATTGAGGGAATGAGGTAATAAGTGGAAAGTGGTCACTCCCACATAAATCGTCCCAGACCCGCCATGTACAATCTAAAAAGATTTCAGCACTGCATATAGTCAAATCAATTGCAGAATATGTGCCATGACCTGGATGAAGGTAGGTTTTGGTTCCATCATTTAGTAAACACAAGTCATTTTTATGTATAAAATCCTCCATTCTCTTTCCTTTAGCATCACATCGATCTTCTCCCCATAAAGGATTATGGCTATTAAAATCACCCATAAGTATAAATGGAGTCGGCAATTGTGCTACGAGTTTGTCCAATTCTTTCAGTGTAATAACTTTGCTGGGAGGTATGTAGATAGAGCATAATGTAATGACTCTATGAAAGGTGATACGTACTGCTACTGCCTGTATTTGGGTATCCAGTACAATGTGACTGTGAATAATATCCTTTTTAACCAAGACAGCTGATCCACCAGAAGGTCTTTGTGCATTTGGTCCATAGACATTAAACAGTCTAAAATTTTTAACAGTCAGGGGATCATTTGGAGATAAGTGAGTCTCTTGAATACAATAGGCAAGGGGTTCAAAACAGAAGTTAAACGTTGCAGCTCTGCAAAATTAGCTTTTAGACCCCGACAATTCCACTGGATTAAAAGATTACTCATCTTCAAGTGGGAAGGATAGGTACAAATCCTTTATTCTTACACTTAGGGGAAAGACTACGACTTCGACTAGTCGTAGGTTCTGACATTTCGACATCTTTTGGGTTGTCATGTTTTGAAGTTCTGTTTTTATCTTGGTTTGGTAGTCGAGTTACTGTATTTTGAGGTTTCCTTTTCTCTCTGGGTTCTCTTTGTTCCAACTGGGTATCTTGAGTCGGGTTGGTTTGGATACATACATTCTTGCTTTTTTGTGAAGATGAATTCTTAATATTACTAATAACTTGAGGTTTGTCTGTAGAAATCCAAGTCAGTTCCGTCTGAGTACTAATTTCTCGTATATTTGGTTTGACCACAGCAGAGTAGGATCTATTCAGCGTGAAGGCAGGGAGACCTTCAACAAGTTTTCGGGCTTCAGGATAGCTCACCTTCTTTGTGTGTTTAATTTTTTGTATTTCCTTCTCTTTAATCCAAGCAGGGCATTTCTTTGATGAGGCTGCATGGTCACCAAGACAGTTTTTACATTTAGCGGAATTAGTACAGTTTGTTTCATGGTCATCCTTACCACAATTGTGGCAAACAGCCTTATTTTTGCATCCAGCAGAACCATGACCAAATTTCTGACATTTAAAACATCTCAATGGGTTTGGTATGTAGATATCTACAGTGACACTTAGGTATCCTATTTGAATTCTCTCTGGCGGGAGAGGTCTGTTAAAAGTCAGAATGTATGTTCCTGTTGGAATTACTTGTCCATCTTTTTTGATACTTATTCTTTTGACATCAATCACACCTAGATGATTCAGTTCTGCGGTTATGTCAGCTTCATCCATGTCTTGCAATTCTCTGGTGCGGATCATTCCTTTGCTGTTATTCAGAGAAGGGTGACAGAATGCTCTCATAGTGACTCCAGCCAGATTTGTTGCTCGTAATAAGTTCTCGGAGTTTGCTTTCCGAGCGCACTCCACCAAAATTTGTCCCGATTGCAGCTTTTTAATATCCTTGACTGTTCCTGCTATTCCTTTCTGAATAGCAAAAGGAGACAGTTTAGTGAGAGGGCTGTCAATTGATAGAGACTCAAGTAAAATAAATCTTTGCCAATTTCCTTCTTTTGAAGAAAAAATGTTAGTGGTTAGTTCGACTTCCAAGTCTTGTTCCAGTATCCGTTTTTTGGTGTTTTGTTTATTTGCCATGTTTAGAAAGAATAGATTCATCATCTCTGCTCCTCACCCACCTCGGAGTCCTACAAGGGGATGTACAGTGCCGCGGGATTCCACCGGATGTACACCAAGGATACAGTTATGATATACTTGAGCATATATATACAAGATTTATACTACTCAATTGACCCTACGCCAGTGCCTAGGGTCAATTGAGTAGTATAAAAGTGGAAGAGGTGAAAACTAAATAGTTGGTTGTAATTCTGAACCAAGTCCAGGGCAAATCCAGACAAGCCGATTGATTGGAATGGGCCATTCCAACCCCTCGTCTGAATGAAGTAGGAGCCAAAGTGATGTGTTAGATATATGGCGGCCGCAGCAGGCCACAATCCTCAAGCACCAGGATCTCTTCCTCCACTGACACGAGTCGCAACTCACGGCGTACAAGTTGCCCCATTTGTCGCCTCTTACGATCAGCAAAGGGGTGCTAGGGACCTATTCTACCCCGGGTCCCCACGGGGCCCCCTTTAAATGTGAAAAATAGTGGACCCATAGCAATGTGAACCTGAAATATTGATATAGTTATCAGTGCAAGAGGAGTTTGATGGACCATTAATCAGTGTTCGTGTCATGTGGACTATGGATTTTTGTTTTCTTTGTCACAGAGATGTTTTGCCTTTCACAGATATATGGTATCGGTGTATATGAACAGATATGAAAACTTTTTTTTCAGAACATATAATGCAGAAAACAATGCTTGGGGTGATTTAGAATTGGTGTCATAACATAGTTTGTCCAGCAGAGATTGTTCCGTCTACACTGTTTACAGAGCTGAGCTGAAGGTGGTTCTGCAGACAGTGCAGAGTTAAGTGGTGCAGAGTTAAGCGGTGTCGTCATGGTAAGCTGCTAACTAGTTTATGAAATACATACTGGAAAGTTAATAAACAAGGACCCCTTCATTTTCCATTTTTAAAATAATGTTAACCCTGTCCCTATCAACCATGTCACTCGTGTTTATCACATCTGTTCCCTGTTAGCCAGCTATAGTTTGTCAGTATATTATAGTGCAGTCAGTAATGTAGCAGATTGAAAGATAAATATCAGAGCATCTTTTTGCAGCTCAGCAGACAACAGTTCTGTGGTGGATTGTGTCTGTTGAGTGTTGATTTCACGCTACGCTGGTACCTAGTTGGTGAGTTGCAATGCTGGTCCATCTTTTACTCTCCATGACAACGTTTACTCTCCATGACAACAAGCTTATAGCTAACCACGTAGCGTACTTTCAATGCTTGTCAGCTGAGTGGAAGCTAATGTGTAATCCTGTATCCACCAAATTGTTTTGTTCAGGATTCACAGTTTGGTGACCCCTTCAACCGAACAACTCCAGTCATTGCATTTATAAAATGTAATATTTAAAAGTCTGGTTTTCCACCGTTGAAAGTTTCCCCTGAACTTGTATAGCAGAATACGGTGTAACACCGCTGCTTTTCTCTTGACTCGGCAGGTGTAGATGCTTCTTGTTTTACAACCTGACAATAATTGACTGGCAGTATTAATATAGTAAGCATTTGACTGATACTAAACAGTACTGATGTTTATTTAGCCATTTATTTTATTTTTATTTATTCTTTATTTCCTCAGTGTTCATTTCTAAAATTTGTTGACAGTGTTTAATAATAATAATAATGTCAAATATTCTTTGATAGAAAATATTTATTTAAGAAAGCAGCCTTTCGAGTACCTTTGCATAGTATCAGTTTTCATTTCAGCTCAAAAATGAACTATATCAGCCACCATATCAGTTATCTGTGAATTTCCCCCCTCTAAAAATCGCTATTGTATCGGCCTCAAATCCCAAATCAGTCTGGCTCTACTGGTTACACTTTGCAAGTTAACTCAAGAGCAAAAACAGGAAATTTGTGAAAGGTATGAAAATAAGGGCAGGGGGAAAACCTCCTCTTAATTTTCCTCTCCAAGTTAGGGGAGAGCAGGGCACAACCTAACACTTTTTGGTTTTCTTATGTTTGTGTAAATGTACTTGGGGTTCGATGTATTTCTCTTTTTTCACATTAACTTCACATGTGTCTATTACACATATGTGGGGTCTTGTTTCTTATATATCATATAAGAGCTTAAAACCCCCACTATCAACTGTATCTGAGCTCATTAAAAAGCCTTGAAGATAAACTACATTTTCATGTCAATAGAATCAGAAAAAGCTTTATTGCCAAGTAAGTTTTTTACACATACAAGGAATTTGTTTTGGTGTTGTAGGTGCGTTCACACAATCGCTAAATGAAACAAGAATTAAAATATAAGCAATATAAATATGTCCACGCAGTATCAATTAAAAGTAAGCATAAAATAAAAGAGAGCAGAGTAGTGCAGTGGAATGTAGAGCCAGAGGTGGAGTGTGGAGAGTGTCAGGGTGGGTACCGGGCATTGTTGATAAGGCAAGTGTCAATTGTGGAGTCACAGAGGATGATGGGGGCAGGTGCAGGTGAGGCTGAGCTCTTCCTGAAGTCCACAACCATCTCCACTGTCTTTAGAGTGTTGAGCTCAAGGTTGTTTTGGTTGCACCAGGTGGTCAACCTCCCACCTGTAGGCGGACTCGTCACCATCAGAGATGAGTCCGATGAGGGAGGTGTTGTCCGCAAACTTCAGAAGCTTGACGGACTGGTGACTGGACTGGAGGTGCAACTGTTAGTGTACAGGGAGAAGAGCAGATGAGAAAGAACGCAGCCCTGGGGGGGATCCAGTGCTAATGGTCTGTGAGTAGGAGACATGTTTCCCCAGCCTCACATGCTGCTTCCTGTCAGACAGGAAGTCAGTGATCCACCTGCAGGTGGAATCAGGCACACTTAGCTGGGAGAGCTTCTCCTGGAGCAGAGCCGGGATGATGGTGTTAAAAGCAGAGCTGAAATCAACAAGCAGGACCCTGGCGTAGGTTCCTGCGGAGTCCAGGTGCAGGAGGATGTAGTGGAGGGCCAAGTTGACTTTCATCTCTGGTGAAAGAGCTCCCGGTACCGACACAAAAAACAGAGTTAAAACACAAAACCGCACGCACGCACACACGCACGCACACACACACACACACCGAGGCGGCCGTCTGTGGCGCCATCTCATTACACAATAAAAGCCATTTATTAACGTTACAATAATTTTGACACTTGAAAATAAATACACAACAAAGCCACAGCACTGACCGAAATAATGCATGGATTGATGACAACACACACATTTACATTAAGGAGTATCATGTAAATGACATATCTGACTGCATGGAATTGCATATATTTTTTGGGAATTGGGGCACATTGTAAGACAATGTTACAACTGGATTTTAAACCATTTTAATTTGAGAATTAAAAAGACTACGTAAGATGCTAAAATATTGGAAATTAAAATGATACCAAGTTTGCCTCATTTTAAATAAACAGTAAAAACAGAGTTGACAATTTACTTTCATGTGAATTTTTACTTTTGCTACTTTAAAATGAAATGTTGGCAATATCTTCCGAAGTTTTTTCCCGCGCAATTCTTTTCTCTACACAGTGTTGATTTGGCAACACACAAACAAATATTTCGTCTTACCAGCGTGTGTGGAAACATTTAAACCACATGTGTGACAACTAACTCTCCCCTACTCGTTCACTGCATGCTTATTTGACTGACTTGTTTGAAGTTCAGTTCGTTAACATTAAAGGTTTTGATCGTGTTTCACCTCCAAGTGTTCAAAGTGTGAGAATTACAGACCTGTAAAAGACCTACTTAATAACCAACACTCAAATATATAACATTGAAACACCGATGACGTAAAAGTATTTTAAAGTATTCCGTGTATTGTTATTTAGGCCATACAGAAGGTAAAATCACACTCACCTGTCTGACTTTGAGAATGTCCCGTCGGTGGATGTGTACTGCGCACAGTGACATTTCAAACAAAACAAACAGCAAAACTGCACACACTACAATTCTGTACATGGTCGCAAAAGAACAATATCAAGCAGAAATTGCGCGATACATAGTCCGGTGAAGACAGTCAGCACTGACAGACTCGCGAGAAAAGGTGAAGTTGCGATCTCGTGCTGGAGGCGGGTGAATGTTTTTGAGTGACGTGTGAGCTCCGCCTCTCACCGGAATTCCGCCGCTCCGCTCTAAAGGTCACGGGAGTCTGCATTCCTCAAAAGTCAAAGCTGAATGTTGATTGAAAGCCTCTTTGCTCTACTAATATAAGGACGAATATATGATGAGATACTAAAAGATACTGCAAGATATGAAACAGAGAAGAAACAGCTCTAGAACTGGTATATAGAAGAAGACATTAGCAATAGATTCATCTAATAAATGTGCATTTCTCCATTTTAGCTGTGTGTTTTGAACACACTAAATTAACCACTTTAAAATGGGGTAATATCTTATTCAAATGCATCCTATGTACACATGAGATTCATCAATATATCCACAACATTTGTGGATCAACTTACACCTGCACAACGAAACAAATAAACGTGTGAACTTTAATTAAATTATGCACTAGTTTCAGAATAATCGCAATTTGTGTTGCGTAACTTGCATTGTGAATACACTGTTTCCATAAGAAACACTCTACATGCAATGTATGCTTTCATGGAAAATGAATAAGTCTCTAAAGTATGAAGAATTCAGAGTACTGTGGGCTAACTTCTAAAAAGTAGCTAATTCTTCAGTCTATACATTATTATTTCAGGACAGTAGGTCTATGTACATTTATACTGTATGTTTGATACATGTTTACATTCATGTTTGAATATTTGATTAGTTTGGTCTGTTATGATTCTCTGTATGTGTTTTGACCTGTTCTCCGTCGAGTTAAAATGACTGTAGTTCATTAATGTGACCTATTACATCTAAATGATGTTGGGTCTAATGAAACAAACTTATCCAGAATGAAAGTTGTTAAAATTAAAGGTTTTAAAAACATAAAATTAGGTGTTAAAACTTCTATTTACTAAGGTTTATGACATTTTTTGTGTACAGAACATATGCACAGCATATTATTTCTTTCTTTTTATTTTATTGCCTTAAACATAAAGAGTCAATTAAGCCATTTAAGAGCAAGATATGAGAGAAACTAAAACTCTTCTGAAATGATGGCTTACTCCACCAAAAACGATTTATTTATTTTATCATTATTAAAGGGTAAGTTCACCCAAAAATGAAAACTATGCCATAACTGACTCACCCTCAAGCCATCCTAGATGTATATGACTTTCTGCTTTCAGCCAAACACAATCAGAGTTATATAAAAAATATCCCAGCTCTTCCAAGCTTTATAATGGGAGTGAATGGTGCCTTAGATTTTGAAGCCCAAAAAAGCACATCCATCCATCAAAAAGTAATCTATACATCTCCAGGGGTTTAATAAAGGCCTTCTGACATGAAGCGATGTGTTTTTGTAAGAAAAATATCCATATTTATAACTTTATAAACTATAATCACTGGCTTCCTGTAACGGCCGTCCGTGTGTTCATGAGAGAGTCATGTTTCGGCGTATGACGTAGGCGTAGCATAAGCTCCAGTGAGAAGAGACGAACGCGGATGCGCGCGTTGTTTACAGCAAAGGAAAACGGTGAAAAGAAGTGAGTTGTTTTAGTTATACTGTGGATTTGTATTAGTCTTAAAATGGTGTGCGAGTGCATCTATCCAGTCATTCCAATCGTCCATTCATGGCAGCAGACACTCTCAGCCTCTGTTGGCATTTCCTGCATTTCTCTCGTACTCTCCGTCTACCAGATTCTTTCATTTGTGCCGCTGCTGCAGCCTCCTCCATCTCCCAGAGTTCCTGCTCGTTGTACTCCGGTTCAAACAAATAGGGCTGCGCAAAAAACTCAATCTCCTCTTCTCTTATATTTTCCGCATCTGTCACTTCTCAGCTAATACTTTGGCTGAAAGAAGAAAGTCATAAACACCTATAGGATGGCTTGAGGGTGAGTAAATTATGGGATAATTTTCATTTTTGGGTGAACTAACTCTTTAAGCATGCAGCTTTTTTAGTGTAATATTAATTGAGAGTGTCAAAGGAACATTTGTAATTAAAAACAAATTGAACCGCGGGAGCTTTTAAATGAAATGATTAAATTCAGGCATGAAACTGTGAATGGCACAAGCTTAATCTTGTCTGTTAGCCAATCAGCTTGCTCACATGTGACATGTCAGGCCAATCAGCTCATATGTCATAAGTTGATCAGTCCTTTGATGTGTAATTTGGTAGTCAATCAACTTGTGTCTCTCTCTTTGTCGAACATTTACATTTGCAAGTAAGCAGGTTTCACTGCACTAAAATAATTTTTTCTGAAACCCTCCTCTTCCCCAGATTCAAGTGTCTAGATCTGCTACATGGGGATTGTATTTATGTCTAACTGTGCAGCAGCAGTATGTCCAAATGCTTAACTCAGTATGTCTGTGTATGTTCTAGCAGTAGCAAGTCTCTGTACATCCTCAGCAGCAGAAGCATAACAGATCTGGCCTGTCAAGACCAATAATGTCAATATGGCATACCCACATTAACATGCTAAATCTACCCGAGAGCTGTCACGACTGAACTACTGTGTAGTAAAGTCAAAAAGGGGATTAAAAATGGAGCAAAGTCAGTTACCCACATATCAAGTGTTTGGTACTCATAATTATGATGAAGTGTTTGTGCAGTGAGGAGCATGTACATAAAAACCACTTTCAAGATTCTGCAGACATAAACACTGAACACTTCAAAGTGTGCCACAGCGGCGAATGGCAGGAAAAGAGCTGAGCTGCAAGCACAATGTTTTTGCCATTTATCTCCAGATCTTTCTGAGGTCAGCAGCTGCTCTGATGCACTCAAACACAATGGATATCGTACAAATAAAGTTGTATCGTAGGACGCAGGTGTGATTATCTCACCACAATTACTGTCTGAATGTAATCTTGGTTAGACCATTAGATTTTAATCATCATTGAGGATTGTAAAGAGTCTTCTCATAATCCAAATGTCTGTTTACATGTTGCCTCATTCCCTCAAACAACACTGTAACAAATATAAGCAGTTTGTCACACTACAAAATGAATGTTCTTTATCAGGCTTGTTTTCCAGTTTTATGTATCTAACACAATGTGGCCAAGAGGGTAAGAAAAAAGCTCAGTTCAAATGGAAAACAAGTGGGTGGAATGTGGAAATGTGATTCACAGTCTTCTTCATCATATCATGGCACACTCTGACTAATCGTGGCCCAATTTCACCGCTGGCCCACAGTCCCAGTTCTCCTGATGGCCAGTCCTGTGGTAAGATGATTGTTGGAAGACTTCTCTTGAATGGGAGAACTCTTCTCCAAAGACTTGGTGTTATTTAACTTTATTGGAAATCCCCTGACAGACTATTCCTGTGTAACGGGAGCCAGCTGATAGATAGCTGTGCAGTGTGTAAACCTCATTCTCCTGACCTCAAAAGGTGCACTAGTGACTGACGCTAGAGGCTGTAGCCTTTAGCCTCCTTGTTAGCCCACACGCCTCCCACACCGGTTTGAGTCCCGTTTGGAGCGGGGCGATCAGGACCGGTTAAACCTGTGAACGTGATCAGAATATTCCAGATAAACTAATGCTGCCTTTGTGTGCTATCATAATTATAATAATAATTAGTTTCCCACTCAGTAGTTGTACATGAATGACCCCACATGTCGTAATTGTATATTCATCATTTTGATACCTGAGTTTCCGAGATGTGAGACGTCGAAAACTTTCAACATGGTGGAGGAGAGTACAGTTTCTTTAGTGAATGACAGGTCATGTTAATTTTTCCAAATACAGCTAATTGTTAACGCTTACAGATTTGGTCATATTAATTTATGAATATCAGAAAATATTTGATGCATGTTGTAAATTTTTACACCGTGAAAATTGCTCATATTTGACCACAATTCCATCATCATCTGCAGGCTAACTGAGTTATATTTATTATGGTGTCCAAATATAAGTTCCTCAAGAAATATGTATGAATGAACTTGGCGTCGTGAACACAATGTACTCATAATTACCACTTCAGAAGTGGGAAGAATGAACATGAACATATGAAGGTTACAGTTAAGGGGTAGTTCTCCCCAAAATGATCCATCCTCAATGTCTTCTGGAGCGATCCAGTTGGTTTTGGGTGAGAACAGACCAAAATGTCACTCCTTTTGCACTGTGCATCTCGACATTGCAGTCTCTAGGCACGATCATGATTTCAAGCCTGATTACACTTCCTAGTGCTTGATGTATATGCGGAGCGCTAGATGGCACTGAAGAAAGTGTAATATAACTTGAAATCATGATCGCCAAGGAGACTGCTGTCAAGATTTACAGTGCAAGAAAAGAGTTACATTTTGGTCAGTTATATCTGGGATGGCATGAGGGTATGTAAATTATCAGAAAATGTGTATTTTTCGGTGAAACCTTTAAAACAGAACTGGAAACTTTTCTCCAGGACTTCATCATTTTTCTTTATCACAGTTGTGACATAATTTCCAACACATCAAACAATTTTTCCCATAATAACGTTTTATCAAATGTTATTGTAATTGTTAACCAAGTGGACAAACATGTCAGTGAAGAGCATTGAGATGAAATATATATGGGAGAAAGAGAGAAAGAGAGAGAGAGAGAGAGAGAGAGAGAGAGAGAGAGAAAGAAGATGGCCCATCTGACCAGTCAGCGTGCCCATGGTGAACCCTGTCCACCATCCAAAGCACCTACAATGGACATGCGAGCGTCGGAACTGGACCTTGACACAGTGGAAGAAGGTCGCCTGGTCCAATGAGTCTTGTTTTCTTTTATATCACATGGACGGCCGTGTACATGTGCACTGTTTACCTGTTGAAGTGATGGCATCAGGATGCACTGTGGGAAGACAACAAGCATGTGGAGGGAGTGTGATGCTCTGGGCAATGTTCTGCTGGTAATCCCTGAGTCCGGCTATTCATGTGGACATCAATTTTACACATACCACCTACCTACACACTGTTGCAGACCAGGTACACCCTTCATAGCAATGGCATTCCCTGATGCCAGTGGCTTCTTTCAGCAGGATAATGTGGCCTGCCACACTGCACACATTGTTCGGGAATGGTTTGAGGAACATGAGATTTGAGGAAAATTCCCCAAATCTCAATCCGATTGAGCATCTGTGTGATGTACTGGACCATCAAGTCTAATCCATGGCGGCTCCACCTCGCAACTTACAGGTCTTGAAGGATCTGCTGCTAATGTCTTGGTGCCAGGTACCACAGGACTCTTGTAGAGTCCATGCCTCTGTGGGTCGGCACTGTTTTGGGAGCATGCGGAGGACCAACAGCATATTAGGCAGATGGTCAAAATGTTTGGGCTCATCAGCGTATATTATAAAAAAAAAATTATGCAATCAGAATCATGATTTTCACCTGGTCAATGATAAAATGTGTGAAACCCCCCCATAGATTTACAATGAAGGATGTACCTCAGGAGCACAGTGGACTATTTTAAGAAATATTTTTGCATTTCCTCACAATACCTTTATCCTTCCCCTTATGAAAACGTTGAATTGGTATCTGAAGTAAAACCATAGTAAACAGAAGTTATTACACCAGTAACTCTAGTTCTACTATGGCATTTATAGTAAAACCATAACCTGACATTTTAGCATGCTTTTACTACAGTAACTATATTTGAATTCTGATAAAGTAAAAGATTAATATTAATACAAGGAAACCAAATCACTGTAATAAAAATCTAATTATTGAATTTTTATTTTTTTTATATTGCAAGTTGTTGCACCATGTTTTTAAAAACCATGGTGCATACACCCCACAAATGAACCATGGGTGTTACTGTAATGTAGTAAAATGTTTTTTTTTTGCCAGGATTTTTTTTTACCATAGTTAAGTTTTGTGTTATTACTACAGTTTTACCACAAATGTCATAAATGTCAAATATGGTAACTGTAGTAAAACCAGGTTATGCTTTTAAAAAATTAATTATGGTTTTGATATAGTACCATGGTATGTGGTAAAACATAACCACAAGATTAAGCAGTTACTACAGTAATGGTTACTATATGGACACTACAGTATTACTGTATAAAAACCATGGATAATTGTATCCAAACCATGGTTTCTGTCATGTTTATTCTGTTGGTTCCTGTTTTTCACGTCTCTTATTTTGAAAAGTTCATGTCATGTGATGTCCTGTTTTCCCTCCATGTTCATGTGTCTTGTTTTCATTGTTTGATTATCTTGTTATTAGTTCTAGTTTGTAATTGGTTTAAGGATATTAGTCTTGTTATCTTGTTTAGTGTTCTGTTTGATCAAAGGTTTATCTTCCCCCATGTCTGTGTATTTAAGCCCTCATGTTTGACATTGTCTGGTGTCTAGTACTGATGTTTGTTTGGTAGCACTTTCAAAATTCATGTCATGTTTAAGTCATGCCACGTTTATGTTTAGCCATGTTTTAGTCATGCTAAGTCTAGTTTAGGTCAGGCCACATTTATGTTTAGCCATGTTTTAGTCATGTTTAGTTCTCATATAAAGTTAGGGTTTTGGATTTCACGTTTATTTAATAAAACTGCACTTGTGTTCTACACATTATCTTCGACATTGCCAGCTACAACGTTACAGTTTCCACCAAAAAAAAAAATGGACTACAGTATAATTAACTATTTATTGTGAGTGGATGCAACAGTATTTCAGAAAATAACTTTCTCTCTTACAGCCTTTCCTTGCAGTTATCATCTAAATAAAGGTGCACGCAAGAATGTTTTGAATACGTCGTGTTGGACACTGACACCTAGTGGTGTGGATGCAGTATGATTGAGTGGTGGTGGTGTAGTGGCTAAAGCACAGGGCTGTTAATCAGAAGGTCGCAGGTTCTAACCCCACGGCCACCACCATTGTGTCCTTGAGTAAGGCACTTAACTCCAGGTTGCTCCGGGGGGATTGTCCCTGTAATAAGGGCTCTGTAAGTCGCTTTGGATAAAAGCGTCTGCCAAATGCATAAGTAAATGTAATTTAAAATCAACAGTTTTCAGTTTCTGATGTCATTGTACAAATGTATTATTCACAGTCAGTCACGATTACTTTAACCCATGAGTGACGTGTCCAATAACAGGACAGTTACTGAGATTAAGTGAATAGTATTCGGCTGGTCATGTGATTCTAACATGGCCGCCCCCATGAGGAGACCCTCTCCATGTAGAATAAAACAGATTTTATAAGGTTACTGATCTGACTGCTGTCTTCATCTCATGAAGATAAATTATGAATCACTTCAGGAGTAACATTTGAGTAAAAAATTTCAGAGTGCACCTTTACTTGTTTAAATCCTACTTATTGATTAAACTGATGATATAATTATGTAACAGATTACTTACAACAGATTTGAATTTAAATCCTCTCATTTCACACCCTTTACAAACAGACATAATGATTCTGCACTAACAAAAATCACTCACGAAACAGATGTAAAAAAACTCAAACCTTTTATTAAAGTCTATTGCATGTATTTAATAATATATATAAAAGTTCTACAGTAACAGAACTGGCACATGATCAGACAACAGTTAGTTATCAATGCATTCATCCATTCATTCAAGAAACGACACATGTACAAACACCGACAGATACACTGATTTACGAGGTGAGGGTGTGTGTGTGTTTATGGGAAGAGGAGGGTTTGTCTCATTTGGAAGAACAAATAAATACATTACCAATTTCTTTTAAAACGTTTTGCATCCTCTGCATAAAATGTGCTGCATGCTCTTCATTTCAGCTGCATTTAACGGAACACGAATTATCACTCATGTGTATACACACACACACACACACACACACACACACACACACACACACACACACACACACACACACACACACGAACAGCAGAGCAGAGTGGTTTAGATGTGCTAAATTTGGGGTCGTGGTTTCACACGAATTGTAAAAATCACAATTCATGCATTTTTTAGTGGTAAGCAGAGGTCTATCAAATAATTCATCAAATATTGAATACTGGCTGTAGTGTGAGGTACATGGACTGTGTGTTTGTCCTTTAATATTGGCTGCACCTGAAAAAGTCACATTTAACACGTGAACACGTTCAGACACACATCCTGAGGACACGTCTTTTAACATCAGGCCTGAAGCAGTTTAGCACCAGAGCATTACAGTGTGTGTGTGTCTTTCAGTACAAATACATCTTTGTTAATAGTTCCACACACTGCACAAATATTTTCTTACACTTTTTTGTTTGTTTTCCAGTTAAAATATCTAAGCATCCTTGAAACAAGATGATAGTATACAAATTTAAATTCTATCACTTCTTTTGCCAGTGGAGTGAGAAAAAGAAATGTATTTCTATTAAAACAAGTCTTAATAGAATGCAATTTTGCTTCTCAAGTAAATTCATCTTATTTAAAAGAAATATTCCGGCTCAATAAAAGTTCAGCTCAATTGACAGAATTTGTGGCATAATGTTGATTAACACAAAAATACATTTTGATTCATCTTGCCTTTAATTTTTTTTAAAACGGAGGTTACAGTGACACACTTAATATGGAAGTCAATGGGGACAATTTCTGAAGTATTTAGAAGGCAAATATGTGAAACTTGTAATTTTATAAAAGCACACATTCATCTTCTGAAACAACTCATGTATTATGTATTATTACATTTGTTTCTATCGCTGTTTTATGGTCATTTAAGTGATTTTAACACACTTAAATCATGTTAACACTCATATTGTTTATGTCTTGTGTGTATACTTTTGAAACAGAGTATTTAACGTTTACGGATTGACTCCATTGACTTCCATCGTAAAGAAAAAGAGGGATGAGTCGAAATAATTTTTTGTGGTAATGAACATTATGGCACAAAAACTGTAAATTGAGCTTCACTTGTGTTGAACCAAGAATATTCCTTTTCAGGGAATTTCTCTTGAATGAAGTATACTTTTCTTACCCGATTAGAAAATCATTTTTTTTTCTTGGTTTAAGCATAAACCTCACTAAAATTTGTTAGATATTTGCTTACAACAAGAAATAATAATAATAATAATTGTAATAAATAAATAAATGTACCTTGCTTTATGGATGCTCATATATTTTAAGAAAATGATTTTGTGCTATACTTCAGTGTGAATGCTTAACTGTATGTAGTTCTTCCGGTTGGATGTGTATGTGTGTGTGTTCAGTCACTGTCACTGGTATCACTGCTGGGGTCACCCTGGACTTTGTTGCGGTGCTGCATGGCGCGGTGGTACGCCACCTGAACAGACTTCCTGATGTTTGACTTCCTACCCTCCAGCATCTTCTCCTTGTCCAGATCCTGATTGACACCAAGAGGAACCAGTTTGGAGCGTGGCAGCCATTGCCTGTACAAACAATCACACACCCATTTATACAGGACTCATTTTGTTCCTTACATCATGTTCTCTGGCAAGGATTAACAATAAGGATTGTGGCCCGGGGTCAGTGTGAGCGAGTTTCAGGCCAGTTGATTGAACTATTGTACATCTTATATTTATTTATCATACAGTATACTGTACATGTGATTCTACACCTTAAACTAAAACATTTGGTTTTGTGTGATGTATTGAACATTGTTGTTGCAAATAGAGTACGACAGTCTGGTTCTGGAACTAAAAATCACATACATTTTCTCCATAGGTGAATTGATTTATAGAGAATTTAATTAATGATAACCTTTAACCTCCTGAGACCCAAGAGTGAGTGCTGTGTGCATTTTCCATTTCCCTTTTTGATTTGTAACTAGTAGCACCTAATACAATTTTTTTGAGCAAATTGTTTTCCTAAAACTGTATGTCCACATATGTTGTGAAATTATAAATAACACCAAGCTATAGAAAATCAGATTATTTGCATCAAATTGTTTATTATGTTTCCAGCAGTGTTGATTATTCATGCCTTCAAACTCCGTGCCTCTTTGCTTGACATCATGGGAAAATAAAAAATAAATCAGCCAAGATCTCAGAAAAATAAAACAACAAGAGCAAAGGACCTTGTGAAGATGCTGGAGGAAACAGGTAGACAAGTATCTATATCCACAGTAAAACAAGTCCTATTTCAACATAACCTGAAAGGCTGCTCCAAAACCACCATAAAGCCAGACTACAGTTTGCAAGTGCACATGGGGACAAAGATCTTACTTTTTGTAGAAATGTCCTCTGGTCTGATGAAACAAATATTTAACTGTTTGGTCATTGTTATGTTTGGAGGAAAAAGGGCAAGGCTTGCAAGCCAAAGAACATCATCCAAAACATGAAACATGGGGGTGGCAGCATCATGTTGTGGGGGTGCTTTGCTGCAGGAGGGACTGGTGACATCATGAAGAAGGAAAACTATGTGGATATATTGAAGCAACATCTCAAGACATCAGCCAGGAAGTTAAAGCTCTGTCGCAAATGGGTCTTCCAAATGGACAATGACCCCAAGCATACCTCCAAAGTTGTGGCAAAATGTCTTAAGAACAACAAAGTCAAGGTATTGGAGTGTCCATCACAAACCCCTGACCTCAATCCGAATTTGTGGTCAGAACTGAAAAAGTGTGCGCGAGCAAGGAGGCCTACAAACCTGACTCACTTACACCAGTTCAGTCTGGAGGAATGGGACAAAATTCCAGCAACTTATTGTGAGAAGCTTGTGGAAGGATCCCCAAAACATTTGACCAAAGTTAAACAATTTAAAGGCAATGTTACCAAATACTAACAAATCCTAGAGCTTGTGAGCTCTGAAGTTATTAATTGATGGAATATGTTTCTGTTGAAGACATCATTTCATGTTATTCCAACTTAATATTTTAGAAATTGTGTATAATAACAATTTCTGGTGAAGAACTATATTACCAATGATTCTGAGGGGAAAATCCACCAATCACAGGATCACAGAAAAAGAGCTCTG
The DNA here is from genome assembly GCF_025860055.1 of Xyrauchen texanus. Classification (NCBI taxonomy): domain Eukaryota; kingdom Metazoa; phylum Chordata; class Actinopteri; order Cypriniformes; family Catostomidae; genus Xyrauchen; species Xyrauchen texanus. The sequence continues at coordinate 1,655,445 of NC_068302.1, read as the reverse complement.
CAGCTCCTCCCACTCCCATAATGTACGGTGTCACTCTCCATATACTCTCATATTACTAATATATTTGCAAATATTCCATACTTCTAATCAATAACTTTAAATCAGTTTTTGTATATGTTTCAATAGTTTGTAAGTAGTTTACGTCATTTGCAATGCTTCATGAGATTTTAGTTTATTCCCTCATTAAAGATGTTAAGTACACAGTCTTGCATCTTTGTCCTTTTGTTTAATTTTCAAATATATTTTTGCTTCAAATCAATGTTTGGGATTCACATCGGAACTGCTTGGTTTGGTTGATGACTTCAACTCTTTTATGAAGGATTTTATGAAATCTCATGCAAAAATTAATGAGAAAAATACTTCCAGAACAAGATGGCTGTAAAAATGGGTGGGCACTGTTGCACTGATTTAAAAACGTCACACATGTGACTTGTGATAGTCTTGGAACTGTCAAACAAATACATTTTGCAGCATATGCCTTTGTTTCCATGGAGTTACATAAAAGTTATTCTACTTTACTGCAAATTAGAGAACCAATAAATGATCTACACTTATAACCTTAGTGGTTTTCAAAGCGCTTTACACTGTGACTCATTCACACACACACACACACACACACACACACACACACACACACACACACACACACACACACACACACACACACACACACACGTTGTGTTTCCATGTTTTATGGGGACTTTCCATAGACATAATGGTTTTTATACTGTGCAAACTTTATATTCTATCCCCTAAACCTAACCCTACCCCTAAACCTAACCCTCACAGAAAACTTTCTGCATTTTTACATTTTCACAAAACCTAATTTAGTATGATTTATAAGCTGTTTTCCTCATGGGGACCGACAAAATGTCCCCACAAGGTCAAACATTTCGGGTTTTACTATCCTTATGGGGACATTTGGTCCCCACAAAGTGATAAATACACGCTCACACACACACACACACACACACACACACACACACACACGTTGTGTTTCCATGTTTTATGGGGACTTTCCATAGACATAATGTTTTTTATACTGTACAAACTTTATATTCTATCCCCTAAACCTAACCCTACCCCTAAACCTCACAGAAAACTTTCTGCATTTTTAGATTTTCAAAAAACATAATTTAGTATGATTTATAAGCTGTTTTCCTCATGGGGACCGACAAAATGTCCCCACAAAGTGATAAATACACGCACACACACACACACACACACACACACACACACACACACACACACACACACACAAATGAAGGCAAAGATGCCATGCAAGGCGCTGGCCTGCCATTGGGAGCAACTTGGGGTTCAGTGTCTTGCCCAAGGACACTTCGGCATGTGGAGTCATGTGGGCCAGGAATCGAACAGCCAACCCTGCGATTAGTGGCCAACCCACTCTACCACCGGAGCCACAGCCGTTATCGTATACTGTGGCAAGGCCACGGTTTAGAGTCTGTCTGGGGAGAGGGGAAGCGGTAAGATTGGGTGATAATTAAGTCTAACAGCTGTTACTTTCTGGGTAATCCAGGGAGAGGGATAAGAGGAGCCCAAGCCAGTGTCCAGAGAGAGAGAGAGAGAGAGAGAGAGCATGATACACAGGAGTGCGATGCGTTAAGAGCGTTTCATTTGTGAATAAAGCTTTTGGAAGATACCTGAACCTCGCTTCCTCATTCCCATTCCAACCAGTCCCATTACAGTGGTGCCAAAACCCGGGATCTTGAGGAAGATAATATATTGTCATGGAGTCCTTGCCACTGGCCGAAGTCATCAAATCTCTCGCCAGCATGCACCAGGCTCAACACCAGGCCCTGCTTGAGCTACATCTAGACCAAGACCAGTGTTTCCAGGTGATTCTCAGGTGTTCTGGAGCTTCATACACTAGGAGCAATTCTCAGCCATGACCCTTGACCCAACAGCTTCCATGCCCCCGCTCACCCATATGAAAATGGGCCCACAAGACGAACCAGAGGCATTTATAGAGTTGTCCGAGCATATGGCAGAGCTGTGGAAATGGCCAAAGTCACAGTGGGTGGCCAGGGCACTTCCAGGACCAATGCTCCGTGATGGAACTGGAAGCATTGGTCCGGGTCCCTGAAACCCAATGGGATGCTCCCGATCGAGCTGGAATGTACCACATAACTGTGAGTATCAGAGGAAGTACATACAGTGCATCAGTCCAGCTGTTGTAAATTCAGTTGATTGGACATGATTTGGAAAGGCACACACCTGTCTATATAAGGTCCCACAGTTAACAGTGCATGTCAGAGCACAAACCAAGCCATGGAAGTCCAAGGAATTGTCTGTAGACCTCCGAGTCTGGATTGTATTGAGGCACAGATCTGGGGAAGGGTACAGAACAATTTCTGCAGCATTGAAGGTTCCAATGAGCACAGTGGCCTCCATCATCCATAAATGGAAGAAGTTTGGAACCACCAGGACTCTTCCTAGAGCTGGCCGCCCGGCCAAACTGAGCAATCGGGGGAGAAGGGCCTTAGACAGGGAGATGACCAAGAACCCGATGGTCACTCTGACAGAGCTCCAGTGTTTCTCTGTGGAGAGAGGAGAACCTTCCAGAAGAACAACCATCTCTGCAGCACTCCACCAATCAGGCCTGTATGGTAGAGTGGCCGGATGGAAGCCACTCCTCAGTAAAAGGCACATGACAGCCCGTCTGGAGTTTGCCAAAAGGCACCTGAAGGACTCTCAAACCATGAGAAACAAAATTCTCTGGTCTGATGAAACAAAGATTGAGTTAATTGGCCTGAATGGCAAGCATCATATCTGGAGGAAACCAGGCACCGCTCATCACCTGGCCAATACCATCCCTACAGTGAAGCATGGTGGTGGCAGCATCATGCTGTGGGGATGTTTTTCAGCGGCAGGAACTGGGAGACTAGTCAGGATTGAGGGAAAGATGAATGCAACAATGTACAGAGACAGCCTTAATGAAAACCTGCTCTAGAGTACTCTGGACCTCAGACTGGGGTGAAGGTTCATCTTCCAACAGAACCCTAAGCACACAGCAAAGATAACAAAGGAGTGGCTACGGGACAACTCTGTGAATGTCCTTGAGTGGCCCAGCAAGAGCCCAGACTTGAACCCGATTGAACATCTCAGGAGAGATCTAAAAATGGCTGTGCACCAACGCTCCCCATCCAACCTGATGGAGCTTGAGAGGTCCTGCAAAGAAGAATGGGAGAAACTGCCCAAAAATATAGTGTGCCAAGATTGTAGCATCATACAAAAAAAGACTTGAGGCTGTAATTGGTGCCAAAGGTGCTTCAACAAAGTATTGAACAAAGGCTGTGTTTTGTAAAATTTTCAAACAATCTTCTTTCACATTGTCATTATGGGGTATTGTTTGTCGAATTTTGAGGAAAATAATTAATTTAATCCATTTTGGAATAAGGCTGTAACATAACAAAATGTGGAAAAAGTGAAGCCTGTGAATACTTTCCGGATGCACTGTATCAAGCCTTGGTGGATACCGGTTGTAATCAAACCACTATCCACCAATGTTTGGTTCAAGACGAGGCTTTGGGCACAGGGCCGAGGGTGTATGTGAGGTGTATGCAGCATGGAGATATTCAAAGTTACCAATAGTGACAGTCACTATTCAATTTCGGGGACAAAAACATAGTGTTGAGGCTGCAGTTAATTCCCGCCTCACCAATCCACTAATTCTGGGAATTAATTGGCTGGCATTTACAACTTTATTGAGGGGAATGTGTGTGGATATGTCCTGCAACAAAGCGTATCGGTGTGTGTGGTGTGACTTGCTGGCTGGGGAGCCGGAGCCAGGGCAGTCGATGAGCTCCATGTCAGGATGACGTAACAGAGGGGAGAAGTCTCGGCTTTCCCATCCCTTAGAGGGTTCCCTGCAGGGGATTTCCCTCTGAAGCAGTCACGAGATGAGTCCCTTAAGAATGCTTTTAATCAAAGGAAAGTGACTGTTGGTCAATGCCTCCAGCCAGACGTTGTAATCGCATATCTTTATTTTTCAATTATTACAAATAGGTTGTCTCAAGTGATGCAGTGCGCTCAGAGGATACAAAAGAACCCAACCCAATTGTTGATACAGAAAAGCCATCAGAGAATGCTATTCCAGATGGCTCATCATAATCCGATGGCGGGTCACTTAGGACAAGAAATAATACTAAACTGTCTAATGGCCCATTTCTATTGGCCGGGCATTCATGAGGATGTCCGCAGGTGGTGTGCAGCATGCCATGAATGTCAGCTGGTGAATCCGCCGGCTGCCCCAAAAGAGTAACTGCGCCGCTTCCATTAATCAAGGTCCCCTTCAAAAGAATTGGCATGGACCTTGATGGGCCATTAGAAAGGACTGTACAGGGGCATCGCTTTGTGTTAGATCTGGTGGATTACGCAACACGATACATGGAAGCATTGCCTCTGCGCATCATCTCAGCACATAGTTATCTCATAGTAGACTCTTCAAAATTATGAAATTAAGCCACGTGGAGTGCTCAACGTCATGTGGGAAGCTTGGGAGGAGGGACCTTCAAACAGTAAAAACTAAATTCAGTACGTTCTAAATCTTACAGTAAAACTCCAGACTTTGGGTCGACTAACACAGGAGAATTTGCACCAAGCTCAAAAACATCAAAGCCGACTGTATGATGGGGCTACGGGAATTTGCACCGGGAGACAAAGTGTTGTATTACTCCCAACATCGAGTTCCAGATTACTCACCAAATGGCAAGGGCCCTTTGAGGTGACACAATGAGTCGGAGATCTCGTTTATGAGGTAAAACGAACAGATAGAGGTGATGCACATCAAATATACCATCTCAACCTCCTGAAATAATGGGGGAGACAGTCCCTGTGATGTTGGCAACGGTGGTTCCAGAGAGGGTGGAGCTTGGGCCTGAGGTGAACATAAAAGCCAATCATCTCCCCCGAGTAACTTGGAGACAACCTCTCGCCATCTCAACTCACAGAGGTTGCTACGCCCAGGGGTAGTGGTAAATACTCCTCCCTACCGGTTTCACGAGCACAAGAAAAATATGGCAAGATAAGAATTGGATGCAATGCTTGAGATGGGAGTAATAGAGGAATCCCAAATTTAATGGTCCAGCCTGGTGGTGCTGGTTCCTAAGAGCAACGGGTTGGTCTGGTTCTGCAATTATCGGAAAGTAAACGAGTTGTCTAAATTTGATGCATATCCAATGCCTCGTATTGATGTACTGCTTGATCGGTTAGGCACAGCTCATTTTTATTCGAAACTGCTTCATTTAATGAACCAAATAGCTTTCAACTGTGTTTGATATGACAAGTGATTTTCTGTACCAAATTAGCAATTAGCATGATTACTCATGGATAAGATGTTGGAGTGATGGCTGCTGGAAATGGGGCCTGTCTACATTTGATAAAAAATGTCCTGAATATACTTTGTGATCTGCTGAATGCCACTTTGGTGAATTAAAGTACAAATTTCCTTCCGAAACAGCAAAATCTGTACATTATTCCAAACGTTCCACCGCCACATATACATATATATGGGTGATCTTGTTTCATGTTCATATATTACCTCGACCAGGTCTTTTTTCAAGCAATAATTTCTGAGTAGCATGCTAATGTTGTTTCCTCTGCCCTATTTCACTGTGTCTGCCAGCACAGGATGTTCAGTGATGCTGCAGCTGTAAAACTCTCTTGAGGAAGTCAAAGTGGGTCATGAGAATGTGACAATAATCATCTCAATATAGAAACCTTCTTGTATTGACAAGGTCAGTCAATTACAGGGTCTGAATTTAACACTCGTCAAGCACCAAATGCAAGTTCAAATGGGCTTTATTGAGTCAATAAAACAGTTACTTAGAACTGCAACATTACACGGTTTATATCACAATGTAAAATGATAACGACTCTCACTGATGTTCATTAACAGTCAAAAGTTTGGACACTAGGACTGGGCGATAGGATGATGTAATCGGATATCGATGATGTCGTAAAAAGATCCCAGTGCCGATTACGAACAGATGATGATCGACAATATTGGGAAATGGCAAAACCATGGATCTGGGAAGTCACCAAATTTTTCACATTAATTCAATTCTCAACTTGGATAGAAGTATAGCTACTGCTTGTGTCTGATTAGCTGTTTGTTCAGAGGTGTGGAACAAGCGCATGTAAAGAGTTTTCACTCTTTTGCTTTCTGTTTCATTCATTAAAAAACTGTTTGCAAGAATACTGTCATCTGTGAGAATGCTGCAAATTATCTGATCATCTCAGGAGGTGCTGTGAGTTTAGTTCGCTTTATTTCCATGTGGTTGGCATGCATTGTGAACGCAACTCTACAGGTTCAGTAATATATATCTTTGTATTAAAGAAACAAAGATGAAAGTGATTAAATCATAAAGTAATACAAGACACATTCACCTTGAACCTAAAATTTTGTTTCATTTTATTTTCTATAGGCAGCATAAACAGTATTACCAAAACGCAATACAAACACAAATTTGATAAGAACACACATTTGACAGTATTATTTTGGGTCTTATTTATTTAGATTATTATTGTCTTTACATATTTAATTGTCTTTAGTTCTTAATCTGTAGGCTATTAGCAATTTTCCACCTGTTGTCATTGACGGATGCTTGCATGATGGCAAATGGAGCCGTTGGAGACGGTAATTGTTTGGATTTGGGGAGGTGGTTAAATAAGATTTTTTGATCACTGTTATTTTAATGCTTTTTTCATTTAGTTTAAAGTGAAATTTGAATTTAGAAATGTACTTTAAGTTTTTGTGTTTCAATCAATTAATAAAATCTTTAAAGCAAAATCAATAAAGCAAAAAACTTCACCGACCCTCAGCAGGGGGGTTGACGATGTATTGGGATATCACAATATTTTTTAAGGCAATTATCCCTAAAATATTTATTTTTTTAAATATCGCCCAGCCCTATTGGACACTACTCACTCTATATTATTATCATTATAAAGTCATCAAAACTATGAAATAACACAAATGGAAGTATAGCAACTCTAAACTCCCCATGTACAGTCACTTAATTTCTACAATTAATAATAATAATAAAAAAACTATTTCAGCTTTATAAAGAAATTAAGATGTAGGAACAATTAATATGTCTATAAAACTAATTTCAAGCAGAGGCCTTGTGATCAAAATGCAACTTAAATTCAGTCAGTGTGTCCAAACTTTTAACTGATAGTGTGAGAGACACGAGGAAAAGAATATAAACCATCTACTAAAAACAAAAACAATTGTTGTGACACTCGACATCGTCTTTTACCGCAGTGGAAAATTTTACCTCTGGAACTTCATGTTTCATTCAACACATGGAATATTCCCCACACAAAGAAGAACACAAGTGTTTGTGCATGTGTAGATATATATACTTTGGGGAAAAAATTAGCCCCCAGAAGTGAGCAAAATATGACAAAATTCTCCTTTGAGGACATTTAGAAAATCCTAATTTGTTAAAATGATACATAACTGAAGAACAAATGCAAAAAGTCTTCTATTAGGCTTGAGATTAAACTATATTAATTATAATCAGACATACATATATAAAAGCACAAGAAGTTTATGGTTTGTCCCTAAACATGCTAATTAAAAGTGCATGTGTATGCGAGACTAACCAGGTCCTCTTGTTATCGAAGAAGAGCACTAGGAAGAGATGTTCTCGCGCCTCCTGTGTCATCTGCTCTCCCAGTTTGAGCACCTCTAGAGGTGGGACAGGGATTGGGACACCCCTGTGGAACACACCCTCTCGTGGCATCTTAGGATCAATGATCTGAGGGGAGAATATAACGGGTCAAAACTAGAGGTCGACTGATAGTGGATTCTGCAAATACCATTAACTATGGTGGTGGAAAAGGCAGATATCCAATTAATTGGTCAGTAATAAAAAAAACAAAAAAACAAAATGAAATTCTTAGTCTTTCCACACTATAATGGACATTATGAGGTGACGAGTCCAAATTGAATAAAATCCCAGATGCAGTTTATTGATGAACCAAAATCCCCAAAATAACCTAAATAAATGTATACTATAAACAAGCCCAAAACACACTGGGGACTCTTATTTTGAAATGACGAAGGGTTTTGTATACATATTTCTCCAGATGAGGTTTAATGGAAATAAGGTTTAATATTATTCACAATATATGAAGTTGTAGATGGTGATGTGTGCTGATGGGGCAGGTTTCCATTTAGTCACATTTTTCTTTGCATGCCCTCACTTCAATTTAAAACACTTGATTACCTAATCATAATAAGACAATATGCATAGAAGTATAATTTTTTTAAATGACTTATTTCACCTCTAAAATCCACTGTTAAGTATAAACAAGACGTTTTAACTGAAGACTCCTCCAGTGCCAACATAGCGCTGATTAATCGATATATCGGTCTTCCTCTAGTCAAAACTGATGATCACAATTAGTCACACATGGACTGAAGCACCCTCTGCTGGTCGGAGACAGTAACAGCACTTCTTCATGTTACAGTATTTATGGGCTTTTACAAATGTATATTGACAGTAGGGAGAGCACAATACATTTTTGTTATGCAGTGATTTGGGACATGATGCAGACTAGATTCAAATCTGCATCTCGCCCATGACCATCACCAGCTCATCTGGTTTAACACAATGAAGCGCAGTACTGAGATCTGTTTTATTAGCAATAAACTACTGCTAAAAACTAAACTTAACTAACATAAACAAATGACCATGCTCAGAATGTCACAATATTTATACACTCAGTAGTATGCAACTCACCAGAGCGGGGTAAGAGGGGTATCCTCTGCACTTGGCCCATACCAGATCAAGAGCGTCCAGAGAACTATAGTCATCTGAGCTCATCCAGCACCCAGAGCGCCCCCTGCCTCGACCTACTGCGTGCATGCACACACACACACACACACACACACACACACACACACACACACACACACGTCAGCCCATGAACATGTCACATGTAGGATCGTATGAAGAGTCTGTGTTGCTGTACACACAGTGTGAGACTCGACCTCCACCCAATGAGTAGGAGTCATTTTCTGTTCCAGACGTCTCCTCACTGCTGTCCTCCTGAAATGCGGAGCGAGAGAACGATGCTTTGCCATGGCCTTGTTTAGAGGGAGTGCTGTAAAAACACAGTGAAAGCATCAGCAATGCATTGTACTTGTATTCCTCGGTGTTAAATGCAGATGTGCTACTATTACAGTCCTGATTCACTGACAAATGATTCTATTAAACCAGTTGTTTTTATTGATTTGATCAAACAGATTAGCAAAGCATTTGTAAATCACTGGACTGCAACAACACTTTGGGATTAAAGCTATTCATAATGAACTGATGTATGATTTTGCTGGAAGTATAAAAGCTAGTGTTTTATTAGTGCCTCAATCTTCAATAGCAAAGACATTAAAGATGCATTAAAGGAGGTACATTTGATACATCAGCTTCATGAATCAGTTCAAACTGTCCGTTTCAAATTCGAGATTCATGTCATTTGCATCACTGCTAATAAATGTCTCTATGTGGCATTTTTCATGTATTAAAATGTTTGTCACTAAATATGGCAGTTTATTACTTAAGTCTTTTTTTTATTGGTGCATGTAAATATAAACGATCAAATATCACAACTTCTGATTAAAACAGATTTTTATATATGGGTGTTTTTCACTGTGGATATCAAGAAAGTAAAATCCAGCCTAAACATTTTTCACACCCTGAAGTTTATTTAATGATTGTTTATTAGCAATGCCCAACAGTGTTTGTACAGTACATGCATCACAGGAGATTTATGTCATTTTTGTCTTGAAAATATTCGAAGTTGTCCTAGGCCATTCGCCCAATAGGAACCAAACAAGTGCAAAAAGATTCTCTGAAGTCCCAATATCAATAGTTATAATAGTGCAATAAGGGGGCGTGGCCACTTTTACTTCACTGGACACAACTCTTAATTGAAAAGAGATATTTTCACCAAATTTGGGACACTTATCAATCTGAGGACACGTTTTAAAAACTGCACACCTTTGCCACTTGATGGCGCTATACAAATTCTAAACATAAAAATAGCTTTAACTATGGAACCGTTTGTCCGAATCGACTTGAAATGTTGCATGCAGTGTCTTTGTCCAAGTTGCCATCAAGATGTATGGAACATTCGCAGATCTCGAAAAACATGGCCGCCATCGACCAAACAAAGTTTAGCAGCTATTAAACAAGGTTAACAAAGGCCAATCAGAACGAAATGCAGTAGGCCTATTTGTCTCTTGGCCCAAGAGGTCTGTGCAAAATATGAAAATAATTGGCCACCAGGAGGCGCTATCACGTTTTACATGCGTGTAAATGGTTGTATATTTAGTGTCAAATTATAGCACATCTCAAATTCTCTATTGCGTTCAATATTATTCTGTGCTGGAAATTACACTATGACATTTTTATGTTTAAAAATATAATAATAATAATAACCAACTCCTTTGTCTTGCTAATTTCATAGCTAACATTATGTATCCTAAATACATGATCATATTTTCACACTTTTTACATAATTTGGCAAAATTACATCTTAACTAGAAATTATGCCCAATAAAAATATTCTGCGCACAAGTGATATTTCCCTTGATTTTTCTTGGTCTTGTCTCATCGCAAGCATGCTCTTCACTAACACTTTAGTCCACTTGGAAAGTGCTAATAGCCGTACAGTGATGGCAATGATGAAGAGACAGTATTCCCTTTGTGTGTGTTTTCGTGAATGAATGCCCAGGATTATTAACACAGGGTAATATATGAACATGAAACAAGATCACCCAGGATTCCATTTAACAATATCAAGTGTGAAAATCTCTTGTGTACCTGGTTCTGTCTGATGCTGCGCTGCTGCTGCTGCTACTGGTGGATTCAGAATCAGAGCTGGAGCGCGGCAGACTGCGCTCGTTCCTGTACACCAGAAAACTCTCTGTCACCGGCTGACTGCTGCCACCGAAACCATTACTGTGAAGATCTGACAGAAGAATACAGCAACAAAATAAACATCGATAACTCTTAATCTTAGTCCTAACAAACTCCATAAAAGTAGTCCATACCACTGTTGCATTTCAACAATATACATTACAAGTCATCTGAAGTCACTCTTGTTTCAAGTCGCTATTCACTTAAAATCTTGTCCTCCACTCTTCAATGTCATTTGCGTTTGCATGCAGATTTAAAAAAATGGCTCCTCGACGCTTCACGTCAGGTTTAATGTCATTGTGTTTGCATGCACTTACACCTTTTAAATTTTTTGGAAATCAGGGTATGGTCATAAATGTTTTAAGCATAATCCGACTGAATTCGCTCTGCATGTACACACCTTTACTGCTGTTCTTCCTGGCTTACCCAATGAGAGCAAGTGTTGTGAGCATTTTGACGTAAAACTCTGATGATTTCAAACGTTATGTAAACACGGTTTTCTTGCGCGGTCTAATTTTTTAATAAGCTGATTTTTGGTTGTTATCAGCCCTCATTGACAATAAACATCCCTGGATGTTGCATGAGCAACATGCTAACTCTATTGGAATTAACTGTGTGTTGATTATTTACTTTAGAGTGCTTCATGTGAGGAGCAATAGTTATATCATATGTTAAATTGCTGCCTACATAGTGCTCAAAATAAGTTACTTATGAGGTTGCATGTCAGTTACGATGCTGCTTTTGAAGATAGTGAACCTACGCAGGCAGTAGATAGTATGTAAATTCACTAGGTTTAACGGTGTGCTCACTTCATGTCAGAATTACTGTAATTACGAGATTCCGACTTGTAAAAATTGCTCTATGATCATGACGTCATGTAAGAAGAACCAAAATTGGGTTTAGGGGTGAGGGTCAGGGGCGTACTCCGCAAGAGGTGATCGAGTTCGCTGTCGGACTCTGAACTGGAGCTGGACTGGGGACTGTGTAGTCTTTTGCGTGACTGGGCGAGGGAAGGCAGCTGCGGTGGGCCCACAGAACTGGAAGTCAGTACTCCTGTGCAATGAAGGGCTTCTCGGATCTTAGGGGGTCGACCTGGGCGCTTGGGAGGCCCCGCAGCTTTAGGGTTCTTTTTGGAGAAGAGGACAGATGTACGACGGCCCACCTCAGGGGCCAGCACAGATGAGGAGGTTCTGAGATCTACAGAAAAAAGAGAAAAAAAACTCAATACGCTCATTAATTTGCTTATTTAAAAATGTAATTCTTCGAGGTTATTTTATTTGCCATAATAATAACATGTATCATTAAATATCATAATTCTTGAATAGTAAAATGTAAAAATGATCTGTCAATCACTCCTGTTCAGAATGCTATTACAGATATCTAGAATTCATTTCTTACTAGTTGAAATTCAACACTGCCCTTCTTACTAGTACAAATAGTTCATTTTTATATCAATATTTACACTGTTACTAGCACAAATATTTATTTATCATAATAACTAGTGAACTAGTGCTTTATTCACCTTTCCCGCCGATCTCGTGGCTGCTGCTCTCTTCCTCATCGTGTCTTGTGCTCACTGAGCCGCGCTCCAGTGACACGGCCGACACGTGGTTGCCCATACCACAGCCGCCCTCACGCTGATGGGCCATCTTCCGTTTAATCACAGTCATCTCCTTCTTCAAGGCTTTCGCTCGCCTGGATTGACTAATACTGGGCTTGCCTGACATGACCTCATCATAGTGCGCCTGCAGGATCTGTAGATGCTCGTCTAGAGGCAAACAGTGCCGTGTATCCGACAGTAGATCTGTGAAAGGAGATGAGATTACACTTCAAACCTTACCAAAAGAATTGGTCAAAAGTCTATTGTTTTCAGTAAAAGCAGTACATTCAGTAATGTTGCTTAAAATGATCATCGTCAACTTTAAATCAACAGATATATATTTTTCCATAATAGTTAAAACAATTATGTCATTTGCAATGCTTCATGGGATTGTAGTTCATTCCCTCATTAAAAGACATTAGGTGCACAGTCTTGTACTTTTGTCTTTTTCTGATTTTCAAAGTTTATAATGTGATTCACCTCAGAGCTAGTCAATTTGGTTCATGTTAACAACTCTATGATTTTATGCAAACCATATGGGAAAAAAAAAAAAATGGGGAAAAGGCTTTTGGACACATCTTATACTTCATTACAAGTTAATAAATAAAAGGGTATTGTGCCCCTAATGCTTAAAAAAATACAATGATGGGACATCAAAGACAAGAAGTGGAGAAACCCAACTTACCATCTTCAGCGATTAATGCTGCTCTGTCTCTCTCTCGTTCATGAGGTGATTCTGGGCTCGGCTCTCGAGGAAGATGCATACCCGTCTCATAATCGAAGCCAATTCTCTCAGCCTGCCTGCGAGCTTGCCGCAAAACAGTGCCACCTGTTTCTCGTAATCGTTGCGCAGCCCGATAGAAGATGGTGTCTTTGGCGTTGTACTTCAAACAGTTGTTGACGATGAGCAGAAAGTCACCCTCAAAAGATTCAAAGCTGAGATAACGATGTGATTCTAAACAATTCCACATTGTCTGGAAGTCCATCGGACGGTCAATGTGGTCCAGGTAATCTGGGACCTGGAGAAACACAAAGAAATACAATGATAAAAGTCCTGTTGCCACAATCCTGCATATTTGACTTTTTCCTATATGTCAGAAATCTGTTAACTCGGGGTGGGTGACATGACCAAAATCTTATATTCATTATATCTTTACATATATAAACAGAAAATATATATTAGGGATTTCAATTTAACATGTTAATTTAGTGTGATAAATCGGTTTGAAAAATACCATGTTAAAAATTTTTAAGCAATTAATCATGCCCCCAGACCCATATGAAAATTCTGTTCAAAAGTATGTATTAGATATATATCGGTTTTACCAATTAATCGGTACCGATAGATTTTCTGGAACTATCAGTTATTCCACTGAAAAAATTATTTTTTTTAAATTGCGGCAGGAGAAATCCAGCAGCAACTGGTGGACATGTCTGTGATGCTGATAAAAGTTGCTGCTGACTTAGAGGATCTTTCTCTAATATGTCAATCGATTACTGCGATGGAAACGAAATTCTCTGAGTTGGTTACAAGAATCGAGGACATCGAGAGACGGATCGATTATCTGGAGTCATCTGAGAGGGAATTAGCTGCTAATCCACTAGCGACCAAAGGAGATTTGCAATGCGTTTTGGAGATCATCCGAGGAATCTGAGCTCCTTTCTTGTTCCGCCTGTTGGCTGGGGTTTGTTTTGTGGAGTATATTTTGCAGGACATTGGAATGATTAGGTAATCTCCAGCACTCACAAAACAGACGGCTCACTGAACATTCTAGTGGCTGGAATTTGTTTTGTGGAGGAGCACACCTTCGAGACAGTTTTGTGAATGAATCTACATGTCCTTTGAGTTCATTCTGCCTATTGGCGGGAGTTTGTTTTATAGATTATTTCTGTTATGTAAATCTGACTTGAGCAATCCGACAGCAAGCTTGTCATGGACTGTTTGAGTTTAGAGGGATGGACGCCGGTTGGCATTGTCATGTGCGGGGTTAATGCGCATGTTTTTCTTTTTTCTGTTCGTTTGGTTCTGGGGGAAGTTCGAGGTTTGACTGTGGCACTAATGTTGGAATGTGGTCTTTACAATTTTATTTTTTGACACACAATACATTTTTTCTAATAAGTCAAAATGTCAAATGTTAATATGATTGGATTATCTCTCTCCACATGGAATGTTAATGGGTTAGGGCACCCCATAAAAAGAAGGAAGATTATTTATTTTCTTAAATGAAAGAAATATGATTATTCAAGAAATATTTCTTCAAGAAATGCCTCTTTCCCAGCAGGCAGCTGAAAATTGTTTGGAAGACATGGGGTGTTGTGTTGGCTCAAATAAGAGCATGGGAGTCATTACATTGATAAGTAAACATCTACATTTCAAATGTCTCAAACTGATTGAAGATAAATTAGGAAGAGTCTTCATTGTTTTAGCAGAAATTCAGGGGCAAAGGTTGATTTTGGCTAATATTTACGCACCTAACACTGATGATCAAGGCTTTTTTATAGATCTTGAAGGGATGTTGCAAACCGCAGGCACCCCTCATGATATAATACTGGGAGGAGACTTTAACTTTTGATGGATTCAGTCCTTGATCATAATGAAGCGGGATTCCAGATTTAGTTTTATTATTATGCATTCGGTCTCAGACATTTGACTCATTGGTCGCTTCCATCTGAGAGAGCTCCTCCCTGGTTTTGTATCGAACAGAAAATTCTTGCCCCTATTTTGGCATTGCAAAGCCTAACTATTAAACTAACTGGCGAATTTAAGTCACACCCCGTTATCTTGCATTTGCACGCAGTATGGAGAAAAGTGTCCAGAGTGTTTAATTCGGACATTTATTTAAATGTTGCCTCGAGCATAAGGCGGAACTGAAAATTATATAGAAATAAGTCCCCTTTCTGCTGGTCAGATTGTATTGTGAGGAGGGTTACTACACTCGGTGACCTATATGAGAGTGGAATGTTGATATCTTTTGAAAACATGGTTCAACATATTAGGATTCCCAGACCTCAGTTCTTTAGGTATTTACAGCTGCGCAACCTGCTCTGTACTATTTTTGGGAGCAGCATACACACCTCTAAAGCGGCAGGTACTCTTGAAGTGGTGATTAGTGCTTTTGGAAAAGGTCAAAAGGGTCAGTTAACTTTTGACCACTGGAGTGCTTGTTTGTGTCAGGTGGGGGTTGGGGATTTAATGTTCGGGGGCAAAAGTTATGATATCATGTGGTTTGCTGTTGCATTTTCTGTTATGTCTATGTGATTTGCGCTTCATGTAATCAATAAAAATTGTTAATAACAACAGAATTGCTCGATTTAGATTGCTGTTCAGAAACAAGATAGAAAGCCAAAGAAAAGACAGCTGATAACTCATTTATCAGAGATTTAACAGTATATACACTGATCAGCCACAACATTAAAGCCACCCGCCTAATATTGTGTAGGTCCCCCTTGTACCACCAAAACAGTGCCAACCCGCATCTCAGAATAGCATTCTGAGATGCTATTCTTCTCAGAATTATTGTTTTTTTATTTTGACACCATTCTGAGTAAATTCTAGAGACTATTGTGTGTGAAAATCCTAGGTGATCAGCAGTTACAGAAATACTCAAACCACCCCATCTGGCACCAACAATCATGCCACGGACCAAATCACTGTGATCACATTTTTCTCCATTCTGATGGATGATGTGAACATTAACTGAAGCTCCTGACCCGTATCTGCATGATTTTTAAGCACTACACTGCTGCCACACAATTGGCTGATAAGATACTTGCATGGATGATTGTATATAATTGTATATATTGCATATAATTGAATGAAATCCCAGATACAGTTTATTGTGCTACTCCAATCCCAATCAATAACTACCGGAAGAAGAAAATACTGGTACACAATACGGTGTACCAGTACTTTTAATTATAAAGAAGCCCAAAATACACATTGGACTCTTATTTTGAAATGTCCGCGCTCCCAATTGTGAACACTCTGGCGGATGATTCACTGAGAAAGTGAATCTGATTCAAACTGTTAACATGACCTCCTGAGTTGACACCCTCAGTTCTTTTTGGGTGATTCATTACAAAGACCCGGTTCAGAAGATTCATTTGTTCACAACTCTCTCACGCTGGGTTTGTTGTTGCGTGCAGTTTAGCGAGCTCATCACAACAGAAAGGGTGAAAAGGATCTCGAGAAACACTGGTGGTGTGCACCCTAAAGATGTATTCAATAACTCACAAGATGACATCTGACAAAGCCGCATATGAACGCACACAATCCGACTGTCGCCAATGGCGGCTAGATTTTTTAATTATTTGCGCAACCAAATATTTTTGGTCGCATTTGTAACCATTTTAGTCACAGTTTGGAGCCCTTTGATGGGTGCAAAAAACAAAACAAAATAAGATCATTAATAACAAATGAATGATAAGAAAACAGCTTCACATTGTCACACTTGTTCTAAAAACAGACTTAAAAGACTCAAAATAATAAAACCGTATAATTCATATTATAATACGATATACTAATATTATAAAACGGATAGTTCCGACTCTAAATTCGGACTAGATAAAATACATTCAATGCAGTTATAAAATACACACACAAATATATGCCCTTATTGTGGTATAAATAGTACATTTAAAAGTAAACATTTTACAACCATTTTTCCTGCCAGTGGTACTACATTTTATAAGAGGTCGCACTGGCAGGAAAATGGTCCTGAGAATACCGTGTGACTACAAAGTTGTCCAACTCTCTTTAATGCCGCGTCGTTCTCCGATACTGTACATCTAACCATGGTAGTGAGGAGCCATGCATGATTTATTACAAGAAACACTGTTTAAACTATGGATCCTATGGAAGAACTATATGTTCAATTTTCATAAAAGTGAAGTAAAAGCAAGGACTTTAAAGCATCTGACTTTGTCCTTTGAAATCTGTTCTAATCCTCTGTGATTGGAGGAAAAGAGTAACAGGCTTCATCTTCAGATGACTGTATTTTAATCAGTAAGATCTTAGTGTGTGTCATCCGGTCTGCAGAGAATGTGATTGGCTGCAATCTGCCGCCGCTCCAGGACCTGTACGACTCCAGGACACTGAAGCGTGCTGGAAAGATTGTGGCTGATCTCTCCCACCCTGGCCACAATCTCTTTGAATCACTCCCCTCCGGCAGAAGGCTGAGGTCCATCAGGACAAAAACCTCACACCACAAGAACGGTTTCTTCCCATCCGCCACTTGCCTTATCAACAATGCCCGGTACCCACCCTGACACTCTCCACACTCCACCTCTGGCTCTACATTCCACTGCACTAATCTGCTCTCTTTTATTTTATACTTACTTTTAATTGATACTGCGGGGACATATTTATATTGCTTTATTTTTATTCTTGTTCATATATTTAGAGACTGTGTAAACGCACCTACAACACCACAACAAATTCCTTGTATGCATAAAAAACGTACTTGGCAATAAAGCTTTTTCTGATTCTGATGAAACTGTTAAGGAGTACCAACTCATTCCCACTGTCAGAATTCTTTAATTCAGGCCAATATAAATAAGGAGTTAAAGATGCTGTAAATGATTTTTTCATGGAAAGGTATGCAAAAAATCCCTGAAAGACTTGACTGAAATAAGTGTACTGAGATATCTCACCAGTCTGAAAGATCTTGACTCACAAAAATGTGTTCTGGCCACGGTCTCATGATGCTTTCGACCTGCCAATCATTTTACTCATAGTATTGCAGTTGCAGTGAATTATTGAGACTTACTGCCATTTTTATGCCATGCTGCTCTTAACAGTTGCCAGTTGATGGTGCTATGTTGCTGCTGTTGTTATTAACAACCATTTCTGCATGATGTCGGTCACAATAAAGCTGATTTGGTCTCTTTGGAGTGTAAGGTTTTGCAAAGAGGGGCATGGCTAATTCAACGGCTAAGTCTCAGCACTTTTAACAATGATGACATCAGTAAATTTACAACTGCATCCCAACACAAAATCAATGCTTTACTGTTGAGAGGGAATTTCGATGGGACAAAACATGAAATATTACTGGTAACTGTACTTAGTTGTGCAATCCAATAGTCACTATCACAAAAACTATTTGTTTTTGTCCTTATTTTAGAATCCTGCAGTGTGTGTGTGTGTGTGTTTGTGTACCTCACTTAAAGGAACAGGCTCAGTAAAGAAGTTACTGGTGTCACGTTCCTGCAATTGTTCCAGAGTGCTGCGCAACAAAACCAGGAATGGAGACAACTGCATCTCCAGTGCCAGCTCCTGAATCTTCATCTAAACACACATGGATGACACAGCAGTTGAAACGTATGAAAGATGAAAATATATTACACAGAGAAAACAAATACAGCTCATTCCTTCTATGCATTAAATTTTCATGTGCTCATCATAGATATCATAATGTATTGGATGAAATACAAAACTCACAATTGCTAAAACTGGAAATCATTTTAGTTCATTTCCTTTTGTAGCAATATCACAACTAATTGAGCACAAAGGTGGATTTTAAATAATTTCACAACTCTGGATTAAGCAGATGTCCTAGATTAAGCTTCTAGTCCACTCAGAGGCCGAGATCTTTGACGAAAAATGCGTAGGATCACAAAATAGACAATGTCTATGGATGAACACATGGCAAGTATTCACCTGCATTACAGCACCACCTGTATTTCATATCTGTATATTGACATAGGTGATTGATACAGAATTTCTTTTTTTCTTGTGCTTACTGCCACCTAGTGGAGTGAAATAGCACTTTAAACAGGGACACAAAGCAAACAGAGCCTGAATCTCAGGCTTTCAAAGACAGAATAAGAAAGTAAATAAAAAATACATGGTCATTATAAGATTGTAAAAAAATACAATATTTTTTATGGATTATTGCAATCTGGATTAATGCGTGTGTGCATGACACCAATATTTAGCAATTAGCCCAGTATATGTGTGTAAGGTGAGCTTTTAAATTTGGGTGTGAAAAATTGCAAGCGGCAGCCAAAATAGGAAGGTTTAAAAACTATTCTAGATGTTTCTATCTCTTATAGAAGAATAAGTAAATAAATAAGTAAATATTCACGCCCTATTTATTTATTTGAACTCACCATTCATGATACTTTTAATTATTGATTGCAACATTTCATAATGTATTTAATTATTCCTTGACATATTTATTTTATTTAACATTTCCCTTATTTATGCCCATATTTCAAAGTATTTATATTTGAATGCAACATTTCCTGATGTATTTAATTATTGCATGATATATTTATCTAATTTAGCCTGTTATTTCCTTCAAAATGAACAAAACATGTTTTTTTTGGGAATATTGTTCTAATTGATAATTATTTTAAGTTTTTTTCCTGCATCAGAGGTCTTCAACCATTTTCCGGCCAAGGACCACTTGGTGGGTAGAGAGACGAGCCATGACCCCTGTTCCATATTGTATAAAATTGAGTGTTGCTTTTTCTGCCTTTAAAAGCGTGTATGGTAGGCTACTATATTATTGTATGTTCATACTTCATGATGTTTACATTGCAAAGCCACTGAAATAATAATTAAATGCTTAAGGGGTTTTGAACACTTTTTTTTAGCTGGTCATGCTGATCTTAGCAGGTCAGGGTGGTCTTAGCTGGACAGCCTGACCAGCTAAAGGATGTTCAAAACCTCTCTGAAACAGCAAATGGACCAAACAGCCATCCAGCTCAGCCTGGTTTTAGCTGGTCTTCCAGCAGGGGTCTGCAACATTTTTTATATTAATTGACATTTTTAATATACCTTTATAATCACTGTGCTAAAAACCTCCTCCAAAAAGAAAGAAAAAGACAGACAGACAGAAAAACAAACGGGTTAATAAATAACCCGTTTAAAATAATATAAGGTTACTAAAATTGAGTTTTTATCTCATGATTGGTCGATTTTATACATATTTTAAAATGACTGTTAATTTACTGTTTGTCTGTGCTGTGCGCTTTTGCTGCCTAGTGCAGTTTAGTCACATTTTTAGATATGACATGCAGGTGTGAGGGAATTTTAACATGCCGATGGATTCAAATACATTCTCTCTCTCTCTCTCTCGTGAGATTATTACAAATGCTAATGGTGGATCAAACAATTATCAAAATCTTTAAACTAACAAAAGTTCCTTAATGACATCATTTTTGGTGGGAAAACAACACAAACATCAGTAAGTATGGACACCTTTTCACAGACGGTGATGACGTGTTTCCATGTTATTTAGAAGCAGAAAATCAAGAAAACGTTTTTATAACACAGCTGTTGAAAGAGTGACAGTAAATCTGACATCTTTCTCTCTTCTAAATGCTGTAATTCATCCTTCTCTCATTATTTCCTCTCATGGACAGTCATGAAAGCATACTAGCCTATATTTTTCCCTCATTATTGTACACACAGCACCCCATATTGACAGAAAAACACAGAATTGTTGACATTTTTGCACATTTATTAAAAAAGAAAAACTGAAATATCACATGGTCCTAAGTATTCAGACCCTTTGCTGTGACACTCATATATTTAACTCAGGTGCTGTCCATTTCTTCTGATCATCCTTGAGATGGTTCTACACCTTCAATTGAGTCCAGCTGTGTTTGATTATACTGATTGGACTTGATTAGGAAAGCCACACACCTGTCTATATAAGACCTTACAGCTCACAGTGCATGTCAGAGCAAATGAGAATCATGAGGTCAAAGGAACTGCCTGAAGAGCTCAGAGACAGAATTGTGGCAAGGCACAGATCTGGCCAAGGTTACAAAAACATGTCTGCTGCCCTTAAGGTTCATAAGAGCACAGTGGCCTCCATAATCCTTAAATGGAAGACGTTTGGGACGACCAGAACCCTTCCTAGAGCTGGCCGTCCGGCCAAACTGAGCTATCGGGGGAGAAGAGCCTTGGTGAGAGAGGTAAAGAAGAACCCAAAGATCACTGTGGCTGAGCTCCAGAGATACAGTCGGGAGATGGGAGAAAGTTGTAGTAAGTCAACCATCACTGCAGCCATCCACCAGTCGGGGAAGCCTCTCCTCAGTGCAAGACACATGAAAGCCCGCATGGAGTTTGCTAAAAAACACCTGAAGGACTCCAAGATGGTGATAAATAAGATTCTCTGGTCTGATGAGACCAAGATAGAACTTTTTGGCCTTAATTCTAAGCGGTATGTGTGGAGAAAACCAGGCACTGCTCATCACCTGTCCAATACAGTCTCAACAGTGAAGCATGGTGGTGGCAGCATCATGCTGTGGGGGTGTTGGTCAGCTGCAGGGACAGGACGACTGGTTGCAATCTAGGGAAAGATGAATGCGGCCAAGTACAGGGATATCCTGGACGAAAACCTTCTCCATAGTGCTCTGGACCTCAGACTGGGCCGAAGGTTCACCTTCCAACAAGACAATGACCCTAAGCACACCACTAACATAACGAAGGAGTGGCTTCACAACAACTCTGTGACTGTTCTTGAATGGCCCAGCCAGAGCCCTGACTTAAACCCAATTGAGCATCTCTGGAGAGACCTGAAAATGGCTGTCCACCAACGTTTACCATCCAACCT
Organism: Xyrauchen texanus; assembly: GCF_025860055.1. Classification (NCBI taxonomy): domain Eukaryota; kingdom Metazoa; phylum Chordata; class Actinopteri; order Cypriniformes; family Catostomidae; genus Xyrauchen; species Xyrauchen texanus. Next base: position 1,633,324 of record NC_068302.1, on the reverse strand, counting down.
GACAGAACTGGAGAGGATCTGCAAGGAGGAATGGCAGAGGATACCCAAATCCAGATGTGAAAAACTTGTTGCATCTTTCCCATTTTTTTGGCTGTATTAGATCAAAAGGGTGCTTCTACTAAATACTGAACAAAGGGTCTGAATACTTAGGACCATGTGCTATTTCAGTTTTTCTTTTTTAATAAATGTGCAAAAATGTCAACAATTCTGTGTTTTTCTGTCAATACGGGGTGCTGTGTGTGCAATAATGAGGAAAAAAAATGAACTTAAATGATTTTAGCAAATGGCTGCAATATAACAAAGAGTGAAAAATTTAAGGGGGTCTGAATACTTTCCGTACCCACTGTATATATATATATATATTTATACTGTGTGTGTTTCACCCAGCTTGAGTTCGTGCCATTCTAAACTAAATTGTAAGAGCAGTGCAGATGTGTTAATAGCTTTTGTCATTTTTTTTGGACATTACATATGTTAGCCAGCAGGTTATGGTAAAAGATTATTTGTATGTGTAATATGAGCCAGTAGGGTGATGAGAAGTGAATCTGTCAGCCAATGTTTACATGAAACAGCTCTTCGTGATCGCTTGTATTGCTACTACACTACTAAAGTTAATCTACTAAATATCTTCAAACTGCTTTTAAACAAACATTCAGCATTATGGCTCATCACCGATGAGAGACACAACAGACTGATTAATTACACAATGCGTGCCATTTAAAATGGCGGAGAAGATTGCGGTTTCTGTAATGAAAGACTTCTGTGCACCAGCTACCGCGAAATAGGGAGAAATACCCCTGCATGGACACTTTTTTCCACTGAGAAAGCTGATCTTCAGAAAGCTGACAGCATCTCTGCTTGGGAGTGGCAACATGCGATCGCACACGCTCCATCTCTCCATCTCTCTCTCTCACTCACTCTCATAAACACTCACACACATCCATCCTTGTTTATCCAATAACTTGTTCGAAACAGCACAAGCCGTGATACTATTCCTGAAGTGACATTTTTTAATTACTAATGGAGGCTTGGATGCAAGGAAAAGTTCACCCAGAAATGATAATAAAGAAAATTCTTTCCGTGGGGTAATTGTGACCGGCAATTAGCGATGTCTTTTGTGAATTCAGCACACTCCATATAATAAGCTGAATTTAGACATAATTGAGGTGTGTTTGTGCTTAAAAGATTTTCAAAGATTTAATCAGCATGGCACAGTGCTGTTCCATGTGCAAAAGTTGTACATGTGTTTAGTGAATCACCCCTTAGGGTGAGATGAACCATCTGTAGGACAGTATAAGTCTTACAGTCTCTCTCTTGAGTTTCTCCCTCTTGCGGATGAGTTCCACCAGCAGTCGAGCTCTCTCCAGGTCATGTCTGAGCCGCTGCCATGCTTTCAACTGCTCCTTCAACATGGAGGGCTTCTCTTCATAGTCCATCTGTGAAGACACACCAACATAATGTAAAAAACAACAAATTATGCACACATTCCTCCCCAATAAATCAATGTCCTTATGTACTAACTGCAGCCACAGTCGGGAGAGGTTCAGCATTGCGTTGTGACTGTAGGTGTGTCTGGAGTCGTCGCAGGAGTGGAACACCATTGCGGCTCTGTCTCTTTAAAGTCCAATAGCTGTGTAGTCTCTGCATGAACTGACTCTTTCTCTGCACCAACAGGTTACTGGTAATCTTACTCAACCTAAAACACCAGATGACACAGTTTGAGCTACTATAATCAATTGCAAACAGTAATCAATATTAATAAACAGTTTGCTATTATTTTAAGCAACATTATAAATATCACAATGATTTTAATGCACTTTTATGTGACCATTTATTTCTATTTATACACAAACACACACACACACCAAACAGCCACAACATTAAAACCACCTGCCTAATATTGTGTAGGTCCCCTTCATTCTGCCAAAACTACACCAACCTGTATCTCGAAATAGCATTCTAAGATGATATTCTTCTCATCACAATTGTACAGAGTGGTTATCTGAGTTACCATAGACTTTGTCAGTTCATACCAGTCTGGTCATTCTCTGTTGACCTCTCTCATCAACAAGGCATTTCCATCCACAGAACTGCTGATCACTGGATGATTTTTGCTTTTGACCAGAGACTTTTGTGCATGAAAATCCTGGAGATCATCAGTTACAGAAATACTCAAACCAACCCATTTGTCTCTAGAATTTACTCAGAATGGTGCCAAAAACCAAAAAGCGCTAATGAGCGTCAGCTCTGCGGATGGTAACCCCTTGTTGATGAGGTCAACACAGAATGGCCAGACTGGTTTGAACTGACAAAGTCTATGGTAACTCAGATTACTGCTCTGAACAATTGTGGTGAGTAGAATAGACTTGATCCAGCCGAGGATACAATTTCGGACGAGTCAGTAATTTAGTTTTCATTAGTTGACATGCCATTTTACATAAACATGTACATATTTTACTAGTGGGACTGTTTCCAGACTTGCCAGCCAGGTTTCAGAGTATTGAAATTTTAAATAGGACTCCTAATAAGCAAGTTTTAGGTACATTTTTAAATGCTGTTTCTGCTAAAGCAGGTATTTAAATTGTATGCTGTATGATATAAATATGATATGTAATATGATGTAAAATTATAAGAATGTTTAGAATATATTTTATCTAGTGTTTATTAGGGCTGTCAAAATTGCTCAAAAATGACATTCGAATATTCCCTCTAAAAAAAACACATATATTCGAACTATTCGAATATCTGGTTGCGCATTTGGTCAATGACGCGCATTACGTCAATAACAGGACAAATTAATACAAAGAGACATAACTATTTGTATAGGTAGTTTATTTAAGTTTAAACATATTTGACAACGTATTACCTACACAAAAACAAGTAAATCAACTAATGGCCAAGACCTCACTCTGCTTCGCACGCGCAGAGCACTCTTTCTCTCTCTCTCGCCCTCACGCTCTCTGCGCATAACGGTTTAAAAGAACAACAACAATAAACAAATGTTGAGTGCTGATCAAGAGTTTTGTGCAAGCAATATAAGGTCGCGACTCTTGTCCCAAATATAGCAGGCTTCATTCAGTGATTAAAACAAATTATTAACATTAATTGAAGTTTTACAGTATATAGAACCGACATTGAACGCTCCGAAGCGAGCTGTGCTGTGGTAAACATGGAACTTTTCCTTGACATGAAACGGTAAATAATCAAACCAGTGGAAGCCTGCAGTGCATGAAACTGCTGTATCTAACCTACCTTATTCATGCAACATCTATTCAGTCAGTACAGTAGCCTTACATTTTAGTCATGTTTCTGTTTAACGTTAAATAAAACGAGGCACACAATTCCGAGAAATGTGACAACAAAGACCCCTCAGGCAGCACGCCCACTCGCAAAGCAGACAGCCGCACATCTGCTACCGCGGGCGCGTTTTTTTTTTCCACATTCGAATATTAATTTTCACCTTCGAATTTCTGTTTTTTAAAACTATTCGAATATATATTCGAATTTAGAATATTCGTTGACAGCCCTAGTGTTTATGCTGCCTCATTATCATCAACAAAGCTTGTGCTTTCAAATATGGGTTCAATATACAATATACATATGGGTGTAAATGAGTAAAATGCACTTTAAATATGCCCATATTAGAAAATCACCAAATTATAATGATTTCTGAAGTATCATGTGACCCTAAAGACTGCAGTAATGATGCTAAAAATTCAGCTTTGATCACAAATTGCATTTTACAATATATTTAAATAGAAAACTGTTCTTTTAAATTGTAAAGAGAGTTCAAAATATCAATGTTTTTACTGTATTTTCGATCAAATAAATGCAGGTGAGCAGAAGAGACGTCTTTTAAATGGTAGTGTAGGTCTAAAATTAAGTAAAGTCTTTATGTAAAAATATGTATAGTAAGATTACTTCTTTTAACTTAAAACTTGATTTTGATCATTAAGTCTTTGTCCCATTCCTCATTGATAGGCCCAGGGGAGGGGTCTTTTTTCTCCTCAGGTGTGAATTACAATCCATATTCATGAAAGTTCACACATCCTCGCATATGACCTTTCTAGCACTAAAAGCGTCTTACAAAAGTTAAATTAGTATATTGTTTTGTATGAATGAGTGAACAGGATGGTTTTCACATAATTTTGTAGCAAACATTTTAGGCTACAAGATCCAGTTCTCAAAAGGCTTGTGGACAAATGTTTAGTATGTGTTATATGGCCTTATTTTAATGACTTAAAATTTTGTTTTTTCAAAAACCATGTATAAATGTTATTTTCTCAAAAATACAAACATGTACACACATGTTTCTCACATATTATTGTAGCCCAGTTTGTGTTTAATACAGTGTTATCAGACTTTAGCCATTGATATGTTTTTAATTAACTGAAAAATGCACAAATGTCAAGGCATGTCAAAACTTCTCCAGGGCCCAAAACATCCTCAGACCCCAGAGGGTTAAGCCATTTTGCCACAACTTTGGAGGTATGCTTGGGGTAATTGTCCATTTGGAAGACCCATTTGCGATCGAGCTTGAGATGTTGCTTCAATATATCCATATAACTTTCCTTCCTCATGATGCCATCTATTTTGTGAAGCACCCCCATAACATGAAGCTGCCACCCCCATGCTTCTCGGTTTGGATGGTGTTCTTCTGCTTTTAAGCCTTTTTCCTCCAAAAATAACGATGGTCATTATGGCCAAAAAGTTCAATGTTTGTTTCATTAGATCAGAGGACATTTCCACAAAAAGTAAGATCTTTGTCCCCATGTGCACTTGCAAATATATATACACTCACCTAAAGGATTATTAGGAACACCTGTTCAATTTCTCATTAATGAAATTATCCAATCAACCAATCACATGGCAGTTGCTTCAATGCATTTAGGGGTGTGGTCCTGGTCAAGACAATCTCCTGAACTCCAAATTGAATGTCAGAATGTGAAAGAAAGGTGATTTAAGCAATTTTGAGCGTGGCATGGTTGTTGGTGCCAGACGGGCCGGTCTGAGTATTTCACAATCTGCTCAGTTACTGGGATTTTCACGCACAACCATTTCTAGGATTTACAAAGAATGGTGTGAAAAGGGAAAAACATCCAGTACGCGGCAGTCCTGTGGGCGAAAATGCCTTGTTGATGCTAGAGGTCAGAGGATAATGGGCCGACTGATTCAAGCTGATAGAAGAGCAACTTTGTCTGAAATAACCACTCGTTACAACCGAGGTATGCAGCAAAGCATTTGTGAAGCCACAACACGCACAACCTTGAGGCGGATGGGCTACAACAGCAGAAGACCCCACCGGGTACTACTCATCTCCACTACAAATAGGAAAAAGAGGCTACAATTGGCAAGAGCTCACCAAAATTGGACAGTTGAAGACTGGAAAAATGTTGCCTGGTCTGATGAGTCTCGATTTCTGTCGAGACATTCAGATGGTAGAGTCAGAATTTGGCGTAAACAGAATGAGAACATGGATCCATCATGCCTTGTTACCACTGTGCAGGCTAGTGGTGGTGGTGTAATGGTGTGGGGGATGTTTTCTTGGCACACTTTAGGCCCCTTAGTGCCAATTGGGCATCGTTTAAATGCCACGGCCTACCTGAGCATTGTTTCTGATCATGTCCATCCCTTTATGGCCACCATGTACCCATCCTCTGATGGCTACTTCCAGCAGGATAATGCACCATGTCACAAAGCTCGAATCATTTCAAATTGGTTTCTTGAACATGACAATGAGTTCACTGTACTAAAATAGCCCCCACAGTCACCAGATCTCAACCCAATAGAGCATCTTTGGGATGTGGTGGAACGAGACTTCGTGCCCTGGATGTGCATCCCACAAATCTCCATCAACTGCAAGATGCTATCCTATCAATATGGGCCAACATTTCTAAAGAATGCTTTCAGCACCTTGTTGAATCAATGCCACGTAGAATTAAGGCAGTTCTGAAGGCTGAAAGGGGTCAAACACAGTATTAGTATGGTGTTCCTAATAATTCTTTAGGTGAGTGTATATATATATATATATATATATAAATAATCATACTCAAAGCTATACTACACTACTCTCTCCATGCCCCACCCAAGAGCCCTCCAAAAACTGTTCCCATTTCTGGACAACCAAATCTAAGTCACCCCGTCTTCCCAATGAAACCTCCTCAAAAGCAGCCACTCTTCCCATCTCCGTACACCACTTCGGACATGGAGGCGCACCAGCTGACCTCCATCCCCTCAAAATAACCTACCTGGCGATCATCATACAGGTCAGAACCCAATTCTCTATATGACTATCCCTCACATCGATGACCACCCCATCGCCCAGAAGGCAAAGCCTGGGGCAAAACGAAACCAGAGTGCCTACCACGTCACACACAAAATTGTGAACATTCAACCTGAATTTCTGGATCTTAACACACCACCAAAAAACATGGGCCATGTCTCCATCCTCTGCAGGTGGGTGTGTCTTTCAGACCAAGCCTATACAATCCAGAGGGGGTCCAATAAAATCTTTGCAAAATGTTTAATTGCATAAGATGCACCCTTGCATGTCTAGATGCAGACTTAATGTTTTTAAGAGTCCTAGCCCACAAACCCTCCTCCAATACCAAGTTAAATTTTTCTCCCATACTCTCTTAAGTTAAAACTCCATCCCCCCGACTATGAATTAACAGGGAGTAATACACTGATGCCTCATGACCTTTTCCAAAAGCAGTAATTACCTCTCCTAGAGTATCTGCTGATACTCTAGGAGAGGTAATTACTAGAGTGGGGGTTGCTACTTCCTAAAACAGTACAAAGAAGGTAGCACAGTTGTAAATGCCTGTAAATCTGAGATGAGGATCCCAAAATGTTGAACAAAATTTTCAAACGATCTCAACACTCCACTCTCACATAGGTTACGGAGTGTAGCATCCCCCTCACAATCCAATTTTGGGTTCTGCTATATACTCGAGGCAACATTTCAATAAATGTCTGAATTAAACACTCTGAACACGGACTTCCGGTATAGCCATGAAGGTGTGAGGTCAAAAGAAGACAGGCTCCCGACCTACATTGTCAAACTAAACTTGTTACACGCCATATAGCGTCATTCATTGTTGATATACGCGTTTAGAGCACCGCTGGTTGAATTATGAGTAACTCTAAGCAGAAGCAACCGCACCCTTCAGTGCCACCGACCACGAGAGCTACTGCTAGCATTGCCGGTAAGCTGGCAGCCATTGCCGCCACCCCCAATCTCGAAAAACAGGCCATGACAGAAACTTTTGAAACTGTCTCCATGGACCAGTTGATTTCTGAATTAACTAAACAGCGCATTAGTATCAGGGAAGATATCTCCGACTTGATTCGGGAATCTATCGGTCCTTTACAAAGCTCTGTAAATGCACTGAGAGAGACTGTGGATGGCTTTCAAAGCAGTTTAGCCACGACAGTATCTCTAGTTGGGGAGAATTTTGAAAAGCTGACAGTGGCCGACAATACTATAAAAACTTTGCAAACGCAGAACACATCTCTCCTTGACCGCATTAAGATTTGGAGAATAGATCGCGAAGGGCTAACCTGAGGATTGTGAACGTTCCGTAAGGGAGCGAAAACGGTCATGATCCCGTTATTTTCATTGCTGAGATGTTGCTAGAGATGACGGGCACGGAGGTCTTCGACAAGCCAACTGACGGCCGTAAACCACGTCCATTTGCGGTGTGCTTTCACAGGTTCCAAGAAAAGGAGCAATTACTGTGATGGGCAAGGCGGCATGAGGCTAAATACAAGGGGAATCCAGTCAGAATCTACCCAGATCTCAGCGCTATCCTTTCAAGGAAACGCGCGTCTTACAATGGCATCAAGCAATCACTCTACCAGAAGAACATTCGATTTCAACTGCTCTACCCGGCTCGTCTGAGAGTGACTTTTAATGAAGAAACTTTCATATTCAACACACCGGAGGAGGCGAAACAGTTCTACGATCAACGTATCAATGTTTAGGATTTCCAGGATTATTTTACTTGTTTATTTTACGCTCAAAGTTTCCCTTTGAGGGGTGTTTTTTTTCTGTTTCTTTTTTTTTTTTTTCTTGAGACGGATCATTTAAAAAAGGTATAAACACTTTACGACCAATTCTTTTATTTATCTGATTTCTGGTAATTATTATTTCTTTTTTTTGTGTGGCTTCGCAAATAGTTTGTTGTTCTAAACTTAACTAAAGATGGTTCTGTGACATAGACATTAACTCTACTGAGTTAAGACTTTATTCACAAAGGTGTTTTAATGCACTGAGAATGAATCTTAAGGTTAAAGGTTGGGTTGCTCCTTAGAGGTTGGGATGGTTTTAAGTCAGTTGAGGGATTACTGGGGGTTTGACAATGGGGGCCTGCAATTTGTCTCTGTTCTTGAGGCAAATATAGGAAAAGTTCAGTTTCTTCAGGGTGGGGAGGGTAACCGCCTTTTTTTTCTTCTTTCCTTTTTTTATTAATTGTTTTTATTATTTTTTCTTTTCTTTACCTTTCTCTTACTTGCTTGTCATGCGTTGGAGACGTGGTCGTCATATTCATTTAACCTAACGATTGATTAATGTGTGATTCAAATAGTACAGGAGGGTCTTCAATTCGGTTCACTAGCTAGAACGTTAAAGGTATGAATGGGCCAAATAAAAGAGCTTGTATCTTTGCTCATCTTAAAAAATTGAATACTGAAACAGTATTTCTACAAGAAACACATCTACTGGTAACAGATCATATGAGACTCAAAAAACCCTGGATTGGTCAAGTTTTTCATTCTCACTTCAACAGTAAAGCAAGAGGAACAGCAATTCTAATTCATAAGAAAGTACAGTTTCATACTTCCAAATGTGTTTCAGACCCCCAGGGATGTTTTGTCATTGTGACAGGTCATTTATTTCACACCCCTGTTGCCCTGGTATGTGTTTACGCCCCTAATTGGGATGATGTTAATTTCATTTATAAAATTATTTCACTTTTACCCAACTTAAACTCACATCAATTAATTTTTGGTGGGGATCTGAATTGTGTTATTAACCCAATCCTAGATCGTTTGAATCCGAAAACTACATTCCAGTCTAAAATGTCCCAAGCTCTCTCTACTTTCATGGCACAAATGGGTTGTCTGGATCCGTGGAGATTTTTATTCCCGCAAAAGAAAGAATTCTCTTATTTTTCCAATGTCCATTCTTCATACTCAAGAATAGACAATTTTTTTATAGATAAGACACTACTTCCTTCAGTGGAAAATACTCAATATTCAGCAATTATAATATCAGATCATGCACCATTGCTCCTTGATCCACGTTTTATTCAGCATTGTACCCAACGCCCTACTTGGCGATTCAACTCTACCCTGTTGGCAGATAAAAATGTCCACAGACATATATCAGTGGCGATGGATAACTTCTTGCTCACAAGTGCTTCAGAAACGGTATCACCACTGATTTTATGGGAGACATTTAAAGTTGTCATCAGAGGTGAAATTATATCTTATTCTGTATCCAGTAATAAAAAGAAAAATGCAAAACTACAACAATTAATTCATTTGACAGAAAAATTAGATCAACAACTCTCTCTATCCCCTTCTGAAGAACTGCTCAAAAAAAGAGTGGAAATTAAAGCACAATACGATCAGATATCAATTGAAAAAACTCAACCAAATCTGCTTTGGTCTAAAGGGAATTTTTATGAACATGGGGAAAAAGCGGGCCGTTTATTATCACATCAGATAAAGTGTCAATCAGCTTCCAGGTTAATTCCACAGATTCGCAACGCATCACAACAATTGACAGTGGATCCTAAAGAAATTAATGAAACTTTTCAAAAAATTTATTCAAATTTATATACTTCAGAATTTCCCGGGGATATATCAGGTATGTCAACCTTTTTGAATGACCTGAATATCCAGACAATTAATCCAGATTATAAAGAAAGATTAGAACAGCCAATTGAGCTGCAAGAGATTTTAGATTCTATTAATGCAATGCAAAATGGCAAAACCCCTGGCCCAGACGGTTATCCTGTTGAATTTTATAAAGCTTTTGCTCCCAAATTAGCCCCGCTTCTCCTGAAAATGTTTGAGAATTCTTTAAACAGTACAGAATTGCCACAGTCCCTCACAGAAGCATTTCTTACACTCATTTTGAAGCCTGGAAAAGATCCACTAGAGTGCAACTCCTACAGACCAATCTCTTTGTTAAATGTTGATGTTAAAATTCTTGCCAAATCGTTGGCCTCTAGAATAGATACTGTTATAACAGAAATAATATCCCCAGATCAGACAGGCTTTATTAGGGGTCACCACTCATTTACCAACTTAAGGAGGCTTCTTAGTATTTTGTATTCTCCTGCGTCCAGGGATGGTGCCCCAGAGGTGGTGGTATCCCTGGACGCAGAGAAGGCATTTGATAGAGTGGAGTGGAGCTATCTATTCGCAGTATTGGAGAGATTTGGTTTTGGGCCAAAATTTATATCCTGGGTCAAATTATTGTATTCTAACCCTAAAGTATCTGTTATAACAAACAAAATACGTTCACAGTTTTTTCCAATATTAAGGGGCACAAGACAGGGTTGCCCTTTAAGCCCTCTTCTTTTTGCATTAGAGATAGAGCCACTTTCCATTATGCTTAAATCCTTGCAGTCTATACAGGGTGTTGATCGAATGGGGATGGAACATAGGGTTTCTTTGTATGCTGATGACCTTTTGTTATACATTTCAAATCCAGTTGAAAACGTCCCAAAAATAGTGCAGAAGCTATCTGTTTTTGGCAGTTTTTCAGGATACAAACTTAACCTTTCTAAAAGTGAATGTTTCCTTATTAACCCTCTTGCTTTACAAACTAAGGCTGCATCCCTCCCATTTCACATCTCTCAATCTGGTTTTAAATATTTGGGAGTTCATATTACTCGTACTTTCTCAGGTTTATATGCAAACAATTTTTTACCACTCATAAGTAATATTAAGTCTGATCTTCAGAGATGGGATGCATTACATTTGTCTCTAGCAGGCAGAGTAAATTGTATAAAAATGAATATCTTACCTAGATTCTTATACTTATTTCGTTCACTTCCAGTTTTTCTCCCAAAAACATTTTTCCGTTCAGTAAATAAACCCATATTATCATTCTTGTGGGGGGGAAAGAACCCTAGAATTCGTAAGGAACTCCTCGAAAGGCAAAGGCCCCAGGGAGGCTTAGCTCTTCCTAATCTTATGGGCTACTACTGGGCCGCAAATCTTCAAAAAATTATTTGTTGGTATACTTCCCCTGAGGTTGATTGGTGTAAGGCGGAGGCAAATACTTGTATTTCTACATCGCTTTCTGCTCTAATAACAATGAAGCTACCATTCTCTCCCTCTAAATACTCTTCAAGCCCAGTAGTACGCTCTACACTTAAAATATGGTCACAGTTTAGACAAAGGCATAAACTCTCTCTGTAATAACCATTTGTTTCCTGCTGGTAAAATAGATCTCACGTATGCACAATGGCAAAGGATAGGCTTGGCCAGGTGTAGTGATTTTTATATAAACAGCACTTTTGCCAGTTTCAATGACCTCTCAGAGAAATTCCATTTGTCACAGTCCAACCTATTTCGTTACTTTCAAGTCCGACATTTTGTTCAATCTCAGAGCTCAACTTTCCCTGACCTGCCACCTACTTCACTATTGGATAAAATTCTATTGTCACCTACTTTTCTTAAGGGTCAAATTGCAGCAATATATAAGATGGTTATGTCCTCAAATGACGTTTTAATTGACAGAATACGAGGTGAGTGGGTAAAGGACATAGGAAGTGAAATACATGACGAAGTTTGGGATGAGGCTCTTAATAGAGTAAATGGATCAACCTCTTGTGCACGCCTCAGCCTTATACAACTTCAAGTCCTCCACCGTGCCTATTACACAAAATGTAGACTTTCAAAAATGTATCCAAATGTTGATGACTTGTGTGATCGATGCAAAGATGACAAGGTAGACTTTTTTCATATGTTTTGGGCTTGTCAAAAGCTGAGTGACTATTGGACATTCATATTTAAAACATTAAATGATGCCTTTAGCTTGGATATAAAACCCAGTGTTGAAGTTGCTATTTTTGGAGTACCAGAACATGGAGTATCATTGACAAATAAAGTAAAAAATTTTATTGCTTTTGCCACCTTATTAGCGAGAAGGAGAATATTATTGGAGTGGAAGTAAACAAACCCGCCTAAAGCCTCAATGTGGTTATGTGATCTAGTATCATACTTAAAATTAGAGAAAATTAAATATTTAATGAAAGGATCTGTTGAGAATTTTTATAAGACATGGCAACCCATGATTTCATATTTTGAGAAGATGAAGACTCTCCCACTTATTGATCAATGTTAAATATGATCACCAATTGGGGTTTTGTTTTATAACTATGTACGGACCACGGACCAATAATTTTATTTTTGGCTATTTATGTATATATCTTTTATTTATTTATTTACTTATTTATTTTTATTTTCTTTAAAAAAAAAATCTTCAAATTATTATTACTATTGTTGTCTTAACTTGTATGTAATGTATGGTTAATTATTGTGGCGGAATGGGTTATAATGGGGGGAAAAGCTCTAACTTTAATTGTATTTCTTTTCTGTTAATGCTTCAAAAAAGTTCATAAATAAATGTAAAAAAAAAAAAAAAAAACACACTCTAAGCACTTTTGTCCATACCAAGTCCAAATGAGAGATAACGGTGTGTAACTTAACTTCTCTGATTAGTTTGATAGAGAGGCTTTGCAATGGCAAAATAGGGGCAAGCACTTAAAGTTCAATACCAAACCAGGGAGGGGCTCTCAAGGATGTGACCAATGAGCCAAATGTCTGAGACTGAACGCATAGTAATAAAACAAAATCTTGGGTAGGCCTAGCCCACATTTGTCAATCGGCCTATGTAACTTATTGAAATGCAATCTGGAACGTTTACCATTCCAAATGAAAGACTTCACTATGCTATCAAATTGTTTGGAATAAGAGAGGGGGACATCTACAGGGAGAGATTGTAGCAGGTAGTTCAATTTTGGAATACAATTCATTTTAATAACATTAACCATCCCAATCACAGATATATGTAATGAAGCCCACCTGTCCCATCACTCAAAAACCTTTTTAAAGGGTCAAAATTAACTAAATCAGACAAATTTGCAGACAAAAATCCCAAATACTTAATGCCCTGTTTGGGCCACTGGAAGGCACCCGGCTGGAAAGCGGTTACTGAGAAGTACGCTGTCAGAGCCAAAGCTTCAGATTTAGAACAATTGACTTTGTATCCTGAGAACTTGGAAAAGGAATTAATAATTCTGTGGAGGCAAGGCATAGATCTAGTGGGTCGGATACGAATGATAAAATATCATCTGCATAAAGCAGAAGCTTATGCGCCATGCCTCCCACCGTCACCCCTGGAAAATCTTCCTCCTTTATTATCGGGCTGCTAATGGTTCCAGTGCAAGACAGAACAATAATGGAGAAAGAGGGCAACCATGTCAAGAGCCCCTATCCAGAGTCAAATAATCTGAAATTAATCCATTTGTTTGTACCACTGCTACAGGGTGTCTATAAAGTAACTTAATCCAAACAATAAATGTACTCCCGAACACATACATTTCCAAAATCTTAAAAAGTTAATCCCATTCTACCATATCAAATGCCTTTTCGGCGTCAAGTGACCGGAGACTGATCATTCACCACTGACCACATGATATTGATGAAACATCTTATGTTATCAGAAGAGCTACAGCTCCAAATAAACCCCACCTGATGTATAAGAGATGTCATAACTTTACTTTAGTCAGTTAGCCAACATTGTTGACAAAACTAGCTGGATCAGGAAAATTGGATGATAACTTTTACACTCACTTGGATCTTTGTCCTTTTTAAGAATCAGACTGACCCGGATCAGTGTCATGATTGGGGGAAGCTTTCCATTCTTTAATGATTCCGTATGAACTTCTAACAAAATTGGAGCCAGTACTGTAGCTTAAGATCTAAGACCTTTAGGCAAGGATTTAATTACCTCGTCAAGCTCCTCCAAGGTTATCTCAGAGTCAAGAGAATTTTTTGGCTCAGTCATCAATTTAGGGAGTTCTAATGGTTCCACAAAATGTCTAATATCTTCATCAGTAGACGAAAACGTGGAACTATAGAGATCAAGATAGAATTGTTTAAAAGCATTACTAATATCCATGGCCGAGGTAAACATTTCACCACCAGCAGATTTCACTAAGAGAATGGTAGAAAAAGACTCTCTCTGCTTTATATATCTAGCCAAAAGCTTCCCTGCTTAGTCAGGTAAATTCTCGGAGGCCATCAGACGACATTCTGTGCTTCAGCTCGGCCTCTGCACTTTTAATATTCACTTCCAACTCTGCGAGTTCTCGTGCTTTGGATTTTTGATGAATGAGGCATACTGTATGATCCGACCCCTAAGAACCACCTTAAGTGCCTCCCAAGCCATGCCCATAGAGGATACGGAGGACCAGTTGATCTGCATATAAACATTGATTTCAGCCTTTAACATTTGTTGGAAATCAGGATTTTGTAAAAGTATACATTAAAGTGCAAACTATATGATTTATTTTTCTCCGTATGTGGCAACACTTCTAAACTCACCAGGGTGTGAGACTAAGATGTTTCCAATTGTGCAATCCACTACAGACGAAATGAGGGACTTAGATATAAAAATAAAAAAATCTATTCTAAAATAAATTTTTGGACTGATGAAAAAAATGTATAGTCCCTACCAGATGGGTTCAAAAGTCGCCAAATATCTGCAAGACCAAGATATTTACACATCCTGTGAAGCATCAATGTTACTCCTTCCAATATTATATCGTAAGGGGTGCCAGCGGCTTGCAGCAATCTTGAATTGTAGATGTTTACCTATCAATGGAGCAATGTCTCTTGCTCTTACTTGAGCCAGAACAAAAGAAAATATGTCCACCCCATATCTTCCCAAATTTTTCAGCTTCCTGCAGGGAAAGACTTGAAGAAACACTATCTCACATTTCTTACCCTTAAAAAAATAAATAACCTTCCTTGTTATGGGGTTCCCCAACCCATTCACATTCCATGTGGAAAAAGATAACCAACTTATATTAACATGCTTGCATGGGACACGTAAATACTTTGCGGCCATCCTTCGCATCTATTCTCAGTTTGGCCAGAAACATCAGTGAAAAAGCGATCTTCCGTTGATGTAAGAGTTTCTTACACTCCTTGAATCGATCACGTTTCTCTCGTCGAATTGCAAAGTCCGGGAATAAGCAAATATTGTGATTCTTCCAAGAAAGCTTTCCTTTGCTCCTTGCCTCGCACAACACGAGATCTTTATCGGATGATCTCAGAAATTTGGGCAGAATTGATCGGGGCCTGTCACCCTCAGCAGATCTGTGAGCCAGGACTCTGTGAGCTAGCTCGATTTCCAGCTTATGGCCTGTTTTGTCGAGCACACTCAGGAAGAGCTCGTCTAGGAATTTCACCATATCTCTGCCTTCTTCGTGCTCAGGAATTCCAACAATCCGTATGTTATTTCTTTGGCTCCTATTTAGGAGATTATCCAGTTTTTCCAAAATGTTTTCCAGGTCTATTTTGGTCACGAGCGGATTAACGGATAATTCCCTTTCCGATGACACCAGATAATCAATCTAATCAATCAACTAA
Organism: Xyrauchen texanus; assembly: GCF_025860055.1. NCBI lineage: Eukaryota > Metazoa > Chordata > Actinopteri > Cypriniformes > Catostomidae > Xyrauchen > Xyrauchen texanus. The sequence continues at coordinate 1,617,643 of NC_068302.1, read as the reverse complement.
CTCTTAGTTTTTTAGAAATGTTGTTTCCATCGCCATAATCGTTCGACGTACTACAGTGAGATCCTCCAAGTCAGCATCACAAACATGTTGGACAGTTGACGCTGGTTTTCTTCTCCTGCCACGCCATTCAAATCGAATCCCCGGTCTGCAGGCCCTTCAGAGTTTTCAGCTTGATCACGTAAGTGTCTTTTAATGTCCGAGTCTGAGGATTTTGACTTCTTTGCCATGTTTACCTCAAAGAACAAATATGTAACTAGGTGTATCGAATCTCACCAGATTATAACATGAAAATTATTAAAAAACTAGCCAAGTGTGCAGAGCTCGTCCCTCGCACGTCTGCTCCTCGCATGGTGTCAAATGACCTGCCCCTTGGCTGATTTATTTTGATTTTCCCATGATGTCAAGCAAAGAGGCACTGAGTTTGAAGGAAGGCCTTAAAATACATCCACAGATACACCTCCAATTCAGTACTCCTCCCATCAGAAGCTAATTGGCTAAAATTGTGCTTAATGGCACAGTTAACTTAGTGTATGTGAACTTCTGAACCAATGGAATTGTGATATAGTCAGTTAAAAGTGAAACAATCTGTCTGTAAACAATTGTTGGAAAAATGACTTGTGTCATGAACAAAGTAGATGTCCTAAACAACTTGCCAAAACTACAACTTGCTAATATGAAATCTGTGGAGTGGTTAAACATTTCAAGAAAAAGTGTACGTAAATTTCTGATTTTAAGATTAATTAGTAGATTATTAATTCACATTAGAAATTAGATATATCATCTAAAATATACATACAATTTTTATAGATATTTACATATTTACATGATATATTATAACTGAAATATTTATAAAGTTCTATATATATATATATATATATATATATATATATATATATATATATATATATATATATATATATATATATATATATATATAAGAAATTTGATATATTTTCTCAAATATATACAAGCTTTACAGAAATGTAGCATATAAAATGTGTATTATTAATTTACATATGTTAGAAATAAGATATAATATTATGTAAAATATATGCATTCATATATTTCTAATTTTGTATAAATTACCATAATTGACAATAATCTCACTGTCCTTATTGTAATGCAAAAAAACAAACAAACAAAAAAGAAAACACAATGACATAGATGAAATTAAGTATTAAATCATGGTAGTATTTGTTATACTGCCTTTGATTTATGCTGACTTAAAATAATCAATAAAATCCTCATTTAAATCAAATCAATGCATTACACTAATATTAGTATATTCATTTATTACAGTAATGAGAATCCCCATTACAATAAAACATTTTTATTTTCTACTTTTTAATTTTAGGGTGAAATAGGACTTCATCCAGCAATATTCTGAATGGATGTAAATATTATGTAATGAAATGTAAAGAGACTTATAGATAAATTAAGGCAAAAACAACTGGCAACACGAAGCATGATCTTGTCTAAACATGTAAAAATTTCTGCTTGCGTACTTGTGAGGTGGTATACAGGGCACAGATACCACTGGTGCAGCCGCTCTCCTCTCGGCCAGTATCTTCCTCGCTCTCTTCATCTTCAGACGGGACTTTGCTTTCGCTCTCTTTGCTCGCTCTGAGCTCCACCCTTTCCCCTCCTCCTCACCAACTGGCACATCATCCTCATCCTCTGCATCGCCCTCGCTGTGGGAGGAGCCCATGCTAGCCCCTCCCACTCCTCCCAGTGGGTGGGAGGAGCCTGGTGGGGTGTGAATGTCACAGTAGGCTGTCTTGCGTACACTGAAGGAAGTTCCATTGGCGCCGGTTTCTCGTACAGGCTCCATCTTCATGTAGAGCCCGGCCTGTTGGGCGCAGGTGACGTGGAAGGCGGTGTAGCAGTTAGCTTTGTGGCACTGTATACATGCACCAGAGCCGCGCTGTTTGCAGATGTAACAGGTGAGCTTCCAGCGCGCGGGGGGGATGTGCTCAATGCTGTCGATGGGCTCCAGGAAGACAGTATTGGCAAAACACACCTGTACAGATAGCAGGGAAGAGTTATGAGATGAAATAAATAGAACAGGGGTGGGCGATATGACCAAAATCATATATCATGGTACGAGTAATTTTATATCAAGATAATGCAATTTGATTTTTCACTTCCTCTGTTGCACTCTAACTTAGTAGAATTAAAATGAGTCAGTTAAGTTTTGTGGTTTGTGCCGCATTATCGAGAGAACCCGTTTTGAGCTGCACAAACAGGATCTGTGATCAGTGCGAGACAATCATGTGAAGTCAAGCGTGCATGGCAGATGAGCTATTACAGAGACAGGTGAGATCTTACAACACTTATTTCAGTGATATCTCTCAGGGAGTAGGACATTTTTTTGCATACCTTTCCATGAACAAATCGCTTACTACACCTTTAACAACACTGTTATTTGGTAACACACATATATATATATATATATATATATATATATATATTTTTTTTAACAAAGTACCATTCATTTTTGAAATATTGTGAATGTGTTATCTACACACTGTCATATGAACATTTTGGTCAGTAATGTATCTCACAGTCCTCAAGTAACAGTCTTTTTGAGATAGAAAAGAGTTGGAAAATAATGACTCGATGAATGGAGCAATGACTTGTTGACATGCTTGTAAGAAAACGGTTTATTCAAGGGATTTGCAGAAAGCAGCATTCTGAAACGTCATGTAAATGAGAATGGCCATTTCCTTAACACACCCAGGTGTCTCCTGGAGACAGAGTAAACACATAAAATGTGTATTATCTATACAAGCCTCACAGGGGAATGACATTGCTGTAGAGAATGCTGCTTACTGACCAAGCCGCATATATAAAGTAAACAGTGCGCCATTTATACAGTGCATATAAACCGGAAGGATGCTTTCTTGCAATAACCCACTTTTGGTGTCCATGTAAACGTAGTGATTGAGTGAGTCATTAGATCATTAGAGTCATTCATTCAGTTGGACTACACAAGATGCACTGTATATTTCTTGTGGCATGAAACTAGTGTGGACAGCGTAATAGATAGATGTGTTTTCTGTTTTTGTCTATGTATTATTTCCAAGAGCGCAGTGTTTTTCTCTTTAATACAATCGCAAACTCTGTAGATTCAGAATCGGCACAGGAAACACAGTGTATTTTAATATGGTCCTCCATCTTGAACTGTTAACGGAAATGAATACATAAAAACCATTTCAGTGGATTCACTTGCATTAATTAACCATTTTTTACTACAGTAAACATATTTTTACCATGATATTCATAGTAAAACCAAAGTAATAATACAGTCATGCTGCCTTCACGTGCAATAATTAATTGGAATTATTGTTAATACAAGTTTCCCACTCGAAAGTTGCACATGAATGACCCCTCAAGTTGTAATTTACTACTAGGAAAGTCTAAGATAATTTTGATACCTGAGTTTCCGAAATAATAAACTTTCTACATGTCAGAGAAGACTACGGTTTCTGTAGTGAATGACAGGTTGTATTCATTTTTCTAAAATTCATTTTATGTTGCAGCCTTATGCTAAAATGCTTTAAATTAATTTATTTTTTCCACATCAATCTGCATTTCCTACCCCATAATGACAAAGCAAAAACCAGATTTTTGTATTAAAAAGACTAAACTGAAATATCACATTGACATAAATATTCAGAGACTTATCTCAGTACTTAGTTGAAGCACATTTGGCAGCGATCACAGCCTCAAGACTTTTTGGGTATGATGCGACAAGCATTGCACAGCTGGATTTGGGGATTTTCTACCATTCTTGTCTGCAGATCCTCTCAAGCTCTGTCAGGTTGGATGGGACCATCGGTGGAGGTTTCTCCAGAGATATTTGTTTGGACTCAAGTCCGGGCTCTGGTTGGGCCACTCAAGGATATTCACAGAGTTTTCACGAAGCCACACTTACATTGTCTTGGCTATCTGCTTAGGGTCATTGTCCTGTTGGAAGGTGAACCGTCGGACCAGTCTGAGGTCCTGAGCGTTTTCATTAAGGACATTTCTGTATATTGCTTAGTTTAGTTTCCTTCAACCCTGACCAGTCCCCCAGTCCCTGACACTGAAAAACACCCATACAGCATGATACTACCACCACCATGCTTCACCGTTGGAATGGTATTGTGCAGGTGATGAGTGGTGCCTGGTTTCCTCCAGATATGATGCTTGAAATTAAGGCCAAACAGTTCAGTCTTTGTTTCATCAGAGCAGAGAATCTTGTTTCACACAGTCTGAGTCCTTTAGGTATTTTTTTATTTTATTTCTTGCACTGAGGAGAGGCTTCCGTCAGGCCACTCTGCCATAAATCCCAGATCGGTGGAGTGTTGCAGTGATGGTCTCTGGAGCTCAAACATAGTGACCACTGGGTTCTTGGTCACCTCTCTTACGAAGGCCCTTATCCCCAGGGTGAAATTAATAAATTTGCAGTTATCAAAAATCTGGTTTTAATTTGTCATTATGTGGTATGGAGTAAGGCTGCCCCCGATCAAAGATTTTCCTATTCGACTAGCATCTAGGGGGACATCAGAAAATGGTTTGAGTTCCAGGGCTGAGATAGAATGCAATAAGTAACATTGCTATCACTGTTTTACATTACAGAGAAATACCAAACCGTAATAATGAGCCTTTAAAATATAAATTTTACAAGTGCACAAATGAAGCGAGCCACAGCCACATCTGCAAAAGCTGTAATGATTCTGAATATGTTCTGATTCTGAATATGCCTGTAGACAAACAGACACGCGCTTGATGAAAAACACTTTATTAAATTATTAAGAACAGATGGCGGAAAACCCGTCATTGAGCATATTTATACGGAGGGGTGCAGTCTCGTGGAACACGCGTATGTAAAATGTTCTCACTTTTTCTTTGTTTCTGTTTTCTGATTTTTTTTTTTTCCAAGAACAGTATCGTCTAGGAGTGCTGCAAATAACCTCAGACATCCCAGTTCAGGAGGTGCTTTGAGTTCAGTTCACTTTATTTCCACAGAGCAGTTGTGACCACCCATACATCTGTGATTAAAACATATAATAATACAAAACACATTCACCTCGAACCATGATTTATATCAGTGATTATTATCATCATAATTATTATTTTTACATTTGCCTGACGGTAAATGTCCCGAAGCAAGTTCAAAAGAATTGATAATTGGAGTGTGCAAAACTATAGTGCAGAATTATAACAAATTGAGTTTATAAATAATTTATAATTTTATAAATAATATACTATAATCTACCACTTCTAATTTTTGGAAATTTGTTTCCAAAAATTATGACCAAAATATTATTTTAAAATTAATTTCTTCATAATTGGCATGCAACTCATTTACATTTTTAAATGTGGTTTAAAGTGTCTTTTATTTGTACTTCCAGAATGCCCAGTCCTCGATTCCTCTTGTAGCTCACAAACTGACACACTATGACTGTCCTCTGAGACAGTGCTGGACCAAGTTCCAAGAGACATCGATTTGATGAGACTTTTGAGGCAAAACAGGCGATTCTGATCAAATTCATCATTTACCAGCTGGGTTGTTTTTCAGTATAGATATACAAATTTGTATATTATGAAAGCATTACAACACATGTATTTTTTTATTATTATAGTTTGTCAATGGAATTTTGGAGGAAAAGACAGGTGGACCTGCGATTTTGGCTTAATATAAAGAACATGGCAAACTCACAGACTCAACACGGCGACACTTTGTCAGTTATGTAAGCAACTACAGTATTGACTAAGAACACATAAGCCACAGTTAAATCTAACAAGTACATTTCTGTCATTTTAGTGAATAAGTTAATGTTGTAACTCATCCCACATGTTCTTCACAAAGCTGTGTCCCTTCCAAAGAAACTTTGGGAACATTATTGTAACACTATTCCCATCACTGAAGGATCCATACTCAACAACTGGATATGTAAATAGTGAACGCTTTTCTAATTGTGCTAAAATACTTAAATGGGAGAATTTAAAATAGAGTTTTGAGGGGGTGCCTGTGTAGCTCAGAGAGTATTGATGCTGACTATCACACCTGGAGTCGTAAGTTCAAATCCAGGCAGTCAGGTCTCCAAAGCAACCAAATTGGCCCAGTTGCTAGGGAGGGTAGAGTCACATGGGGTAACCTCGGTGGTCACTATAATGTGAATCTCGCTCTCGGTGGGATGTGTGGCGATTTATGCGTGGATGCCGAGGAGAACAGCGTGAAGCCTCCACACATGCTACATCTTTGCGGTAACGCGCTTAACAAACCACATGATAAGATGTGCGGATTGACGGTCAAAGACGCTGAGGCAACTGAGATTCATCCTCTGCCACCTAGATTGAGGCGAGGCAATACGCCACCACAAGGAATTATAGCGCATTGGGCATTCCAGATTGGGAAGAAGAAAAAAAAATATGTTTTGATCTTTGAGAAACCAGCAAAGACTCTTGTCACTGTTGCTATAAGTCTACTATATTCTGTACAAGCATTTGCTCACTAATGCCTAGCATATTTAAAAGTTCAGATTTTTTAAATGTTTGGATTGATTTCATCTACAATCTTTTTGCTTTTTTGTAAAGGAACATTCCTATGACACCAAGAGCAATCAAGGATACATATCCTGGTGGCTGAAAACGGTCTCACGGCAAAGCAAACACCACAGCAAACAGCACGACAGGAAGCGATACTGAATGCAAGGAAGCGATATCTCTTATGAATCATTGAACTGACAAGGATTTTTGAGATGATGCAAGTAACATACAAGCACAGCCAGCAGTTTACTCATGATGCCGTAAAGTCAAACACGGTGCTTGCATTTTTTCCATGATTTCTTGACTAAAGGATCGGTATGATATAGTTAATATCATATTGTGAAGAGAAAAATGAGATAATGTGGGAAGGGCATGGTGTATAGGATCAGTAATGCTGATTCATATTTTTACAAGTACTTCAAGACTTTGATCAAATTTGGCACAGAAACAGCTTCCAAACTTCTTGAACAATGGGACGGTCTAAACCACAAGATCATCTCCGAAGCAAAACACTTACTTCCGCCTTACATCTCAACAGGGCAACGGACAAAACAACGAACCTGAATGGCAAGGTAAAGGATTTTTTTTACTTGTAAAGATAAAGTGTTTTTTTTTTGTCTATAAGATTGTTGCCATTTGCTGTTGATCTACATGCCTTTTTTTTCATGCTTTTTTTTTTTTTTTACATTCTCCATTTTACTCCTGGCCTACCTTTTGACACCTTCAGCTGGTGGTAGGAACAAATCCACAGAGATAATTGTGCAAGCAAGCACTTGTAAGCTGTTATTCAGCATGTGTTGGATTACTTCTTTCCAAAGTTTTTTCTCTCATTTCAGTCTTGCCGCAGTCTAATTGATCACACTGATCAAGGCTGAGGGCCTTCAACCACATTGCAGTTGGATCGGCAACGAACACAATCCATGATTTCTATATCGTGTTGGATGGATAACTCATCCCATGTCATGTAAAGTTTTCCCTGGCTGCTTCTGATGTACTTTTTAAAGCGTGTCATACCCCCACTGCTTAAATGCCACATATACGTTCATCCAGACAACAATCTACAAGATTGATATTGGCACAGTTTGTGAAACCCCAAGGGTTAAGGACCTACGATCAAAACTTTTGAACTAGTTCAACTGCCTGGCACTGAAATGTTTCACTGTTTTGCAAAGTGGTGGAGACATTGACCAGTCAGATTTAAATGATCACATTGAACTAGCAGAGACATCGCCTAATGATAAAAGAAACGTGACTGAGACTTAAGAAATGTGTGCATCCATTATCGCTGATTGCAAAATAGTGGAGTAGCAACCAATGTTCTAACATCTTTAGTATCGGATATGGAAGAACTGGCCCGTGAAATACATTCAAATATCAAAAATAATGTGATGAATTTACTTCCTACAGATGATTTTGCAACAGCATCCAAAATAGATGACTGTTTTAATAACCTTGATAATAAGTTCACAAACTCGAGTACAGAAAACAAACAGAAAAATATTTCAAAAGAGAAATGGGCTGTTGTTGACCCTACAGAGATCAAGTTAGGGGTAAGATTTGATAGTAGATTGAACCAGATGACACGCACATACGATCAAGTCCCTGTCACTGACAAATTCATTTACCGTACATTCCCCTGTTAGACAATTAGCATTTTATATTTAGGAATTCAGAGTTATGCAAACATATGTCAAATCCAAGTGAGTGTAGCACTGTCTATAAAGATTTTTGTGATGAAAAGCCACCCACATAAAAAACGAAATGCACTTCAGATACAGTTATTTTATGATGAATTTGTATCTGCTAATCCCCTGGGCTCTAAGCAAGGCATCCACAAAATCTGAGCCATTTACTTTATTCTCAGGAACTTTCCACCAAAGATGAATTCAAGTTTAATGAATATCCATTTACTGTCATTACTCCATGCACAAGATATTAAGGATTACGGATTTGATGCAATTTTGCAGCCCCTTGTTGACGATTTGATAGTCCTTGAAAGTTCAGGAATTCAAGTTCCTTTCTCCAAAGAGCCATTGTTTGGCACAATTGCCCAGGTTACGGGGATAATTTAGGGATGCACACACTTCTTGAATTCATGGAATCTTTCAGTGCCCATTACTTCTGTTGGTTCTGTTTAGTAGACAAGAAAACAATCGCAGTCAGTTTTCAGTGAAGATGACACTATTATTATATTACGAAACAAAGCTTTACAAGAACAGCACTATGCAGACCACTGCATCTTTCGGCATTAAACACCCATGTCTGCTCAATGACTTGCAATATTTTCATATTTGTGACAATTATGCTCCAGATTTAATGCAAGATATCCTTGAGGGCGTTGGACAATATGAGATAAAGTTACTTCTTGAATATCTCTCTGGCATTATATCGAGACAAGAGATTAAATCTAAAGCAGGCAGGGAATGGTATTGGACTGAATGCCATTCAGACATTTGGTTTAATTCTGAATATTCCTCTGATTTTTGGAGACATTGTTGATGAGGGAAACAAACACTAGCACTTACTACTTTTGTTACTGCAGACCATTAACAGTGTTTTCTCCTGTAGTAACAGAAGGTATGACCTACCATCTCAAACACCTTATTGTAGATCATCATAATCTCTTCAGAGATATATCCACACAAGAATTGAAATCCAAAACACTATTACATGTTACATTATCCGCATTGCATACGCAAGATTGGTCCATTAGTACATGTATGGGCTTTGAAGATAAACACAATATTTTTAAAAACAGTATAAAAATTTTAAAAAACATCACAAAGTCTCTTGCGTTAAAACACCAGTATGCAATTGCGTATCGCTGGGAAAGTGTGCCTGTTAGAAATGTTGAATATGGGCTCTTGAAAACTGTAGAGGTTGAGGATTTGCCATACCATGACATTATTCTTGAAAAATATCCAAATTTTTGGGATGGTGAAATCACAGTAGCTTCATGGTTAAGACATTTTGGAACTGAATATCATGACCTACTGATGTGCAATAAAATGGAGAATGACCTACCAGTTCTCAGTAAAATCACTGAAATTGTTCTAATAGATGACCAAAATATTTTGGTGACTAAAGACTTTGAAACTGTTGGTTTTGTTGAGCACCTTCATGCTTACCATGTCAGAGAACAGAATGTTTTTGGTCCATCAAGAGCAGAGGATCTTCCTTTTTTCAGACCATTTGATTTGCAAGCATCATATGGTTTTGAAGAACCATGTTTGTATATTGTTCCAGTTCATCATTTTGTGCTTTTCTTTAGATCTGTAATCTTCATGCACCAATTTCTGATTGGTTGCAGAGCAGATAAGCTAAAAATATAATTTTTCCCATGAATGTAAAATGTAATTATAAATTCAATCCAATGGAATGGACACTTGACTGCTTTTATTTGTCAAAGAATAGTATTGATGCTTTTATAAGGGCATGTTCATGCTTACCATGTTTGAGAATGTTTTTCTCTGTTAAAAGAGTGGATAAGCTGCCCTTTTTCAGATAATCTTAGCTATGAGTTAAAACATGTTTAATGATTTGTTTTTTATTTTTGATATTGTGCAGTTTTTATATACGTTTTATTTTCTTGTCAGAACAGAAGTTATGGATTCAAATGTTTGTTTGCAAATTGTTGAATGTATTCCTTTTCTCTCGGAAAGCAAATTTGACTTTTCATAAATAAAATAACTTTTTTTTTTTCTACAAATGTTTTCATCTTATTTCATCGTTGTTACTTAATACACAAATTAATAATATAATAATCAAAAGTCATTAATAATAAGTAATAATAACAAAAGTCATTGTTGATATATTAGCACACTGGAGGTGTGTATTTAATTCTACAAGGTTGTTTATTTGAACACTAGTAAGGGAAGATAACGCTTTGAAGGGTTAGACTTACACTGCTGTTGGGTGTATGAATAAACTCTCACAGTGTTAAAATGTACTCTGTGAGTAATGTGCATATTTGACACTTTTAAAGGTGTTATTATAACTCCAAAATGGGAGTCGTTTTTACATTTCAGGACTGTTAAATTGGACTCGAATTGACTGGCTTTTTTGCTGTGTTGTAACATGCTCTAGAGATCAGTTTTTGTTCCAAGGAGCTAGGACCATCCTGAGCTGTGATATGGAGGTTTCCGCAAACATCTGTAAAAACTAAATTTGCCAAATGCCATGACACAAAGATGGCCGCCGTGGTTAAACTAAGTAAAATAAAAAACTGGTGGTTTCACAATACCAATACATAGAGGTAATCACTCAAAAAAACTATTTAGGAAACTTTTAATTGGTCAAGCAACCTATGTTGGACCACTTCAGATGGATTAACCCAAAAGTGTTTAATGTGTGTCCTGTGAAAAAGATTAAATCGAGCCAGAGCGATGTACATAATTCAGTAAAATACCTTTTAAATATTATCTATACAAAATACTATATACAAAAATGTGATTTTGTATTTTACTTCCATTAAATGGAGATTTGGGAGACACCATCTTTGTAATACAACCTCTTGAATGAACTTGCACGGCAGATGAACGGGTTGCACACCGGTCTGTAACAATTGTGACATCGCTGTTAGATTTACCCACCCCTACACGTGACGTTGAAGAAAACGAACTGTGATTGGTTGCTTCAGATGGCCTCTTCCTGACTAAATGGGTGGTCCTTAGCCAACTGAAGCTGGTATAGACGTCAAATGGTATTGCGTGGCCAAAGCCATTACATTCAATACCTGCAACCCCTTATCAAACACACTCACACATCACACTCACCTCTGGGATCCAGAGTGCACACACTACATGTGCCCAGCGGGCATCATCGGTCTGTTTGAAAGCCCCACCCTTATTGGGGCACAGGGCACAGTCCACAGCTCTGGAGGGTGACTGCAGGCAGCGTCGACACAGCCACTGGCCCTCTGGGATGTAAGGAACCCCATAACACTCCTGATGCACTGCCAAATTACACATGTCACAGAACAGGATGACATTACTGTTCTGACACTCTCCATCGTTACAGATACAGCACACGGCATCTTCATCAATCAGAGAGCTCGGGTCACTCTGAAGAGGGAGAGAGAGAGAGATGGCTGATTATTATTGTCAATCAAAGGCCTGTGTATAATGCCTACGATATCAGTCACTTCTTTGGACGATTTGTTTGTGCGTATACCAGTTTCACTAATGAATGCATTTTATATCATGGGGTGGTTACAGTTATGATGTTCTGACATTAAATGAAAGTATAAAACAATCAGAATCACTTTAAATTATTCAGTTTTTTTAAAACAATTTTAGGGCAGTCAATCAAATTAATTACATGACAATTAATTAATAAAAATGTAAATCGCAATTTATCGCATATATCAATATTTGCTGATAAAGGCCGCCAAATAAAGATAATGCATTTAACTACACAATGATTCCAATAATTAAAATTGTTGAGGTCCACTGACTGCCCTCTGCTGACAAGGCTCGTAAAAACACAAAGTTACATTTACTTCAAGCTTAAGCTGCTCTGATGCTAGGGAAATACTTACCTTTACTACAGAATTTTTGTGCCTGTTAGGATTAATTCTTTACACGTTGTTTTTAATTTAATTAATTACACTACATCATAGGTGTCAAACTCAGTTCCTGAGGGCCACAGTCCAGCACAATTTAGCTCTAACCCTAATTAAACACACCTGAAGCAGATAATTAAGGTCTTCAGGAGTGCTTAAAAGGAGGCATGTTAGTACAAGGCTGGAGCTAAACTCTACAGGAATAGAAACCAATTAAATTGACAGTCATAACTCTTTTTTGCATTTAAAACTGGATATGTAAATTTTCTGTGGAAACTATGAGTGCCGTTTGCCTGTGCAAAACTTGCCTCCACAATGCGGTACTGTTGTCAGCGCGAATGTTTGGCTCATTTTGAATCAAAACAATAGATATCTAGTGAGCCATTCTCACCTGGAACGAAGAGTTGTGGCGAATCGCGCTGTGAAAAAAGTTATTTTGTTTTTATGGTGAGTTTGTTGATTTGTTTTTTTCCTTCACCATTGCAGTTACCAGATCCAAACAAACTGATGGTTAACCTAATAACTAAAGCTGTTTTAACCATCAACATTAAACACTGAAGTAACTCGAGGAAGAAATCCTGAACCAGCAGTCACGATGTTTATTTCATTTGTATCAAATGTCTTAAAACTGAAAGATTTTGTTTTCATATGGGTTCTCTTAACATGTAACTAATATTGCTGCATCACTCCCTTGCATGCCCTTTAAAAATGATCTGATCTTATGTAGATTGTCTTCGTAATTTATTCCATTTTGCTGCAATGTTTGGCCTTTGTGTTTAATTTTACTTGAGTTCTCTTAAATCTCTTAAAATAATATTTATCGGGCCATCTTTCCCTTTGTATCACTTTTTATTTAAACAACTTTACGGATCATAAGTATTTTTCTTGGGCAAATATTAATAATAATAATAATAATAACAAATGCTGTGACTTGCAGTGCACTGTATGCCTTTGAATACCAAAAACAAAAGTGTTATTGCTGTGCTCATTTTAATAGTCGTTAGCAGTATTAAAGTACCTAATCATGGGTCGTACTGAAGATGGGTTTTGTGGGGTGAGATCTGTGTTTTATTGCTTCCACTCTTGGTGCTGTTGGAAACAGGAGACTCGTGTAAAGCTTCAGCAGGATTCTTTATTGTAGAAGATCAGGAGCATCAGTCTTGCGCTGCAGTCACCAAGCCCAATACAATGTGCATCACTATAGTTTTTTCATGTGATGTTACATGAAAGACAGTAGGCCACCTGATCTTATAGTTACACTTAAATTTGCAATCCCACAGAGAGTCTAAATTTCATCATATTTAAAAAGTAACTTGCAGGGTTTTGAGCAAATATAACAAGTAGGTGTACATGGCAATAAGATTGTTTGTTTTAAACATTGTTTTAACAGTCAATATATGACTGTGCATTATGCAGTGATTTTAATCAAATGCACTTAACACAAGTATAAACAGATTCCAAATGATAACACGTTTTAACCGTTAAACCATTTTTACACTCGATTCTTTTGAATCACCCCTCAGACTGTGTCTACATGACAATACTGTCAGTCAACTGGTCCAGCAGGTGAACTGAAATAGTTTGTGAAGTGTCTAAAAGATGTCTTTCTCGTTGAGCAAATCAACAACACACTCGTCATCGCTGATGCAGCTTGTAAAGAAATCAGTTTTATTTTTTCAATCTGCTCACTAGAGAATCGCTTGCTTTTCTTGTTTGTTTAGCAAACTTGTCAAATGGTTTCTTCTTCTTCTCACCCGGTGATGGGCAGATCAGCTGAAGGTGCGTTGAGCCACCTACCATACCGGATAAAATATATATATATATATATATATATATATATAATATACAGGTGAAACTCGAGAAATTAGAATATCGTGCAAAAGTTCATTAATTTCAGTAATTCAACTTAAAAGATGAAACTAATATATTATATAGATTCATTACAAGCAAAGTAAGATATTTCAAGCCTTTATTTGATATAATTTTGATGATTATGGCTTACAGCTTATGAAAACCCCAAATTCAGAATCTCAGAAAATTAGAATATTGTGAAAAGGTTCAGTATTGTAGGCTCAAAGTGTCACACTCTAATCAGCTAAACACCTGCAAAGGGTTCCTGAGCCTTTAAATGGTCTCTCAGTCTGGTTCAGTTGAATTCACAATCATGAGGAAGACTGCTGACCTGACAGTTGTGCAGAAAACCATCATTGACACCCTCCACAAGGAGGGAAAGCCTCAAAAGGTAATTGCAAAAGAAGTTGGATGTTCTCAAAGTGCTGTATCAAAGCACATTAACAGAAAGTTAAGTGGAAGGGAAAAGTGTGGAAGAAAAAGGTGCACAAGCAGCAGGGATGACCGTAGCCTGGAGAGGATTGTCAGGAAAAGGCCATTCAAATGTGTGGGGAGCTTCACAAGGAGTGGACTGAGGCTGGAGTTACTGCATCAAGAGCCACCACACACAGACGGGTCCTGGACATGGGCTTCAAATGTCAAACGTCTTACCTGGGCTAAAGAAAAAAGAACTGGTCTGTTGCTCAGTGGTCCAAAGTCCTCTTTTCTGATGAGAGCAAATTTTGCATCTCATTTGGAAACCAAGGTCCCAGAGTCTGGAGGAAGAGATGGAGAGGCACACAATCCAAGATGCTTGAAGTCCAGTGTGAAGTTTCCACAGTCTGTGTTGGTTTGGGGAGCCATGTCATCGGCTGGTGTTGGTCCACTGTGCTTTATTAAGTCCAGAGTCAACGCAGCCGTCTACCGGACATTTTAGAGCACTTCATGCTTCCTTCAGCAGACAAGCTTTATGGAGATGCTGACTTCATTTTCCAGCAGGACTTGGCACCTGCCCACACTGCCAAAAGTACCAAAACCTGGTTCAATGACCATGGTATTACTGTGCTTGATTGGCCAGCAAACTCGCTTAACCTGAACCCCATAGAGAATCTATGGGGCATTGCCAAGAGAAAGATGAGAGACATGAGACCAAACAATGCAGAAGAGCTGAAGGCCGCTATTGAAGCATCTTGGTCTTCCATAACACCTCAGCAGTGCCACAGGCTGATAGCATCCATGCCACGCAGCATTGAGGCAGTAATTAATGCAAAAGGGGCCCAAACCAAGTACTGAGTACATATGCATGATTATACTTTTCAGAGGGCCGACATTTCTGTATTTAAAATCCTTTTTTTTATTATTGATTTCATGTAATATTCTAATTTTCTGAGATTCTGAATTTGGGGTTTTCATAAGCTGTAAGCCATAATCATAAAAATTATATCAAATAAAGGCTTGAAATATCTTACTTTGCTTGTAATGAGTCTATACAATATATTAGTTTCACCTTTTAAGTTGAATTACTGAAATTAATGAACTTTTGCACGATATTCTAATTTTTCGAGTTTCACCTGTATATATACACCGTACCATTCAGTACGACACGGGTCCTTCCTTTAATGTAAGTCTATGAGAATAACCCATTTCATCATTCACCAGGCAACAATCTTACGTTTAATTGCTAAAAAAGTAACAGCGCACCTCTCAACAAGCGATTTGAGGCATCATTTATGTCTGTTGCACAAACAGTGTGGGCACTGTTTGGTCAGCTGAAGTTTAATATTTATGGTTGGTCGTTTGTTCAATTCACTAACAGTGACGATTGACTTAAAGAACAGCACTCATCCGACTCCTCTCACCTTGTTGTGGCTCTCAAAGTAAGACTCTTTTTCCAGTCGGTCCATCAGATACTCAAACACCTCCTGTGGGATGGGTGCCACACCGTCAGATCGACGCCTGTCATTCATGATGTCCAGCCAGATGTAGTCTTCCTCATCGATATCATACTCCACCTCCTCATCCAACTCCTCAGCAGACTTATCAATGTACCTGACAGGAAGTCAAGGAGATATCAAGTCACAACTAAACTGTGTTCACAAGCCATTTTATTTCCATAATGACTTGGTGTTCCTTACTTTTGACGAGGTTGTTTGACCAAGACATGAAAGGTAAAAATGTGCTCTACAAAGCATATCTGTGTTTCTCAATTATTACCATAACCTTTATTATGTTAACCAGCATTAAATTACAGCATTAACTATTGTCAAGATTTTTAGAAAAGTTGCAGTTGTTACATTTTTTTCTCTTCAAATCATTGGGACCCAAATTGTAGCATGAACTTCTGAGAGTCAGCTTTAAGTAATTTGTAGGCTGATTTCCCTCAAACGTGTAAACACTAAAACACATAACCAATACTGGCTCTACCAATGCCGTGAGTTTGGGATGGGACTATCTTCTTGTAAACCAATGGAAGATGGGATTTGTTTGAAAACAGTGCTTGAAAACAGCTGTTGACTGCGCCCATATATCCATTGTGGCATGGTCATGTGTCTGTCTACAGACAAGGAGGTGGCGAGAACTGGCTGAACAGTAAACATAAGGTTTAATTTAACTTAAAACCAACATAAACACATGTGCAGTGCGGCCACATGCGTTGCTCTTTCACACTGACGCTCTAGCGTGCCTTATCAGGTCTCCCTCCGCCATCATTATAATGAGAGACAGGTGTTAGAGTACTCACACCCCAGCTGACGAGAATTACCGCTCTCCCTCTCCTACTGACAGACACATGACCACGCCCCACCCATGCCACATCCATATTTCCCTACTATATAGTATGCCAAAAACAGTATGCCAATGGAGTAGTACTTCCGAATCCTCAGTGTTCATAAAACAATAAGAGATAAATACCCAGATGACCTACTATTACGGAGAGATTCTGAAGCGCAGATCAACTGGACACTTTACGATCCCATAATCCCTTGGGAGCTGAGATGATATAACTTGGGATATTTATCATGTTATAAACAATTGTAAAACTGACTGCATTCACTATTCACCCCTACATTTAGATTTTTCACAAACATTTCAAAAATACTGTATCTGTATGGCCATTCTGTCAACTCAACAAGCGGTCTCTGGCTAAATATGTTGTATTTGATTTTTTTTTTTTTACTATCAAATCAGTTGACTTCAGCACCACTTGTTGCATTATATGCCAATTAAGTGAGTCCAAAAATGGGAAAAAACACTTACGTTTCATTGTTTTTCCAAAGTTGGAGTACCTATAACTTCAGAAGTATTAAAGATATCATAAAAATACTTTTAGACTGAGGCTCTGAACAAACTTTCCTTATTTTTTGTTCATTTTTAAGGCCCTATATGGTTAAATCCCAGAGATATAGGGCACTAAATGTGGCTCCATCAAAAAAAAAAAAAAAAGATACCATTTACATAGATTAAAAACCAAATGTGGGTCACATGATATGAAGCTATTTTTCTTGTCAAACAAAACAAAAGGTCAAAATTTCAAATAATGTTTAAATTAGAAATGTACCTTTATCTATTTGCATGAGAACAATAATGTCAAAATCTAATTTTTCAAGAAGTGACAGATGTGGCTCTTCAGTTAGTATAATGGCTATATATAGATTTCAGAAATGTATATCAGCAAAGCCCTGGAATGCATCATTAGGTGTCTAAATTTGTCTTTGTACTGATTTTCTTATTCTTTTTCTGCCCTAAATCCTACCATAAGAATCCCAAACCCCCCCACCACCACCACTCAAGAATGCACACGAACATCCATCTTCCATTAATAACTCTTTGAATTCTATGGGCTAGAATCATGTACCTTTTTTCAGAAAAACTATTAAGAAAATCAAAAATGTCAGTCAGGGAATTATCTGAAATTTGGTTGATTTGACATGGAATAACCTAGTTGTACTTTTACTACAGTGTAATTTTTCTAGTAATCAATATCTTATGCAAACAGACCCGTACCTGTAGTAAGATGTGGGTCGAGGGGGGGCGTCGGGTCTGTCCTGATCCAGCTCTCTAAACACCACCTCAGGCAGCTTGACGGCCGGCCCGCTCGTGTTCATGTGAGGATGTGAGCTGCTGTCCTTCTTCTTCTCTTTATTCTTGTGTTTGCCTGTTTTCTGAGGCCCTTTCTCCCCATTGGCTGCAGAAGCATCTAGTCTGTCCTTACCAATCCCCCCACCCTCACTGCCGCCTCCGTTACACACAGTCGAGCCGCCCATTCCAGAGGACGGGGCTTCTTCAGCTCCGCTGTCCTCCTCCGAAAGTACATCCAGGTTCTCGAAAATGCTGATGCGATGGACTCGCCCGCGGATCTCCAGTTCCACCATCCGCTGGGCCTCTGCGTATGTCATCGTCTCTTTCACGGGCGAGTGAGAACGTTCAGAGCACTCAGCTGGGCTACCCGGCATCGTCCCTTGCCCGGTAATCCCAGAGCACATACTGGAATCGGGGCCATCGCCCAAACCTATCAAGAAGGCCCGTGGTGGGCGACCTTTTCGCTTCTTCTGAGGGGTGCTCTGGGGTGGAGGTGGGTTATCATGGTCGTAATGGTACAGGTGGTATTCAATGCCGCTGTAGCTTTTGTAGACTTTACGGCAGCTCTCCACTGGGCACTCGTAGGGGGGTTTGGTTGCCCGCAAGTTGTGGCAGAATGTCTTGACATTAAAGTCCAGCCCCATGCTGTCTGAGGACACTACAGGGACAGGAAGTGATCCAGCTTACATCTGTGAAGACAGCAAAAAAGAGAGTGCATATATTATACAACAGTTACTTCTGGTCCACTAATCTGGATGAGAGGAGTTCCAAAGAGTGCTGACATTTAGTATATTCATTGTTTTTAAGAAAAAAAGTGTGGTTTTTTTTAACCTAAAATATGTTTGAAAACTTTTTTTTTAAATGAATAATTAAGTTGTGTTCACTCATGTACTCAAGGTGCAAGGAAAGATGACGATGGTTACACAACATGACAGTTTATAGTCATAAAATATAAAACAATGCAATAAATGTATGAAATGAACTCACACGTGTGATTTAAACTGAATTTTTTAAAGATTTTTCATTTTCATTCTCTTATTTGTCAGCGACCAAGAACAGTTGTTGTGGTCAACTAATTTGGATTTTTCTTCTATGCGTTTTCTTTCAATCAGTTTGGGTGTGAACAGATCAAAATAGAACTCCTTTTCACTGTACATCTTGACATTGCAGTCTCTGGTTGGAATGATCATGATTTCAAGCTTGATTACACTTCCTAGTGCTTGATGCATGCAAAATTCCAAATCTTCTTGGCTGCTAAATGTTACTCTCCATATCTAAAGTAACCTCATCACACACTTCACATGTAGTTAAAATTGAGTTCTGACTGGCATCAGCACTCTTAGACTATGGTCTGTCCTGTGACATATGAGTTTGGCTCAAAAAGTTTCAGAATATTTTATATTCTTATGACTGGACAATCAAAACACTTTAAATCCATTTTACTGTTTCAATGTTGCTGTAGTTACTGTGCTTTGCCTTTGCAGTTCAGTTGAGATGTTTTACAAACAACTGGTTAACAAGTAGGAGGAGCTTTTGACAGCTTTATTGATAATCTGTCATGTCCTTCCTTAGAAATTAAACCAGAAATAGGTTTGCTCCTGCATGTACAGTTTATCACTCACCAAAGTAAAAAAAATACACTTTGCCACAATTGCAAAGGAACTGCACCATATATGAAAGATTGTGAAAATCATCTATGTAATGAGCTGGAAGAAATCAGTGTTATGAAGTGAAAATGAACTTTAACTGTCATCACTCATGTGTTGTAAAGTTGAACCTGAGGTCAGAGTCCCGGTCAAGTCAATAAAGATGAGAATTCTTCAGTCAACCATGATGGGGCTCGAACCTACAACCGTTCAGTTGCCAGCTCATGTTACAATAACTATGCCACAGCATCCCTTAATATTAGCTTTAATGACTGAAGAACCTTCAAACTAACTTACAGTATGTCAAACACTGTTGCTCAGAGGATCAAATGCACCATGATGGCACTTTGACACACACACACACACACACACACACACACACACACACACACACACGCCATATTACTAAATGACTACCACATGCTATTCAAAGTATAGCATTACATTACCATAGTAACCGCGGTATTACCATGGTACTAGTGTTTGTTAGTGGCTGGCTGTAACCAAACCCGCTATTTCTCTTCAAATATGAAATAATAAAAATATGATCGTGCAGAATCACAAGTAAATAACACACAGATCTCTAACAGGTGAAAGTATGTTTCATCATAAACACTTACTACTCCAGACTCCACGCCAGATCTCATGCGCACTCCGACACTGAGTATAATTCCGATCAGACGAGAAATGTGAGTTGTATCAGCGGATCATGTGTGAATTCTGTTCATGACACACACTGAATAACATCAGGAACCGAAGACGAACAAAAGGAGCCACGGCACGAGCATAGTCGGCACATTCGCCAAACCATCTTCCTGGGAACGCTTTTGAATATATTCACACAAATTACTTGGAGTGAAATTCTGAATATTTTTATGTGAACCGTGTCAGAAATCGCCATATCTTATGTATTAGTATTTGTTATCTTACCATTATGCTGCATTAACTGACGAATCAACCGATGGGTTTCACATGTTGCACGCTGCTGCCTGCTTCTATTTATTTATATACTAATGTTGAAGTAATGTGGTGTGTAGGCGTAATATCTAGAGAGTTTTTATAGAATAACGCAATGTCCCAGCATCTTATGGACATTACATGCTTGTGAGCATGATTGTAGTGGGCGTGTGTATGTTTCGCAGCAGATTTATGAATGTGTCGCATGAGTGCAGTGGACAGTGAGTACAGACCTGCAGAGGGCGCCAGATCAGCGCAATGAGGGCGGGAAAATAAACGGAGGTCGGAGCATCTCCTACAAATGGGCAGGGCAGCCTCAAGTGGGCGGGACTACAGCTCCAAGTGGGCTGTACATATGGGTGAAGGCGTCTGATTGGTTGTAGTAGTTTGTCCCAACCACTGATCTATATATATATATATATATATATATATATAGATAGATCTATATATATATATATATATATATATATATATATATATATATATATATATATATATATATATATATATATATATATATACTGATATATATATACTGATATATATATACTGATATATATACTGATATATATATATCTATATATATATATATAGATAGATCAGTGGTCCCCAACAGAGAAATAGTCCGATTTGATCTTCCGCGGCAGTTAATTAAGATTGCTTTATTCATATTTTACATAAATTAAATATTTAAGGATCACATTTGTGAAGAAAGCTTTTGGTTTTTAGTGTTAAATAATTTGATTTGAAGTGTCAATTATAGTTTTCAGTGACGGAGTGAACTGAACATCGGATTTCTGTAAATCCAGTAAAGTTGCACTGTAATAATCCCACATATTTATGATCACAGTCCCTACTTATATTAACAGTGTTTATTTAAAGGGTAACTAAACCCCTGCTCAGAGTCTGACTCCACCCACTAGCAATATTTGAAAAATGCTCGAAAAGTGGGCAGACCCCAGCGGGGATAGAGGGGACGAACCGAGGGCGGGGCACCTGAGACCCGTAGTGACAGATTAATTGACAGCTGCTGTCAGACTCTAAAATGGAGAGTGACTGGAGTGACGCAAGTAGCTTTGCCACGGAGCGGTCTTTTGAAGTCGAGGACCTTTCTCCCCCACCTTCACCTGAAGTGGAGGAGGGTGAATTGTCTGTGGACACAGGGCCGGAGCCATATCAATTCAAGCCGCTTGCTCAAACTGCGGTTTTAACTCCCTGTTGAGTATCCGAGTGCGCATTCACCTTCACTCACGTGCAGGAAAAACAAACGAAACGCTGTTCAGTGATGTTTATCCTTTTAGCAGGATTTTTATTTAGCAAGCATCACTTGAACATAACATCAGTTAGCTGTTCTCTCAACTTAGAAGAATGTGACGTAAAGCGTAACGTCATCATGTACAAAACCGCATACCTCCAAATAAAACTATACAGTCAATACCGTAATACAATGTATAAGGGTGCAATACGTTTAACACTCCCGCATCTCGAACGCGCGTTTGTCGACCCCAGAGGATTAACTTTAGCCTAACCATAAATTGTGATTCAAATATATATGATCACTCATCTCAAGACACCGCTGAGGTGGAGGAGTCCATGCAGGAGGAGCAGCGTTTGGCACTGCGTCACTTTTTAGCGCGAGCTGTATGGAGAAGCCCATTTCCACCTCCATTGTGTTGGAGAAGCAATCCCGCGTAAAATTCAGTTTGCACACTCCTCCAGCTCTAGGCGGGAACTCGCGGTCTTCCAGAACAAGGACGTGCAACCCCGGTGCCTAATTTCCAAGTCTATATGGAAAGCAATACAGTCCAGCAGTGCTGTTGCAACCAGAAACACTACACCTACGTACCATCCTGACCACTGTACTAAATACAGATAATCTACGCTAACTTGAAGCTATCCTAACTGACGCAATACTATGCTACTAACTAACTATTCTTCTAACAATACTACACTAACAAATATGCTAATTAACTACCTAGGCTACACGAAATAATCTAAATAACTATATAAATGCTATGCTAAATAGATGCTAAAATACTCCTGATCGTTTCTCCCGGGCGGCCCCTCCCGTCTCCCAAAAGCCGAAGAGCAGACCTGAAACGGACGCTCGACGCCGCTCGCGTTCCGCTGGCCGAAGAAAGCCGCCTGAGCAACGAGGTCCTCGGCCCAAGATCGTGCTGAACCCGGAGCCTCGTAAGTCTTCCTAGCAATAGGAAGAAAAAGAGAGAGTGCGTGTCTCGCAAAGGCCGGACCACTCTCTCTAAAACATGTAAAACATTACCCAGTCCCCTTACAGGTGGTTGGAAATGTCTGTACAGCAGTCAATGGGCCAGTCACAGAACTCGCTCACCTGCAATCAAACGCCGTTTTAACGGCGACACACAGAAATCACGAAAAGAGTCATTTTCTGCCTGTGTCACTAAGGGTTCACATGTCCACACTAAAGTGCGCATTCCCACATACCAATACTGTCCAAACAGTGCCAAATACTTCCCCAGCTCAGGCTGGATGTCCAATAAATGTAGATCGTGTGCCTATTGTCATGTATGCACCACTACACACAAGCACTGTTCCCACAGTTATAAACACTTCCCCAGTAAAAGCGGGAAATACTATAAAGGTAGCGTGTGTGCCTGCTGTCCTGCATGCACCCCTACACACAAACACTGTATGCATAGCCAAAAAACCCCCGCCGCGAGCGGAAGACTTTATGAAAGTGGTGCGCGTGCCTACTACAGTATATGCACCCCCACCCATAAGTGCTGCCCATACAGTTTCAAACAGTTCTCTGTCTCATGCTGCAAAAATCACAGATGCGATGCGCGAGCCAAGAGACGCCCCGCTAAAAGCGGGAAGCTTTATGAATGTGGCGCGTGTGCCTATTGCGATGTATGCACCCCCACCCGAAAACTCTGTTCATACAGTTTCAAGCATTTCTCCGACTCATGCTGCAAGCATTTCGGAGATAGCGCGCGTGCCTGTACTCTCACACGCACCTCTGCACTCGGCACTCAATACGGCTGCTCAGCGCGCACCTGCGCCTCTGAGAGCTGTAAACTCAGTGTTAGCACAAGGCAATTTGCCGGTGGGGCCCATACGTCACAGCGACATGCCCCCAGCCAGCATTCAGCCCATATCTGTGCGAGCAAAAGCCTGGGGAAAAATCCCTGACATGCCGAAATGGGTTTTGAACATAATAAAACACGGTTACTCACTTCAATTCGCTCGCAGACCACCCCGCTTTTCAGCGGTGGTCGAGACGAAAGTGAGGAAAGATGTGTCACATGTTCTACGCACCGAGGTGCTCAAACTGATAGAGAAGGGCGCTATAGAAACTATTCCTCCCTCTATGAGCGAGGCGGGTTTTTACAGCCGCTATTTTCTCGTCCCGAAAAAGGACGGTGGCCTCCGCCCCATCCTAGATCTCAGACATCTGAACAAAGCTTTAATGATTCGCTCGTTCAGAATGGTAACATCCAAACATATCCTCGCGCAAGTTCGCCCCGGGGATTGGTTTCTATCAGTGGATTTGAAAGACGCTTACTTTCACATTCCGATAGCGCCTCATCACAGGCCTTTTCTGAGATTCGCTTTTGAGGGACAGTCATACCAGTACACAGTACTACCATTCGGCCTATCTTTGGCCCCCCGTACATTCACGAAATGTATGGACGCGGCACTTTCCCCCCTGAGACAGCGGGGAGTGCGAATACTGAATTACCTCGACAATTGGCTAATCATAGCACAATCAGAGGGTCAGTTAACGACGCACAGATTTTGGATTATCAGCCATCTAGAATGCCTGGGTCTGAGAATCAATTTTGCAAAGAGCGTGCTATCCCCCAGCCAGAATATCTCTTTTCTGGGAATAGTGCTAGACACAGTGCAGATGACAGCGCGCCTCTCATCAGAGCATGCGCTCTCTATTCGACGCCTTGCAACATAATTCAGAACGGGCGCACACGCCCCCGTCAAACGATTTCAAAGAATGCTCGGTCTCATGGCCTCGGCATTAGCGGTACTCCAGCTAGGATTGTTGCACATGCGTCCTCTCCAGCGCTGGCTCAAGAGCCGTGTCCCCACTCACGCGTGGCGCTCGGGCCACTTTTTGATCAGAGCGAATCACGGCTGTATAAAAGCCCTGACGCCCTGGAAGGCCGTCAACTGGTATCAAACCGCGTGAGTCTGGGTGTAAATACGCGGAGAAAAATGATCACGACAGATGCCTCCAAAATATGATGAGGGGCCCTTTACGAGGGCAGGCCTGTATCCGGATTTTGGTCAAACCCGGAAAAGCACCTACATATAAACTGTCTGGAAATGAAAGCGGTCGCCTTGGCTCTCAGAGCCCTGCTTCCGTACCTGAAAAACGAACACGTCCTGGTCCGAACGGACAACATGACAGTAGTTTTGTATATAAATCGCCAGGGTGGACTCAGGTCGAGCTCCCTGCACTCTATGGCCAGGGAGCTCATCTTATGGTCACAACACCACCTGCGCTCGCTGAGAGCAGAGCATGTGCCAGGCGCCCTGAACCAGGGAGCAGACATGCTGTCCAAGCTTCTCCCAGGAGAATGGTCTCTCCACCCCCTGACGGTTCAGTGGTTATGGCAAAACTCTGGCGAGGCAGAGGTCGACCTCTTCGCCTCCAGGGAAAATGCGCAATGCCCCCTTTTCTTCTCAAAGAGCACGGACGCGCTCGCCCAAGTCTGGCCGAGCCGCCCCTTGTATGCTTTTCCCCCGATCACGATGCTACCTCAGGTCATCAGTCGGATCAGGGAAGTGAGATGTGCAGTGCTCCTGGTAGCCCCACTCTGGAACAACCAAACGTGGTTTCCAGAACTGATGCAGATGATGCAATCTGCCCCATGGCCGATTCCGTTGAGGCTAGACCTTCTCAGGCAGGCCAACGGGATGATTCTTCATCCCCGCCCCGATCTGTGGGCCCTCCATGCATGGCCCCTCAACGGGTTCCCGAGAACCTCCCCAGTGGAGTTTTGAGAACCATCACTGAGGCGTGAGCACCCTCTACGAGGCGCTTATATGCCCAAAAGTGGAAAGTGTTCAGTGACTGGTGTGATACCAAGAGCTTGAATCCCAAATCGTGCGAGATACCAAGTTTACTCACCTTTTTGCAAGAGCTGCTGGAGGCGGGCCGCACACCCTCCACGCTCAGTCTGTGTGGCTGCCATAGCGGCGTCACACAATCCTAATAAAGGACGTTCATTAGGGAAAAACGACCTAATCATTCGTTTCCTAAGAGGCGCTAGGAGGATGAACCCTCCTCGCCCCCCCTTGGTGTCGATCTGGGACCTGGCCACGGTCCTGGACGCACTCAAGAGTGCCCCGTTCGAACCTCTCCGAACCGTGCACCTTAAACAGCTCTCGCTCAAAACTGCGCTCTTGCTGGCGCTCGCCTCAGTCAAGAGAGTGGGCGACCTGCACGCGCTGTCATCAAGCGCTGCTTGCCTGGAATTTGGACCTAATGACTGCAGAGTTGTCCTTAGGCCAAAGCACAGGTATATTCCTAAAATGCTCTCCACACCCTTCAGAGCACAGGTGATATCTCTGGCAGCGCTATCGTCCCCAGCAGACGAAAGGGACGCTAATTTACTCTGCCCGGTCAGGGCGCTCAGAGTATATTTGGAACGTTCTGCCCTGTTCAGACAGATCGAACAATTATTCAGATGCTTTGGCGGCCGCACTAAAGGTCTCGCAGTCTCAAAGCAAAGAATATCGCGCTGGATAGTGGATGCTATAGCGCTAGCTTATGAAGCCAAGGGCCTTCAATGCCCCTTAGGCGTCAGAGCTCACTCTACGAGGAGCATGGCCTCCTCGTGGGCTTGGTCGAGTGGGATACCCACTGAAGATATTTGTGCGGCGGCGGGCTGGGCCTCGCCTTCGACATTTATCAGGTTTTATAACCTACAGGTCCCCTCATTGCATTCCAACATTCTATCAGCCTGACTGTAGAATGGACTGGAGTATGTATATGCTGAGCATTATCTCCTCCCTTATAAGGTCCGTCTCTGACCGACTTAGAGGATTTTTTATGCATATCAGTACTTAGAAAAATGCATTCCAACATTCTATCAGCCTGACTGTAGAATGGACTGGAGTATGTATATGCTGAGCATTATCTCCTCCCTTATGAGGTCAGTCTCTGACCGACTTAGAGGATTTTTTATGCATATCAGTACATAGAAAGATGCATTCCAACATTCTATCAGCCTGACTGTAGAATGGACTGGAGAATGTATATGCTGAGCATTATATCCTCCCTTATAAGGTCCGTCTCTGACTGACTTAGAGGATTTTTTATGCATATCAGTACATAGAAAAAATGCATTCCAACATTCTATCAGCCTGACTGTAGAATGGACAGGAGTATGTATACGCTGAGCATTATCTCCTCCCTTATAAGGTCCGTCTATGACCGACTCAGAGGATTTTTTATGCATGACATGTACATAGAAAACTGCATTCCAACATTCTATCAGCCTGACTGTAGAATGGACTGGAGTATGTATATGCTGAGCATTATCTCCTCCCTTACAAGGTCCGTCTCTGACTGACTTAAAGGATTTTTTATGCATATCAGTACATAGAAAACTCAGTACATAAGATATGTGCTTGTGTTTGTACTATGAGCGCCCCACCATGGACCACCTTGGAAGGGCGCTCTATACTATCCCATTATGTAGCTCGCCGTTGGCCGGCTCGTGGAATAATCACTTTGCTTTAAGGCTCAAGCATCTGCCTCCGGCTTTATAGAGCGAAGTCAGCACGCACGGCGTTTTACATGGTGTTCCCATAGCGTAAGCTACTTACGCAATAGGAGAGACCTCTCGATAGGGAACGACTCGGTTACTAACGTAACCTCGGTTCCCTGAGAGGAGGGAACAAGTATTGCGTCAGTAGCTTACGCTATGGGAAAACTCCGTTTCTCGAGAAATATTGAAGTCTTTATGTAAAACGCATTGCAGCTGCACAGCAGACAGCAATGAGTGAGGCAGCTCGGTCATTGGCTGTGCTGCAGCAACTTGCTCGAACCAATGACAGGGCAACTCTGAACGCGCGACCAATGGGCGCGCGCTTCGCGCTCACGCTCTCAGAGCCCGCCAAGATAGGCGTGGCTTAGGGCTATATATTAGGTGCCCCTTCATGAGAGTTCTTTAGGTTCAATCGACTGAAGCGAACTGACCAAGCACTAGCACGGCAGCTTACGCAATACTCGTTCCCTCCTCTCAGGGAACCGAGGTTACGTTAGTAACCGAGTCGTTTTTGATCATCCGCTGTGGGAAAACCGTAAGTCCGATCCCTTAGAAAAGATATAGCACACTATTCGGGATTAGTCTGAAGGTCTGTGCCGAGATTGGTGCCTGTAGCTTAAAAGCTCTAGGAGAAGTTAGATACGAAATTTCACTGCAAGAAGAAGAAGAAGAAGAATCGGAAGAATAACTAGATAGGTACATTTCCTGTAGAAAATGTGAGTGGTGCTTGCCGTGGCAAAACTCGTCAAACAGCATGTCATAACTTGAGAAGAACAAAAATTATGGTCATAAATAAATCAACCCAGAAGTCTGTACAATTTTCTGGTGCAGAAAAATTTGATTTGTTACTCGGTTGCTAGGGTAAGCCCGTGTGGTTGCTATGCAGTTACCAAGGTAATACAATACATGGCTCCTTTCCATCCTGAGTGAAATAAGTCAACCCGGAAGTCTGTAGTGTTTTCTGGTGCAGAGATATGTGATTTGTTCCTCGGTTGCTAGGGTAACCCCATCTGGTTGCTAGGCAGTTACCATAGTGATACTAATGAAGTCTCCTTGCCATCCTGGTTGAAATAAATTAACCCAGAAGTCTCTCTGATTTTGTGGTGCAGAGATATAGTTATTGCTAAACGGTTGCTAGGGTACTCTGTTTAGTTGATAGGGAGTGGCTTGGCAGCTGCCAATCATGAATCTCCAAAGGCTGCTTGTCAGTATGAATGATATAAACCAACTCCCATGCCTCTGTGACATTCAGAATGGAAGATATCCCTCTATGGATTTTGGTTGCTAAGGTGCTCAACAATGGTTGCTAGGGAGGGGCTAGGAAGTGTTGAGGTGATTGATGATTGGCTGTTTGCTAGCCCGAGTCAAACGAGACTACCCTTGTGTTTCTATGACACTTTTATCCGGAGATAACCCTTTGATGTCTTTCATTAGAAGTCTATGGGAGTTGTTGCTAAGGTGCTTTAAATTGTTGCTAGGGCGTGGCTTGATAGCTACACAATGATCCTGAGAGACTGATTGGTCGTCTGAGTAAAATGAGTCTGCCCCCTTGTCTCTATGACACTGTGATCCAGAGCAATGTTCAATAGAAAATCCCTATGCAATTTCATTTCATGGGCCGTCCTACACCATTGTAAGTCAATGGGGGCAACTTTGGGCAGCTCCTGCCCCCCAGGGGTGCAACATTTACCCCATATTGAGGTATGCTCTTACAGAGCCTGCCAGCCTCTTCAAATGTGGCAAATCACACGTTTCTGCGAAATCCTCACTCGGAGCTGTGACGCGTAAAAATTTGACGCAACGTTAAGTCTATGGGATTTTTCGGCCGCTTTTTTGCCCCTGGGGCAAACACCGTACCCCCGATCACTTATAAAAGTCATAGCACATGTGTACACAATAGGCCGGTCGATTTGACACCTCATTCGTGGGTCTACGCCAAACGGTGCGGGACGAGTTAGGTGCCGAAGTTTTGTATGGAGATATAATAATAAGAACTAGATAGGTACATTTCCTGAAGAAAATGTGAGTGGTGCTTGCCGTGGCAAAACTCGTCAAATAGCATGCTTGAAAAGAACAAAAATTATGGTCATAAATAAATCAACCCAGAAGTCTCTACGTTTTTCTGATGCAGAGATATGTGATTTGTTACTCGGTTGCTAGGGTAAACCCATCTGGTTGCTAGGCAGTTACCATAGTGATAGTAATGAAGTCTCCTTGCCATCCTGATTGAAATAAGTCAACCCGGAAGTCTGTACTATTTTCTGGTGCAGAGATATGTGATTTGTTACTCGGTTGCTAGGGTAACCCCATCTGGTTGCTAGGCAGTTTCCATAGTGATAGTAATCAAGTTTCCTTGCCATCCTGAGTGAAATAAATCAACCCAGAAGTCTCTACTGATTTTCTGGTGCAGAGATATGTGATTTGTTACTCGGTTGCTAGGGTACTATGTGTAGTTGCTAGGGAGTGGTTTGGCAGCTGCCAATCATGAAATTCCAAAGGCTGCTTGTCAGTATGAATGACATAAACCAACTCCCATGCCTCTGTGACATTCAGAATGGAAGATATCCCTCTATGGATTTTGGTTGCTAAGGTGCTCGACAATGGTTGCTAGGGAGGGGCTAGGAAGTGTTGAGGTGATTCATGATTGGCTGTTTGCTGCCCCGAGTCAAACGAGACCACCCTTGTGTTGGTATGACACTTCTAGCCGGAGATATCCCTTTGATCTCTTTCATTAGAAGTCTATGGGACTTGTTGCTAAGGTCCTCTAAATGGTTGCTAGGGCGTGGCTTGATAGCTTTGCAATGATCCTGAGAGACTGATTGGTCGTCTTAGTAAAATGAGGCAGGCCCCTTGTCTCTATGACACTGTGATCCAGAGCTATGTTTAATTAAAAATCCCTATTTCATGGGCCGTCCTACACCATTGTAAGTCAATGGGGGCAACTTTGGGCAGCTCCTGCCCCCAGGGGTGCAACTTTTACCCCATATTGAGGTATGCTCTTACAGAGCCTGCCAGCCTCTTCAAATGTGGCAAATCACACGTTTCTGCGAAATCCTCGCTCGGAGCTGTGACGCGTCAAAGTTTGTCTCAATGTTAAGTCAATGGGATTTTTCGGCCGCTTTTTTGCCCCTGGGGCAAATACCGTACCCCGATCGCTTATAAAAGTCATAGCACACGTGTCCTCAATAGGCCGTTCGATTTGACACCTCATTCGTGGGTCTACGCCAAACGGTGCGGGACGAGTTAGGTGCCGAAGTTTTGTTAAGAGATATAAAAATAAAAATAAAAATAAAAATAATAAGTATGTGAGATTACAATAGTGATGCTTTGCAAGCACCACTAAAAACTAGATAGGTACATTTCCTGAAGAAAATGTGAGTGGTGCTTGCCGTGGCAAAACTCGTCAAATAGCCTGCTTGAAAAGAACAGAAATTGTGGTCATAAATAAATCAACCCAGAAGTCTGTATAATGTTCTGGTGCAGAAATATGTGATTTGTTAGTAGGTTGCTAGGGTAACCCCATGTGGTTGCTAGGCAGTTACCATAGTGATACTAATCAAGTGTCCTTGCCATCCTGATTGAAATAAGTCAACCCGGAAGTCTGTATGTTTTTGTGATGCAGAGATATGTGATTTGTTACTCGGTTGCTAGGGTAAGCCCATCTGGTTGCTAGGCAGTTACCATAGTGATACTAATGAAGTCTCCTTGCCATCCTGATTGAAATAAGTCAACCCGGAAGTCTCTACGTTTTTCTGATGCAGAGATATGTGATTTGTTACTCGGTTGCTAGGGTAACCCCTCCTTGTTGCTAGGCAGTTACCATAGTGATCATAATCAAGTGTCTTTGCCATCCTGATTGAAATAAACCAACCCAGAAGTATCTACGTTTTTCTGATGCAGAGATATGTGATTTGTTACTTGGTTGCTAGGGTAACCCCATATGGTTGCTAGGCAGTTACCATAGTGATACTAATGAAGTGTCCTTGCCATCCTGAGTAAAATAAGTCAACCCGGAAGTCTCTACTGTTTTGTAGTGCAGAGATATGTGATTTGTTACTCGGTTGCTAGGGTAACCCCATCTGGTTGCTAGGCAGTTACCATAGTGATAGTAATCAGGTCTCCTTGCCATCCTGAGTGAAATAAACCAACCCAGAAGTCTGTACGTTTTTCTGATGCAGAGATATGTGATTTGTTACTTGGTTGCTAGGGTAACCCCATATGGTTGCTAGGCAGTTACCATAGTGATAGTAATGAAGTCTCCTTGCCATCCTGAGTGAAATAAGTCAACCCGGAAATCTCTACAAATTTCTGGTGGAAAGATATGTGATTTGTTACTCGGTTGCTAGGTTAACCCCATCTGGTTTCTAGGCAGTTACCATAGTGATACTAATCAAGTCTCCTGGCCATCCTGATTAAAATAAATCAACCCAGAATTCTCTTGAATTTTCTGGTGCAGAGATATGTGATTTGTTACTCGGTTGCTAGGGTAACCCCTCCTTGTTGCTAGGCAGTTACCATAGTGATCATAATCAAGTGTCTTTGCCATCCTGATTGAAATAAACCAACCCAGAAGTATCTACGTTTTTCTGATGCAGAGATATGTGATTTGTTACTTGGTTGCTAGGGTAACCCCATATGGTTGCTAGGCAGTTACCATAGTGATACTAATGAAGTCTCCTTGCCATCCTGAGTAAAATAAGTCAACCCGGAAGTCTCTACTGTTTTCTAGTGCAGAGATATGTGATTTGTTACTCGGTTGCTAGGGTAACCCCATCTGGTTGCTAGGCAGTTACCATAGTGATAGTAATCAAGTGTCCTTGCCATCCTGAGTGAAATAAATCAACCCAGAGGTCTGTGATATTTTCTGGTGCAGAGATATGTGATTTGTTACTTGGTTGCTAGGGTAACCCCATCTGGTTGCTAGGCAGTTACCATAGTGATAGTAATAAAGTGTCCTTGCCATCCTGAATGAAATAAATCAACCCAGAGGTCTGTACTATTTTGTGGTGCAGAGATATGTGATTTGTTACTCGGTTGCTAGGGTAACCCCATCTGGTTGCTAGGCAGTTACCATAGTGATACTAATCAAGTGTCCTTGCCAGCCTGATTGAAATAAGTCAACCCGGAAGTCTCTATGTTTTTGTGATGCAGAGATATGTGATTTGTTACTCGGTTGCTAGGGTAAGCCCATCTGGTTGCTAGG
The DNA here is from genome assembly GCF_025860055.1 of Xyrauchen texanus. Classification (NCBI taxonomy): domain Eukaryota; kingdom Metazoa; phylum Chordata; class Actinopteri; order Cypriniformes; family Catostomidae; genus Xyrauchen; species Xyrauchen texanus. Next base: position 1,585,057 of record NC_068302.1, on the reverse strand, counting down.
CAGTTACCATAGTGATACTAATGAAGTGTCCTTTCCATCCTGATTGAAATAAGTCAACCCGGAAGTCTCTACGTTTTTCTGATGCAGAGATATGTGATTTGTTACTCGGTTGCTAGGGTAACCCCATCTGGTTGCTAGGCAGTTACCATAGTGATACTAATCAAGTCTCCTTGCCATCCTGATTGAAATAAATCAACCCAGAAGTCTCTCTGATTTTCTGGTGCAGAGATATAGTTACTGCTAAACGGTTGCTAGGGTACTCTGTTTAGTTGCTAGGGAGTGGCTTGGCAGCTGCCAATCATGAATCTCCAAAGGCTGCTTGTCAGTATGAATGATATAAACCAACTCCCATGCCTCTGTGACATTCAGAATGGAAGATATCCCTCTATGGATTTTGGTTGTTAAGGTGCTCGACAATGGTTGCTAGGGAGGGGCTAGGAAGTGTTGATTTGATGCATGATTGGCTGTTTGCTGTCCCGAGTCAAACGAGACCACCCTTGTGTTTCTATGACACTTCTATCCGGAGATATCCCTTTGATATGTTTCAATAGAAGTCTATGGGACTTGTTGCTAAGGTGCTCTTAATGGTTGCTAGGGCGTGGCTTGATAGCTTCACAATGATCCTGAGAGACTGATTGGTCGTCTGAGTAAAATGAGCCCACCCCCTCGTCTCTATGACACTGTGATCCAGAGCTATGTTCAATACAAATCCCTATGCCTTTTCATTTCATGGGCCGTCCTACACCATTATAAGTCAATTGGGGCATTTTTGGGCAGCTCCTGCCCCCCAGGGGTGCAACTTTTACCCCATATTGAGGTATGCTCTTACAGAGCCTGCCAGCCTCTTCAAATGTGGCAAATCACACGTTTCTACGAAATCCTCGCTTGGAGCTGTGACGCGTCAAAGTTTGTCTCAATGTTAAGTCTATGTGATTTTTCGGCCGCTTTTTTGCCCCTGGGGCAAATACCGTACCCCGATCGCTTATAAAAGTCATAGCACACGTGTCCTCAATAGGCCGTTCGATTTGACACCTCATTCGTGGGTCTACGCCAAACGGTGCGGGACGAGTTAGGTGCCGAAGTTTTGTTAAGAGATATAAAAATAAAAATAAAAATAATAAGTATGTGAGATTACAATAGTGATGCTTTGCAAGCACCACTAATAAAAATAATAAGTATGTGAGATTACAATAGTGATGCTTTGCAAGCACCACTAACTAGATAGGTACATTTCCTGAAGAAAATGTGAGTGGTGCTTGCCGTGGCAAAACTCGTCAAACAGCATGTTATAACTTGAAAAGATCATAAATTATGGTCATAAATAAATCAACCCAGAAGTCTGTACGATTTTCTGGTGCAGAAATATGTGATTTGTTACTCGGTTGCTAGGGTAAGCCCATCTGGTTGCTAGGCAGTTACCATAGTGATACTATATCAAGTCTCCTTACCATCCTGATTGAAATAAATCAACCCGGAAGTCTCTACGTATTTTCTGGTGCAGAGATATGTGATTTGTTACTCGGTTGCTAGGGTAACCCCATCTGGTTGCTAGGCAGTTACCATAGTGATACTAATCAAGTGTCCTTGCCATCCTGATTGAAATAAACCAACCCAGAAGTCTGTATGTTTTTCTGATGCAGAGATATGTGATTTGTTACATCGGTTGCTAGGGTTACCCCATCTGGTTGCTAGGCAGTTACCATAGTGATACTAATCAAGTGTCCTTGCCATCCTGATTGAAATAAATCAACCCAGAAGTCTGTACGTTTTTCTAATGCAGAGATATGTGATTTGTTACTCGGTTGCTAGGGTAACCCCATCTGGTTGCTAGGCAGTTACCATAGTGATACTAATAAAGTGTCCTTGCCATCCTGATTGAAATAAACCAACCCAGAAGTCTGTACGTTTTTCTGATGCAGAGATATGTGATTTGTTACTCGGTTGCTAGGGTAACCCCATGTGGTTGCTAGGCAGTTACCATAGTGATACTAATCAAGTCTCCTTGCCATCCTGATTGAAATAAATCAACCCAGAAGTCTCTAAGTTTTTCTGATGCAGAGATATGTGATTTGTTACTCGGTTGCTAGGGTAACCCCATCTGGTTGCTATGAAGTTACCATAGGTAATACAATACATGGCTGCTTTCCATCCTGAGTGAAATAAGTCAACTCGGAAGTCTGTACTATTTTCTGGTGCAGAGTTATGTGATTTGTTACTCGGTTGCTAGGGTAACCCCATGTGGTTGCTAGGCAGTTACCATAGTGATACTTATGAAGTGTCCTTGCCATCCGGATTGAAATGAATCAACCCAGAAGTCTGTATGATTTTCTGGTGCAGAGATATGTGATTTGTTACTCGGTTGCTAGGGTAACCCCATGTGGTTGCTAGGCAGTTACCATAGTGATACTTATCAAGTGTCCTTGCCATCCTGATTGAAATAAATCAACCCAGAAGTCTCTACGTTTTTCTGATGCAGAGATATGTGATTTGTTACTCGGTTGCTAGGGTAACCCCATGTGGTTGCTAGGCAGTTACCATAGTGATACTAATCAAGTCTCCTTGCCATCCTGATTGAAATAAGTCAACCCGGAAGTCTCTACGTTTTTCTGATGCAGAGATATGTGATTTGTTACTCGGTTGCTAGGGTAACCACATGTGGTTGCTAGGCAGTTACCATAGTGATACTAATCAAGTCTCCTTGCCATCCTGATTGAAATAAGTCAACCCGGAAGTCTCTCTGATTTTGTGGTGCAGAGATATAGTTATTGCTAAACAGTTGCTAGGGTACTCTGTTTAGTTGCTAGGGAGTGGCTTGGCAGCTGCCAATCATGAAACTCCAAAGGCTGCTTGTCAGTATGAATGATATAAACCAACTCCCATGCCTCTGTGACATTCAGAATGGAAGATATCCCTCTATGGATTTTTGTTGCTAAGGTGCTCGACAATGGTTGCTAGGGAGGCGCTAGAAAGTGCTGAGGTGATTCATGATTGGCTGTTTGCTGTCCCGAGTCAAACGAGACCACCCTTGTGTTTCTATGACACTTCTATCCGGAGATATCCCTTTGAAGTCTTTCATTAGAAGTCTATGGGACTTGTTGCTAAGGTGCTCTAAATTGTTGCTAGGGCGTGGCTTGATAGCTTCACAATGATCCTGAGAGACTGATTGGTGGTCTGAGTAAAATGAGCCCACCCCTTGTCTCTATGAGACTGTGATCCAGAGCTATGTTCAATACAAAGTCCCTATGCAATTTCATTTCATGGGCCGTCCTACACCATTATAAGTCAATTGGGGCAACTTTGGGCAGCTCCTGCCCCCAGGGGTGCAACTTTTACCCCATATTGAGGTATGCTCTTACAGAGCCTGCCAGCCTCTTCAAATGTGGCAAATCACACGTTTCTGCGAAATCCTCGCTCGGAGCTGTGACGCGTCAAAGTTTGTCGCAATGTTAAGTCTATGGGATTTTTCGGCCGCTTTTTTGCCCCTGGGGCAAATACCGTACCCCCGATCGCTTATAAAAGTCATAGCACACGTGTCCTCAATAGGCCGTTCGATTTGACACCTCATTCGTGGGTCTACGCCAAACGGTGCGGGACGAGTTAGGTGCCGAAGTTTTGTTAAGAGATATAAAAATAAAAATAAAAATAATAAGTATGTGAGATTACAATAGTGATGCTTTGCAAGCACCACTAATAAAAATAATAAGTATGTGAGATTACAATAGTGATGCTTTGCAAGCACCACTAACTAGATAGGTACATTTCCTGAAGAAAATGTGAGTGGTGCTTGCCGTGGCAAAACTCGTCAAACAGCATGTTATAACTGGAATAGATCTTAAATTATGGTCATAAATAAATCAACCCAGAATTCTGTACGATTTTCTGGTGCAGAAATATGTGATTTGTTACTCGGTTGCTAGGGTAAGCCCATCTGGTTGCTAGGCAGTTACCATAGTGATACTTATCAAGTCACCTTACCATCCTGATTAAAATAAATCAACACGGAAGTCTCTTCGATTTTCTGGTGCAGAGATATGTGATTTGTTACTCGGTTGCTAGGGTAACCCCATGTGATTGCTAGGCAGTTACCATAGTGCTACTTATCAAGTGTCCTTGCCATCCTGATTGAAATAAATCAACCCAGAAGTCTGTATGTTTTTCTGATGCAGAGATATGTGATTTGTTACATCGGTTGCTAGGGTAACCCCATGTGGTTGCTAGGCAGTTACCATAGTGATACTTATCAAGTGTCCTTGCCATCCTGATTGAAATAAATCAACCCAGAAGTCTGTACGTTTTTCTGATGCAGAGATATGTGATTTGTTACTCGGTTGCTAGGGTAACCCCATGTGGTTGCTAGGCAGTTACCATAGTGATACTAATAAAGTGTCCTTGCCATCCTGATTGAAATAAACCAACCCAGAAGTCTGTACGTTTTTCTGATGCAGAGATATGTGATTTGTTACTCGGTTGCTAGGGTAACCCCATGTGGTTGCTAGGCAGTTACCATAGTGATACTTATCAAGTCTTCTTGCCATCCTGATTGAAATAAACTAACCCAGAAGTCTCTAAGTTTTTCTGATGCAGAGATATGTGATTTGTTACTCGGTTGCTAGGGTAACCCCATCTGGTTGCTATGAAGTTACCAAGGTAATACAATACATGGCTGCTTTCCATCCTGAGTGAAATAAGTCAACCCGGATGTCTGTACTATTTTCTGGTGCAGAGTTATGTGATTTGTTACTCGGTTGCTAGGGTAACCCCATGTGGTTGCTAGGCAGATACCATAGTGATACTTATGAAGTGTCCTTGCCATCCGGATTGAAATGAATCAACCCAGAAGTCTGTATGATTTTCTGGTGCAGAGATATGTTATTTGTTACTCGGTTGCTAGGGTAACCCCATGTGGTTGCTAGGCAGTTACCATAGTGATACTTATCAAGTGTCCGTGCCATCCTGATTGAAATAAACCAATCCAGAAGTCTCTACGTTTGTCTGATGCAGAGATATGTGATTTGTTACACGGTTGCTAGGGTTACCCCAGGTGGTTGCTAGACAGTTACCATAGTGATACTTATCAAGTGTCCTTGCCATCCTGATCGAAATAAATCAACCCAGAAGTCTCTACGTTTTTCTGATGCAGAGATATGTGATTTGTAACTCGGTTGCTAGGGTAACCACATGTGGTTGCTAGGCAGTTACCATAGTGATACTAATCAAGTCTCCTTGCCATCCTGATTGAAATAAATCAACCCAGAAGTCTCTCTGATTTTGTGGTGCAGAGATATAGTTATTGCTAAACGGTTGCTAGGGTACTCTGTTTAGTTGCTAGGGAGTGGCTTGGCAGCTGCCAATCATGAAACTCCAAAGGCTGCTTGTCAGTATGAATGATATAAACCAACTCCCATGCCTCTGTGACATTCAGAATGGAAGATATCCCTCTATGGATTTTGGTTGCTAAGGTGCTCGACAATGGTTGCTAGGGAGGGGCTAGGAAGTGCTGAGGTGATTCATGATTGGCTGTTTGCTGTCCCGAGTCAAACGAGACCACCCTTGTGTTTCTATGACACTTCTATCCGGAGATATCCCTTTGAAGTCTTTCATTAGAAGTCTATGGGACTTGTTGCTAAGGTGCTCTAAATTGTTGCTAGGGCGTGGCTTGATAGATTCAAAATGATCCTGAGAGACTGATTGGTGGTCTGAGTAAAATGAGCCCACCCCTTGTCTCTATGACACTGTGATCCAGAGCTATGTTCAATACAAAGTCCCTATGCCATTTCATTTCATGGGCCGTCCTACACCATTATAAGTCAATTGGGGCATTTTTGGGCAGCTCCTGCCCCCCAGGGGTGCAACTTTTACCCCATATTGAGGTATGCTCTTACAGAGCCTGCCAGCCTCTTCAAATGTGGCAAATCACACGTTTCTGCGAAATCCTCGCTCGGAGCTGTGACGCGTCAAAGTTTGTCGCAATGTTAAGTCTATGGGATTTTTCGGCCGCTTTTTTGCCCCTGGGGCAAACACCGTACCCCCGATCGCTTATAAAAGTCATAGCACACGTGTCATCAATAGGCCGTTCGATTTGACACCTCATTCGTGGGTCTACGCCAAACGGTGCGGGACGAGTTAGGTGCCGAAATTTTGTACGGAGATATAATAATAAGAAGAAAAATAAGTATGTGAGATTACATTAGTGATGCTTTGCAAGCACCACTAATAATAATAAGAAAAAGAAAAATAAGTATGTGAGATTATAATAGTGATGCTTTGCAAGCACCACTAATAATAAGTATGGCGAATAACAATAGTGATGCCTTGCCTTTGGCAAGCACCACTAATAATAAGTATGGCGAATAACAATAGTGATGCCTTGCCTTTGGCAAGCACCACTAATAATAAGTATGGCGAATAACAATAGTGATGCCTTGCCTTTGGCAAGCACCACTAACTAGAATGTACATTTCCTGAAGAAAATGTGAGTGGTGCTTGCCGTGGCAAAACTCGTCAAATAGCATTTTATAACTGCTGAGATATGTTTTTTTTTACTCGGTTGCTAGGGTACCCCCATCTGGTTGCTAGGCAGTTACCATAGTGATATTTATCAAGTCTCCTTGCTATCCTGAGTAAAATCAGTCAACCAGGAAGTCTCTACGATGTTCTGATCCAGAGATATGTGATTTGTTACTTGGTTGCTAGGGTAACCCCATCCTGGTTGCTAGGCAGTTACCATAGTGATTACTAATCAAGTGTCCTTGCCATCCTGATTGAAATAAATCAACCCAGAAGTCTGTACGTATTTTCTGGTGCAGAGATATGTGATTTGTTACTCGGTTGCTAGGGTAACCCCATCTGGTTGCTAGGCAGTTAACATAGTGATAGTAATCAAGTCTCCTTGCCATCCTGATTGAAATAAGTCAACCTTGAAGTCTCTACTGTTTTCTGGTGCAAAGATATGTGATTTGTTACTCGGTTGCTAGGGTAACCCCATGTGGTTGCTAGGCAGTTACCATAGTGATACTTATCAAGTGTCCTTGCCATCCTGATTGAAATAAACCAAGCCACATGTCTGTATGTTTTTCTGATGCAGAGATATGTGATTTGTTACATGGTTGCTAGGGTTACCCCATGTGGTTGCTAGGCAGTTATCATAGTGATACTTATCAAGTGTCCTTGCCATCCTGATTGAAATAAATCAACCCAGAAGTCTGTACGTTTTTCAATGCAGAGATATGTGATTTGTTATTCGGTTGCTAGGGTAACCCCATGTGGTTGCTAGGCAGTTACCATAGTGATACTAATAAAGTGTCCTTGCCATCCTGATTGAAATAAACCAACCCAGAAGTCTGTACGTTTTTCTGATGCAGAGATATGTGATTTGTTACTCGGTTGCTAGGGTAACCCCATGTGGTTGCTAGGCAGTTACCATAGTGATACTTATCAAGTCTCCTTGCCATCCTGATTGAAATAAACTAACCCAGAAGTCTTTACTTTTTTCTGATGCAGAGATATGTGATTTGTTACTCGGTTGCTAGGGTAACCCCATCTGGTTGCTATGAAGTTACCAAGGTAATACAATACATGGCTGCTTTCCATCCTGAGTGAAATAAGTCAACCCGGAAGTCTGTACTATTTTCTGGTGCAGAGTTATGTGATTTGTTACTCGGTTGCTAGGGTAACCCCATGTGGTTGCTAGGCAGATACCATAGTGATACTTATGAAGTGTCCTTGCCATCCTGATTGAAATGAATCAACCCAGAAGTCTGTATGATTTTCTGGTGCAGAGATATGTGATTTGTTACTCGGTTGCTAGGGTAACCCCATGTGGTTGCTAGGCAGTTACCATAGTGATACTTATCAAGTGTCCTTGCCATCCTGATTGAAATAAACCAACCCAGAAGTCTCTACGTTTTTCTGATGCAGAGATATGTGATTTGTTACTCGGTTGCTAGGGTAACCCCATGTGGTTGCTAGGCAGTTACCATAGTGATACTAATCAAGTGTCCTTGCCATCCTGATTGAAATAAATCAACCCAGAAGTCTCTACGTTTTTCTGATGCAGAGATATGTGATTTGTTACTCGGTTGCTAGGGTAACCCCATCTGGTTGCTAGGCAGTTACCATAGTGATACTAATCAAGTCTCCTTGCCATCCTGATTGAAATAAATCAACCCAGAAGTCTCTCTGATTTTCTGGTGCAGAGATATAGTTATTGCTAAACGGTTGCTAGGGTACTCTGTTTAGTTGCTAGGGAGTGGCTTGGCAGCTGCCAATCATGAAACTCCAAAGGCTGCTTGTCAGTATGAATGATATAAACCAACTCCCATGCCTCTGTGACATTCAGAATGGAAGATATCCCTCTATGGATTTTGGTTGCTAAGGTGCTCGACAATGGTTGCTAGGGAGGGGCTAGGAAGTGTTGAGGTGATTCATGATTGGCTGTTTGCTGTCCCGAGTCAAACGAGACCACCCTTGTGTTTCTATGACACTTCTATCCGGAGATATCCCTTTGATGTCTTTCATTAGAAGTCTATGGGACTTGTTGCTAAGGTGCTCTAAATGGTTGCTAGGGCGTGGCTTGATAGCTTCACAATGATCCTGAGAGACTGATTGGTCGTCTGAGTAAAATGAGCCCACCCCCTTGTCTCTATGACACTGTGATCCAGAGCTATGTTCAATACAAAATCCCTATGCCATTTCATTTCATGGGCCGTCCTACACCATTGTAAGTCAATGGGGGCAACTTTGGGCAGCTCCTGCCCCCCAGGGGTGCAACTTTTACCCCATATTGAGGTATGCTCTTACAGAGCCTGCCAGCCTCTTCAAATGTGGCAAATCACACGTTTCTGCGAAATCCTCGCTCGGAGCTGTGACGCGTCAAAGTTTGTCGCAATGTTAAGTCTATGGGATTTTTCGGCCGCTTTTTTGCCCCTGGGGCAAATACCGTACCCCCGATCGCTTATAAAAGTCATAGCACACGTGTCATCAATAGGCCGTTCGATTTGACACCTCATTCGTGGGTCTACGCCAAACGGTGCGGGACGAGTTAGGTGCCGAAATTTTGTACGGAGATATAATAATAAGAAGAAAAACTAGATAGGTACATTTCCTGAAGAAAATGTGAGTGGTGCTTGCCGTGGCAAAACTCGTCAAATAGCCTGCTTGAAAAGAACAGAAATTGTGGTCATAAATAAATCAACCCAGAAGTCTGTATAATGTTCTGGTGCAGAAATATGTGATTTGTTAGTAGGTTGCTAGGGTAACCCCATGTGGTTGCTAGGCAGTTACCATAGTGATACTAATCAAGTGTCCTTGCCATCCTGATTGAAATAAGTCAAACCGGAAGTCTGTATGTTTTTGTGATGCAGAGATATGTGATTTGTTACTCGGTTGCTAGGGTAAGCCCATCTGGTTGCTAGGCAGTTACCATAGTGATACTAATGAAGTCTCCTTTCCATCCTGATTGAAATAAGTCAACCCGGAAGTCTCTACGTTTTTCTGATGCAGAGATATGTGATTTGTTACTCGGTTGCTAGGGTAACCCCATCTGGTTGCTAGGCAGTTACCATAGTGATACTAATCAAGTGTCCTTGCCATCCTGATTGAAATAAATCAACCCAGAAGTCTCTCTGATTTTCTGGTGCAGAGATATAGTTACTGCTAAACGGTTGCTAGGGTACTCTGTTTAGTTGCTAGGGAGTGGCTTGGCAGCTGCCAATCATGAATCTCCAAAGGCTGCTTGTCAGTATGAATGATATAAACCAACTCCCATGCCTCTGTGACATTCAGAATGGAAGATATCCCTCTATGGATTTTGGTTGTTAAGGTGCTCGACAATGGTTGCTAGGGAGGGGCTAGGAAGTGTTGATTTGATGCATGATTGGCTGTTTGCTGTCCCGAGTCAAACGAGACCACCCTTGTGTTTCTATGACACTTCTATCCGGAGATATCCCTTTGATCTGTTTCAATAGAAGTCTATGGGACTTGTTGCTAAGGTGCTCTTAATGGTTGCTAGGGCGTGGCTTGATAGCTTCACAATGATCCTGAGAGACTGATTGGTCGTCTGAGTAAAATGAGCCCACCCCCTCGTCTCTATGACACTGTGATCCAGAGCTATGTTCAATACAAATCCCTATGCCTTTTCATTTCATGGGCCGTCCTACACCATTATAAGTCAATTGGGGCATTTTTGGGCAGCTCCTGCCCCCCAGGGGTGCAGCTTTTACCCCATATTGAGGTATGCTCTTACAGAGCCTGCCAGCCTCTTCAAATGTGGCAAATCACACGTTTCTACGAAATCCTCGCTTGGAGCTGTGACGCGTCAAAGTTTGTCTCAATGTTAAGTCTATGTGATTTTTCGGCCGCTTTTTTGCCCCTGGGGCAAATACCGTACCCCGATCGCTTATAAAAGTCATAGCACACGTGTCCTCAATAGGCCGTTCGATTTGACACCTCATTCGTGGGTCTACGCCAAACGGTGCGGGACGAGTTAGGTGCCGAAGTTTTGTTAAGAGATATAAAAATAAAAATAAAAATAAAAATAATAAGTATGTGAGATTACAATAGTGATGCTTTGCAAGCACCACTAATAAGTATGTGAGATTACATTAGTGATGCTTTGCAAGCACCACTAATAATAATAAGAAAAAGAAAAATAAGTATGTGAGATTACAATAGTGATGCTTTGCAAGCACCACTAATAATAAGTATGGCGAATAACAATAGTGATGCCTTGCCTTTGGCAAGCACCACTAATAATAAGTATGGCGAATAACAATAGTGATGCCTTGCCTTTGGCAAGCACCACTAATAATAAGTATGGCGAATAACAATAGTGATGCCTTGCCTTTGGCAAGCACCACTAACTAGAATGTACAGTTCCTGAAGAAAATGTGAGTGGTGCTTGCCGTGGCAAAACTCGTCAAATAGCATTTTATAACTGCAGAGATATGTGATTTGTTACTCGGTTGCTAGGGTAACCCCATCTGGTTGCTAGGCAGTTACCATAGTGATACTAATCAAGTCTCCTTGCCATCCTGATTGAAATAAGTCAACCCGGAAGTCTCTACATTTTTCTGATGCAGAGATATGTGATTTGTTACTCGGTTGCTAGGGTAACCCCATCTGGTTGCTAGACAGTTACCATAGTGATACTAATCAAGTCTCCTTGCCATCCTGATTGAAATAAGTCAACCCGGAAGTCTCTACGTTTTTGTGATGCAGAGATATGTGATTTGTTACTCGGTTGCTAGGGTAACCCCATCTGGTTGCTAGGCAGTTACCATAGTGATACTAATTAAGTCTCCTTGCCATCCTGATTGAAATAAGTCAACCCGGAAGTCTCTACGCTTTTCTGATGCAGAGATATGTGATTTGTTACTCGGTTGCTAGGGTAACCCCATCTGGTTGCTAGGCAGTTACCATAGTGATACTAATCAAGTGTCCTTGCCATCCTGATTGAAATAAGTCAACCCGGAAGTCTCTACGTTTTTCTGATGCAGAGATATGTGATTTGTTACTCGGTTGCTAGGGTAACCCCATCTGGTTGCTAGGCAGTTACCATAGTGATACTAATGAAGTGTCCTTGCCATCCTGATTGAAATAAGTCAACCCGGAAGTCTCTACGTTTTTCTGATGCAGAGATATGTGATTTGTTACTCGGTTGCTAGGGTAACCCCATGTGGTTGCTAGGCAGTTACCATAGTGATACTTATCAAGTCTCCTTGCCATCCTGATTGAAATAAATCAACCCAGAAGTCTCTGATTTTGTGGTGCAGAGATATAGTTATTGCTAAACAGTTGCTAGGGTACTCTGTTTAGTTGCTAGGGAGTGGCTTGGCAGCTGCCAATCAAGAAACTCCAAAGGCTGCTTGTCAGTATGAATGATATAAACCAACTCCCATGCCTCTGTGACATTCAGAATGGAAGATATCCCTCTATGGATTTTGGTTGCTAAGGTGCTCGACAGTGGTTGCTAGGGAGGGGCTAGGAAGTGTTGAGGTGATTCATGATTGGCTGTTTGTTGTCCCGAGTAAAACAAGACCACCCTTGTGTTTCTATGACACTTCTATCCGGAGATATCCCTTTGATGTCTTTCATTAGAAGTCTATAGGACTTGTTCCTAAGGTGCCTTAAATTGCTGCTAGGGCGTGGCTTGATAGCTTCACAATGATCCCGAGAGACTGATTGGTCGTCTGAGTGAAATGAGCCCGACCCCTTGTCTCTATGACACTGTGATCCAGAGCTATGTTCAATACAATATCCCTATGCAATGTCATTTCATGGGCCATCCTACACCATTGTAAGTCAATGGGGCAACTTTGGGCAGCTCCTGCCCCCCAGGGGTGCAACTTTTACCCCATATTGAGGTATGCTCTTACAGAGCCTGCCAGCCTCTTCAAATGTGGCAAATCACACATTTCTGCGAAATTCTCGCTCGGAGCTGTGACTCGTCAAAGTTTGTCGCAATGTTAAGTCTATGGGATTTTTTCGGCCGCTTTTTTGCCCCTGGGGCAAATACATACAGAGATATGTGATTTGTTACTCGGTTGCTAGGGTAACCCCATCTGGTTGCTAGGCAGTTACCATAGTGATACTAATCAAGTCTCCTTGCCATCCTGATTGAAATAAGTCAATCCGGAAGTCTCTACGTTTTTCTGATGCAGAGATATGTGATTTGTTACTCGGTTGCTAGGGTAACCCCATCTGGTTGCTAGACAGTTACCATAGTGATACTAATCAAGTCTCCTTGCCATCCTGATTGAAATAAGTCAACCCGGAAGTCTCTACGTTTTTGTGATGCAGAGATATGTGATTTGTTACTCGGTTGCTAGGGTAACCCCATCTGGTTGCTAGGCAGTTACCATAGTGATACTAATTAAGTCTCCTTGCCATCCTGATTGAAATAAGTCAACCCGGAAGTCTCTACTGTTTTCTGATGCAGAGATATGTGATTTGTTACTCGGTTGCTAGGGTAACCCCATCTGGTTGCTAGGCAGTTACCATAGTGATACTAATGAAGTGTCCTTGCCATCCTGATTGAAATAAGTCAACCCGGAAGTCTCTACGTTTTTCTGATGCAGAGATATGTGATTTGTTACTCTGTTGCTAGGGTAACCCCATCTGGTTGCTAGGCAGTTACTATAGTGATACTTATCAAGTCTCCTTGCCATCCTGATTGAAATAAATCAACCCAGATGTCTCTCTGATTTTCTGGTGCAGAGATATAGTTATTGCTAAACGGTTGCTAGGGTACTCTGTTTAGTTGCTAGGGAGTGGCTTGGCAGCTGCCAATTGTGAAACTTCAAAGGTTGCTTGTCAGTATGAATGATATAAACCAACTCCCATGCCTCTGTGACATTCAGAATGGAAGATATGCCTCTATGGATTTTGGTTGCTAAGGTGCTCGACAATGGTTGCTAGGTAGGGGCTAGGAAGTGTTGAGGTGATTCATGATTGGCTGTTTGTTGTCCCGAGTAAAACGAGACCACCCTTGTGTTTCTATGACACTTCTATCCGGAGATATCCCTTTGATGTCTTTCATTAGAAGTCTATAGGACTTGTTCCTAAGGTGCCTTAAATTGCTGCTAGGGCGTGGCTTGATAGCTTCACAATGATCCCGAGAGACTGATTTGTCGTCTGAGTAAAATGAGCCCACCCCATTGTCTCTATGACACTGTGATCCAGAGCTATGTTGAATACAAATCCCAATGCCATTTCATTTCATGGGCCGTCCTACACCATTGTAAGTCAATTGGGGCATTTTTGGGCTGCTCCTGCCCCCAGGGGTGCAACTTTTACCCCATTTTGAGGTATGCTCTTACAGAGCCTGCCAGCCTCTTCAAATGTGGCAAATTACTCGTTTCTGTGAAATCCTCGATCGGAGCTGTGACGCGTCAAAGTTTGTCGCAATGTTAAGTCAATCGGATTTTTCGGCCGCTTTTTTGCCCCTGGGGCAAATACCGTACCCCCGATCGCTTATAAAAGTCATAGCACACGTGTCATCAATAGGCCGTTCGATTTGACACCTCATTCATGGGTCTACGCCAAACGGTGCGGGACGAGTTAGGTGCCGAACTTTTGTACGGAGATATAAAAATAAAAATAAAAATAATAAGTATGTGAGATTACAATAGTGATGCTTTGCAAGCACCACTAATAAAAAAAATAATAAGTATGTGAGATTACAATAGTGATGCTTTGCAAGCACCACTAATAAAAAAAATAATAAGTATGTGAGATTACAATAGTGATGCTTTGCAAGCACCACTAATAAAAAAAATAATAAGTATGTGAGATTACAATAGTGATGCTTTGCAAGCACCAATAATAATAAGTTTAAGTAGGATTTCAGTAAGTTGGCTCTCACAAGCCAACTTAATAAATACACAATGTCAGTGTTTTATGAGGTTAGGGTATTTATTTATTTTTTTTACAAGAAATGCTAACCAATGTAGCCTTTAATATCGTATAGAAAGCAAATAATATATTTTCTGTGTCATTTTATGAGCAGAATCAACATACGATCAGAAAAGGATGTTGTTATGTACACAATGTGGGATTTTGAAGTTTGGAGCAGCAAAAATAGTTAACATTGTGTAACGTGAACATGCTTAATGCTAAGCTAAAAGGCTATTACCTGACTTTACATGCATCTGTCACCAGGTACGCTTATATTTTATAACTAATTCTATGTCAAAAATTGAAGCATAACTTTTTTCTCTAATAAGACTATTAATATTAGAGCATTCTCTGTGTTATGATCTGGGGTTGCTTTAATTGGTCAGGTCGAGGATTAGCAACGTTATGAGGCAATAAAATGAAGTCAGCTGAGGTTATCTGAATGTACTGAATGACCAGGTTATCCCATCAATGGATTTTTTTCTACCCTGACGGCACGGGAATATTCCAGGACAACAATGCCAAGATTCATCAGGCTCAAATTGTGAAAGAGTTGTTCAGGGAGCATGAGGAATCATTTTCAGAGTCCTGACCTTAACCCCATTGAAAGTCTTTGGGATGTGCTTTGGTTCGGCTCTCCCATCATCAATTCAAGATCTTGGCCAAAAATGTATTCAACTCTGGATGGAAATAAATGTGTTGTGATGTTGCATAAGGTTGTCGAAACAATACCATGTTGAATGCCGTAATCAAAGCTAAAGGCGGTCCAACAAAATATTAGCGTATGCAACTTTTAGTTGGCCAGGCAGTGTAGGTGGATAGGGAATTGTTATGAGCCCAAAAAATAAATACTCTGTGAAAACTTTAAAAACAGTGATGCAAACTAATTTCGAAGTTAATTTGCCCAAATTGTTTGGTCAAATTTTCTGCATTTTCCATATTAAAAACACTTAAAAAAATCGTTAATCCTTAAACGCGCACTGGGTCTTTAGTGACACAGTACCTCATTCCACCCCCTATACCTCATCCATTTTTTGGAGTTGTGCCCAGACCTCTTTAGTATTCTTCAATCTATCTCTTATATAGTGTGACACACACACAAAAACAAAAAAGTCAAATATTCAATTATTATTAAGTTACAGAAGTGTATAGGGTCTCTAGATAAACGAGGTGTTGGATTATACACCGGAAGAATTGAAACAATATGACTTGAATCTAGAGTTTTCAAACTTTGCAGTTCTGTAATTTTTCACCATCATAAATCAAACGGCCCAGGCATCCTAATTGTCACAAAGGCCCATCTGCAACCTGATCTTCCACACAGAGTTAAAGCAGACTTCTCTTTGTAAGGTTACAAGGACCATCAGATTTGCACAGATCTAAGATATTTCATCTTAATCTTGTTTTGCTAGATAATGCTGAAATGTCGCTTTGAACTGTGGTAACATGTGTACCTGACAAATGAATGATTATAGACTGATGGAACTCTTTAAAATGTGTGTAGTGCAATCACCTATAATTGATAAATATAATCTTTAATTTTGTATGATTCATCTCATTCTACTAAGAATTTTAACTATAAGGCTTAACTTGATAAAATGCAATGATGTGTAAAACCAATATGATTTTGTAACCAGAGATTTTCATGTTTTATTACCTACATGTATAACATCCATAAAAACATGTCATGTTTAGTATGTAAACATTTGTTTTCATGCAATTCATTGTGTATTACAAGAGAACTGAGTACTACATTTATACAAATAAATACTATATCACGCTGACTTTTTGTGCAACAATGAACTATCAACAGTGGTGAATTATCAGTATTTTATATGCTTATACACATAAATAATATCCATGTTATTTCTTACTCAAGGTGTGCACTGATGTTTCAGTGATTGATTTGATTAACATTTGACATTGCTAGTTGATGCAGAAACAACCATGAAGTAAACTACAGCAAGTGTAACACATGAACAGTATGATATGACTATTGTCATTTGGGTGTAATTCTGAAATTATGTAAATTGTTAATCTATTAAGACTCCTAAGTGCCTTAGAAAATACTTATGTGTAACATGCGTAATTTATATGTAGCTGATGTGTAACGTATGTGTAGATTATGTGTAATGTGTAGTTCAATATGTGTTTGACAGCCAGTTGCATCTCATGAAATTTCAGTGTGTATATAATTAATCCTGTTCTAGATTTGTCCTGATTTTTTGCATTATCTATTTGATTTATGAATAATAAAACATCAAAATATATTTTATTTTATTATTTTCTAATTGTCTTGAAAATATTTGAAAAAACTTACAAACTACACTATCTGGGCATTGAGTTTTTTTTGGAAAAATTCCAAATTTTGTTAAATATAACAAGCATATTAAATAAATATATACATCTGGAACATGTGCTATAACACTCTTAACCTTTTTCACTGTTCATAAGTTTGCATCCAGTTTCTCAAGAGTTCTTCTACCAAGGGGAGCCTATAATCTCAGCAACAAAATACATAACGTAACACAGGGGACATGTCCAAATGGGTGGCATAGGGCACCCCGTACCCCCCACCCCCAATAATAAACTATGATTGGCCATTTCCCAAACCAGGCAGAATCATGTTGGTTAAATTGGAGCAGGAAGCAGTGTCAAGAAATGACACGTACGACTGCAGATCGTCCCGCATGTCACATCCACAAGACCACAACACTGAAGTGCACTCATGAAGCGGGCTTGAAGAAATCAGATGAGGAACCATTTCAATGTAAACAACAGTTCCATTCACTGTAAACACCATACAACATGATCATCTGAACCGACACCAGTGCTTGAAGTGAACAGGCCGATGCTCTCTTCTGCCCCCACAAAAAAACAAACTGTATTTCTGTAATCTTCTACATATTTCATCATCTTTTTCTGGCCAAAAATCATGTTAAACCAATCACACTTCACTCTCTTATATGATGTTTTGAGGTGTGTATATATGCCCCAGGAGCCTCTGAAATTGTTTCATTGGGACCGCTGTTTTTCCCCTAAATTACTTCAGGTAATTTAGCAGCGACTGAGCACGCTTGCTTGTGAGGCACGCTGTCATATTGTCATATGATTCCAACTCCATCCCAAGAAAAGAGATGCTCTGTAGCGGAGAGAGCTTGCTCTTTTCCCAGGTGACCTGAAGCGCCAATCGGCTGAGGTGTGCACACAATGCATCTAGAGAATGAGCTAGAATCTGCTGGATGGCCTCCGAGAGCTACTGGGCAAAGTCTTCGACAGTGTCGCCAAACAGGCCACCTTGAGAGATGGGGGTGACCTTGTCGGCGTCACTCATCTCTGCAAAGTTGAGCCACAGCTGGTGCTCCTGGACCACCATAGTGGACATTGCCTGCCCGAGAGCCCGTGCCATGACCTTTATCACCCATAGGGCGAGGTCGGTTGCCTTGTGCAGCTGCTGTATCAATCCTGGGTCAGGACTACCCTGGTGCAGCTCTTTTTTGGACTTGCAGGAGGGCTATAGCATGCAGGGCAGATGCTGCCTGTCCAGCGGCACTGTAAGCCTTGGCCATCAGGGACAACGTGAACTTACAGGCCTTGGACAGGAGCCTAGGACAATTCCGGCAGGTGCCGATGTTTTGCGGGCACAGGTGCACCGCAATCGCCTGATCCACCTGAGGTGCCTCCATGTACCCCTTGGCCGCCTCACCATCGAGTGTAGTGAGAGTGTAGGAACTTGAGAGCTGGGTCCGAGCATTAAACAGTATATATCACACACATTATCAGAGGACTTTGCATGAAGATAGATAAAAAGACTTCACATGCTAAACATCAGAGAAAGGAAAACCCCAAAATATTGTCATTCATATTATATTCCTATTAATTTACATTAAACTAACCTTGTGTTGTATCAAAATTTTTAGCAGCTACAAAACATTGTTATTACAGTTTTATATGTTATGGACAAATGTTCTGAAGCTGACCCCCAACCTGTATGCAGCGTGCACACACACACACACACACACACACACACACACACACACACACACACACACACACACACACACACACACACACACACACACACACACACACACACCTTGCAGTGCTGCTGTGTGTCCCTCTCCAAGTATTATATTCATTTTTTCTTGTTCTGTGGTGGTTATAAATGTGTCTATGCTGTTTGTAAATGTATCTATATAAATGTCCCTTGTATCTTTACATTTTGGACAGTGAAGGAGAAAGTGCACCTCTGTCTCAACCTCACCTGTCGTAAAATGAGCACACACTCTTTCTTCTCTGGGTAACCATGTTTTTCTGTGTCTGTCTCTCTCGATGGCGAGACTGTGCTCACTCAGCCTGTACTTGCTCAGGATCTCTGCTTTGTATCTCTGGAGATTCTCTTCCAATTCATACTTTGATTTTAGAGTCCGATAGAATTGTAATTTGCTTTGTGTTTTAGTTTCTTGATCTCAATGTTCCAGATAGGTGATCTCTCTCTCTCTCTCCCTCTCTCTCACACACACACAGAGTGTTCATTTGAAACAACCAAATCAGTTTGTGAAAAGCAAGACCAGCTGGATAGCTTTGTTTCATTAAATAATCAAATGACCTTTGTCAGTCCCAATATATGGCAAACTGAGTGCACAAAACTAAACAAATCCATGCACATTCTTTAAGGGTAGACCTATGTGGCAGGGCAGTGGGCGGGACCGGGTTGTGATCATACACACATTACATGCCCCTAATTATGATAATCCTGCTTTTATGACTTCACTTTTCTCCCATCTGCCGAATTTAGACACTCACTGTTTAGTATTAGGAGGGGATCTTAATTGTTCATTTAACCCAATTTTGACCTCTCTCAGCCCAAGTCAGCGGTTCCTACCTCAGTGTCTAAGACTTTCTCATTTATGGACCAATTAGGATGTGTAGAACCCTGGCGCTTCTTCAATCCGACTGCTAAAGACTTCTCTTTCTTTTCAAGTGTCCAACATATTTATTTGTGCATCGATTATTTTTTTGTTGATAAAGTTCTATTATCTCTAGTTAAATCTACAGAATACTCAGCATATTTTAGACCTTTCTCCCCCAAAATTCATATAGGGGGCTGGAAGCTAAAAAACGGGCTGTTGGATAATAGGGAATTTTGTGACTTTGTCTCTAAGAACATACTTTCCCCTTCTGTCGCTTTCTCCACGTTGTGTAGAGAAGCGACACTAGGGGTCTCTCTTGAGCGCCGATATCCACCTCTGATCTATGAAAAAAGGCCAATGAGAAGTTGGCAGCCAGTATTTGCACATCCCGTCCCCGGACATACGGGTATTTAAGCGGCGCAAATACGGGAGTTCATTCAGAAAATTTCTTCGGAGCTGATGGTCGTGTCTGCAATTGCTGCGAGTTACAAACCAGTTCCTGTCATTCCTCTGCTGCATGCTGTTGGACCTTACGGCGCACAACAGCGGCTTTCTCCTGTTTGCACGGCTGTGCATTCCTGCCCCTGGGCGTTTCGACAGCGCAGATTAAAGAACTCTCACGAGTTTTTTCATAAAAGAGTGATTTTATTTAAAAGAGTAATTTCCTCTAAAAGAGCAAAACACAGCGGTGTTGAACGTCCTTTTAAGGACGCGTCTTTATAAAGATGCCTTTCCGCCCCTGTGTTGTTTCTGGATGTGGTAGAGTGCTCTCTGCTTCAGACGGCGTTGTCTCGTGTGTCTGGGTAGCGATCACACCGAGGCTGCGTTTGTGGATGGTTCATGTTCTCACTGCGAGAACATGACCATGACAACGTTGCGGTCGCGGCTCGCTTACAACCGTAAGCAAGCCACTGAGCCACCCCCCGCATTGCTCCTTCTTCCCACGGGATTGAGGACGATGCAGTTGGCGATGGAAGCGATTTGGGGATGGCAGCAGGTGCAGCTCCGCCGGGTACGCCCCCTTGGACCACCCACACCCCAGCACGCTCGTTGACTCCCGTCCTTGCTCGAGGCAACGGCGACTCGCCTTACAGCCAGTCTGCCTACCCTCCTGCGATCGAAGCAGATGAGCTCACCGCGGCATCGGAGGGCGCGGTATCTGATGCTAAGGACTCCCCTGGGCTGCTGCTTTCAGGCCTGCATGCCCAGGCTGAGGCCAACGCACAGATGGCCGACATGCTTTACCGGGCAGTCAAAAGCGTGGGCTTGGATTGGAACCCTCCATCCTCCCCACAGCCATCATGGCTGGATCCTGGAGGTGCATGATGAGCTGACGTCTTCGTGGAGAGCACCCCTCTCCACTCGTCACACCGACCCAGAGTCCAAGACGTTAGCTCCGGAGGTGGTAAGACCGCTCCGTCCCCCGGTGGAGGGCCGGGAGGAGAATCCAGTGTTTTTTCATTTGCCCAAATTCTCAATAAAAGAGCTATTTCCTTTGTCTCTGTGTCACATGGCCCGCAAATGCCATTCTCACGGCACTCTGCTTTCAGGCCTCAACAGTCCCGGCTTCCCGGACGCGGTGTCCCCGCCCTCAGCCCCACGGCTGTTCCCCGGCCGGCCAGTTCAGACGAGTCCAGAGGACGCCAGCATCAGACCTCCTCCTCAGTCACGAACCTGCCCCCTGCCAGGTGCGCAGAGCAAGGTAAGTGCTTTGAGTTTATTCTCAGCACCAGAGCCTCGGGACACTACGTTGCCTCCCGACGCCGCGTTACCTGTTCCACACCACTGCGAAGCCCTGCCGGGTACGTCCAAAATACTCGTCCCTTGGTGCCCCTTGCACGGAGCTTAGAGGCGTGGCTTTCACTGCCCAGCCCATCACGATGGCTGCACCGGACCATTCGACTCGGTTACCCCTTCGTGGGTGTTCATTTTTCCTCCCTTTTAGCCAAGGACGCGATAGAGCCTGTCCTTCGGCCTGTCTCTGTCCCCTCGCGTCTTCACGAAAGTCGCAGAGGCAGCTCTTGCCCCGCTTCGAGAAGCCGGCATATGCATACTCAATTACCTCGATGACTGGCTCATCCTGGCCCCCTCGCGAGAGTTACTATGCGCGCACAGAGACCAGGTGCTCAGGCACCTCAGCCGTTTGGGGCTTCAGGGCAACTGGGAAAAGAGCAAGCTCACCCCGGTCCAGAGCATCTCTTTTCTCGGTTTGGAGTTAGACTCAGTCTCAATGACAGCACGTCTCTCCAACGAGCGTGCTCAGTCAGTGCTGAAATGCCTCGCTTCCTTCAAGCTAGGTGCCGTGGTCCCTCTAAAACTATTCCAACAGCTCCTGGGGCATATGGCATCCTCCGCGGCGGCCGCGCCGCTGGGGTTGATGCATATGAGACCACTTCAGCACTGGCTCCAGACTCGAGTCCCGAGACGAGCATGGTGCCACGGCACGCACAACGTGAAAGTTACCACAGCCTGCCGCCAAACCTTCAAACCCTGGACAGACCTCTGCTTTCTACGGGCAGGAGTACCCTTGCAGCAGGTGTCCCGATGCGTTCTGGTTACAACCGACGCCTCCAAATTGGGTTGGGTGCCGATTGGGTGCCGTGTGCAACGGGCATGCAGCCGCAGGCTGGTGGAACAGAGGCCCCGCTGCGTTGGAACATCAATTGCCTAGAGCTGCTGGCTGTTTTCCTTGCCCTGAGGAAGTTTCTCCCGTTAATTCGGGGCAAGCACGTCCTAGTCAGGACAGACAGCACCACGGTGGTAGCCTACATAAATCGCCGCGGCAGCATACGCTCCCTCCACATGTCACAGCTCGCCCGTCGTCTCCTCCTTTGGAGTCAGCAGTGACTCAAGTCACTGCGCGCCACTCACATCCCCGGCAACCTCAATGTGATAGCGGACGCGCTGTCAAGACGAAGCTTGCCTGGCGGAGAGTGGAGGCTGCACCCCCAGTCGGTCCAGCTGATTTGGGACCGGTTCGGCAAGGCCCAGTTAAACCTGTTTGCCTCCCAAGAAACCTAACACTGGCTCTGGTATGCCCGGACAGAGGGCAGATGCTTTGGCACACAGCTGTCCTGCGGGGCTGTGCAAGTACGCATTTCCCCCAGTGAGCCTTCTTGCACAGGTGCTATGCAAGGTCAGGGAGGACGAAGAGCAGGTAATTCTGGTGGCCCCCTACTGGCCCTCCCAGACTTGGTTCTCGGACCTCACGCTCCTCACGACAACCGCTACCTGGCGAATTCCCCTGAAGAAGGACCTTCTTTCTCAGGGACGGGACACGCTCTGGCACCCGCACCCAGACCTCTGGAACCTCCACGTCTGGCCCCTGGATGGAATGCGGAAGATCTAGCCGGCCTACCATCGACCATCATAGATACTATCAACCAAGCCAGAGCCCCCTCTACCAGGCATCTTTACGCCCTAAAGTGGCGTCTGTTCGCAGACTGGTGTTCTACCCGAGCTGAAGACCCACAGAAGTGCGCGGTTAAGTCAGTGCTCGTGTTTCTACAGGAGAGGCTGGAGAGGAGGCTGTACCCCTCCACCCTCAAGGTGTATGTCGCCGCCATCGCAGCTCACCACGACACGGTAGACGGCAAGTCTCTTGGTAAGCACGACTTAATTGTCAGGTTCCTAAAAGGTGCCCGGAGGCTGACTCCCTCCCGGCCTAACCTGTTTCCCTCCTGGGATCTCTCGATCGTCCTCACGGGCCTCCAGAGACCCCCCTTCGAGCTGCTAGATTCAGCTGGACTCAGGGCCCTCTCTCTCAAGACCGCCCTGCTGATTGCGCTTGCCTCTATCAAGAGGGTCGGGGACCTGCAAGCGTTCTCCGTTAGCGACACTTGCCTGGAGTTCGGTCCGGCAGACACATACGTGATCCTAAGACCACGACCGGGCTATGTGCCCAAGGTTCTTACCACACCCTTCAGAGATCAGGTAGTGAACCTGCAAGCGCTGCCCCGGGAGGAGGCAAATGCAGCCCTTTCGTTGCTGTGTCCAGTACGTGCTTTGCGTATCTATCTGGACCGCACACAGAGCACTAGACGCTCTGAGCAGCTCTTTGTCTGCTTCGGGGGACAGCGGAAAGGGAACACTGTCTCCAAACAGAGGCTTGCCCACTGGGTTGTCGAAGCCATTTCATTGGCTTATCACACCCAGGCTGTGCCCCCCTTGCGGGTCCGAGCTCACTCCACCAAGGGTGTTGCGTCCTCGTGGGCAGCAGGCTGCAGGCTGGGCAACACCTAACACTTTTTCGAGATTCTACAATCTCCGAGTTGAGTCAGTATCGTCCCGTGTTTTCTCAGGTCCGAGCCCGTAGAACTCGGTAACACGCTGACGATCTGACCGGGTGAATCGCTTGCACCTAGTGCCCTTTCCCTCAACCGAGGTAAAATAGTATGCCTCATTTCCAGGAGATCCTATCTTCGGGTCACTGGTTGACTCCTCCCTAGCCCTTTTGGGTCCGCAGTTCAGCGGAGGACCTCACCGACCCAAGCCATTACGGGTACCCAATCTACCCTGTACTGGAATAGGTGCTCCACAGGTAAGGCCTCCTGTTCGCACTCCCCCTGTGTGTAATTCCGCAGTACTGTCCCCTCACGAGCGGACTCCCAAGTCTCCCTTAGGCAGTTACAGCTGCCTCGGTCGCCATGCTGTACGCTATCCCCCCTCTACAAGGTTGTATCTACCACCGCACCAACTTTTCCACATAGGTCCTGACAGGCCATGTGAGATGTCTGCCACCCTTTGCCTCCCCTGCGGGGTAGGTGTGGCCTCCGCAGGGTCTTCTCCCCCTTCCCTCAATGCGTGTAAGGGCCCCGGCCGTAGTTGCTCTATGCGAGAAACATAGAGAGAAAAGAGGCCCAGCCAGGCTGGCCCGTTCCCAGGTTGGCAGCCATCACCTTGTTCCCCCCTCCAGGGTAACGAGAAGGATTCTGATGGCTTGAATGGGGCATTGGGGAAGGGTACGTGCAGTCTGATACAGTTGGTCGTCCTGCACGTAAGAATACCTGCTCGCTCCTGTATCAGCAGTTCACGTACATGGCTCAGCGCATGGCACATTTATAAGTGGACCCCTAGTGTCGCTTCTCTGACACAACGTGGAGAGATCGACAGAAGGGGAATGTTTAGGTTACGTATGTAACCTCCGTTCCCCGATGGAGGGAATGAGACGTTGTGTCTTCCCCGTCACGTCGCTGAGCCGAGCCACTGTTGTGGCTGGACCATTTCCGGCTCCTCAGAAAAATCCTGAATGAACTCCCGTATTTGCGCCGCTTAAATACCCGTATGTCCGGGGGCGGGATATGCAAATACTGGCTGCCAACTTCTCATTGGTCTTTTTTCATAGATCAGAGGTGGATATCGGCGCTCAAGAGGGACCCCTAGTGTCGCTTCTCTGACACAACGTCTCGTTCCCTCCATCGGGGAACGGAGGTTACATACGTAACCTAGACGTTTTTATGGAAACAAACAAATCAGAACCGGTATCACCATCGATTTTATGGGAAACATTTAAAGCCTTTATACGTGGAAGGATTATTTATTTTAATGCATATTGGATCAAAGCCAGGAAATTAAAACAGCAGGAACTCATTGATGCAATTTTACAAATAGACAGACAAAATGCATTTCACCACACCCCGATTTGGAGGCGCAGCGGCTAAAATTACAAACTGAAATTGAATTATTGACAACCAACGAGGCTGAGTTCCTACTAAAACATACAAAAGAAACCTATTGTGAGCATGGCGATAGAGCTAGCTGCCTTTTAGCATCTCAGCTCAGACATAAATCTGCCTGTGTGAAAACAAATTCTGAAGTATCTCCTTATTTTTCTCTCTCTCGTGGCACCCTTCAGAGCTGCCCACTTTCACCTTTACTTTTCGCTCTAGCTATAGAATCTCTCTCTATTGCCTTAAAATCTACTTCAGTATTTTCAGGTATTCATAGAGGAGGAAGGGAACATCGTGTCTCATTATACGTAGACAATGTCTTGTTATATGTTCAAGACCTGCTTAACTGCATGGACAACATAATGAATCTGTTGAATGACTTCGGTTTTATTTCAGGTTACATGTTGAACTTTGCTAAAAATGAGTGTTTTCCCATAAATTCATTGGTAAAACCAATCCCTTCAGCTATGCTTCCCTTTCTCATGTCTCCAACAGGTTTTTGTTATCTAGGGTTCACATCTCAAACTCCCTCAAATCACTAAACAAAGACAATTTTACTAAATTAATGGATCGCATTAAAGTAGACCTTCAGCACTGGAGCAATATTCCACTTTTGTTAGTAGGCAGGATTGTATCAGTTAAAATGAACATCCTACAACAAATCCTATTTTTATTTCAGACCCTTCCCATTTTTCTCTCCAAATCTTTTTTTAAGTCATTTGATGCCATTATATCTTCATATATCTTGGCTGGTAAACCTCATGTGTACAGAAGATAACTGTAAGGAAGTTATTGGGAAAGGAGGAATGCTGGAGCCGGCTTAATAAACACATAGACATTTATTTTTGCGCTTTTCAGCAGTACACAAAATTCAGCTTCACTACACATAAACTCTATTGGCTTTATCTCTCGCCCGTTAACACTATAATCAGCCACAGCTGGGCGAGATAATCCGCTGCAGGTGTCCAACCCTGCCTCGCTCCGCACAGTCACCGCTCGGCCCACCCCGCTCTCCAAAATAACTCTGCAAAGAACCAAAAAAGATGGGGGTCTCGAGCTGCCAATTATGATTTTTTACTATTGGGCAGCTAACATCCAGAAAATATATGCATGGTGTAATTCCTCGGTGTCTCATAGAAGCAAACTCCTGTTAGTCATCCTTGTTACCTGCATTAGTTCTTGACTCCAGCTCACTACGCCCCTTGAAGTACACCAAAAACCTGATTGTGCCTTCCTTGCTAAGAATTTGGGAACAGTGAAGATCTAATGTCACTCCTGAAATCACGTAGCCACATATCCTCAATATATGACCTGCTACGCTCTTCACAATCACCTTGTCTTTCTGGTCTCAGGGAAACCTGGGAGAAGGAGCTTGGAATAGAACTTGATGGGAATATGTGGAATAATGTCCTTGCTAAAAACTCTACCTGTATTTGCACTTGTTTGAAACTTTGTTCAAGGTGGTTCAGCGAATTCATATAGATGTTAAAAAAAAAAAAATCAGCAGGTAATGTCGGTTGTCATATATGTGACTTATATATTGTCATTTGGAAATCTGCCCAATAAAACTGTTCCAAAAACAAAATATTCAGAAATATCTTCTTTATTGTATCAAAATAATTGACTCCTTGATAGTAATACATTGTGCCACGGTAGCTTCATCTCTCCAAAACTGCACAGAAATACCATGGGCCCTATCTTGCACCCGGCGCAAATGACTTTGTACACTGACGCATGTATCATTCCTATTTTGCACCCACGCAAAGCGGGCTTTTCCCTCCACAGACGCACGTCGGTAAACTAGGAAATGAACTTGCGCTCCCTGGGCGGGTCGACGCAAAAAGGAGGCGTGTTTCGGCGCAAACATTCCGTAGTGCTATTTTGCAGTTCCAGAAAACAATTCCGCCACTGACCAGAAAAAACCTAGTCTAAAGTCAGTGGCGCGTTGCGCGTTGTTCATAATGCTATTTTAAGCGCGCATGCTTGGCCATAATGTAGCGGGTGCACAACGCGCATACACTTTGATTCTCTCATCAACACCGATGCAGCAGTTTTATTTTTGCAAATCATACATTATAACAAGGAAATATATTAACATATGAGGGAAATCATTGTGGTGTCCATGAAGATGTAAAAAAATGTAGGCCTAAATCTAGCTTACACATTTACCCAAATTTTTCAGGCTAATTGTAGTAATGATGGATCAGACCTGTTTGCCAATAGTGGCAAGACACATATGTATATAAGGACATCTGACAAATTAGTTTGTCCGTCAAGAACCAGGAAAAAAAAAAAATCTGAAGACTGTGAAATCACCTTTACCATAATGTAAGTACATTAAAAACCTTACTCTTTAACTTACCAGTTAAGTTGAGCTTTCTCATATTTTTTTCTATTGCACAGTGAGATGGAGTATGTCTTGGGACAGAGAATTAGACGCTGGAGGGAGAGGGTCTACCGGCCCAGACAGACCTATCTCTCCCTCAGTGAGGAGGAATGTATGCATAAGTTACGCCTGACCCGCCAGGCTGTGACAGACATCTGCCATCTCCTGGCAGATGAGCTGGGGACTGATGCACCCTGTCCCTATGCCTGCCCCGTTGCAGTGAGAGTTACAGCGGCATTGCATTTCTATGCATCTGGGTCGTTCCAGCACCCCCTTAGCTCCATTGGAGGCATTTCACATAAGTTCGGCTATACATGCAGTTACATCAGGTCTAGTCCGACATGCTGGGGAATACATCCAATTCCCCGTCACACCTGACAGCCAGGAAAGAGCGAAACATGCGTTTTCTGCAAAGTATGGGTTCCCTGGTGTCCTTGGTGTTATAGACTGCACCCATGTGCAGCTACGTGCCCCATCAGAAAACGCACTTGTATACGTCAACCGCAAGGGAACCTATTGAATCAACATACAAGTCATTTGCGATGCTAATAGTAAAATCACCCATGTCTTTGCGAATTATCCAGGCTCGAGCCACGACTCATTTATACTAGCAAACTCTGCCATTCCTGCCATCTTCGAGGGGAATCCCCCGTTGGATGGGTGGCTATTAGGGGACAACGGGTATCCGATAAAGACATGGCTGATGACACCATTTTTGATGCCAGCAACAATGAGTGAAATACGGTTTATTCAAAAACACACACAAACATGCTGTGTAATTGAACGAACGTTCGGCATACTGAAAATGCGCTTCAGGTGTTTGGATAGGTCAGGAGGCACTTTACAGTACAGTCTTCAAAAAGTTGCAGCATTCTTTGTGGCATGTTGTGTTTTACACAACATTTCCATAAATCAAGGTTGTGTTGTTGACATAGATGAGGAAACATTAGAGGACTTAAGGAGACGTGATGGTGAACTGCATGTGCCGATGCCACTTAACCCAAATGCCCCAGCAGCAGCACGGGACAGGAGAGCTTATTTGGCAGAAGAGCTGCTGCGTCATCTATAGTGAGGTAAAGCAAATTAATCTCTGTCTAATGTTCGACTACATTTCAAAAATATAACCATGCATGTATTCGTGATTCAGAGAGAACGAGACCAAAACATCCGAAAGTATTTATTTGTGACATTTCTTTATTTACATTTGCCAAAATGAAAAATCAATATCAAACAGTAATTGACAAAAAAAAAAAAAAAAATACAAACGGAAAATTAGGTTGAAAAGATTTAAACAGAATAAATGTAATTATTTTTCCCTCCTGATAGTAATGCGACGTGCGCCACGGCGGGATTGGACACTTGAGGGTCCGGGAGTGGAATTGCGCGATGTGCTCCTGGTGGCAGGGCCGGCCCTGGCCAATTTGCTGCCCTAGGCAAGATTTCACCTGGTGCCCCTGGAATCACAGACAATTCCACCACTGATCATTGTGTTCATACACTCACACAGAAACAAACTGCGCAGCTTTGTCTTGTTTTTCTTTATTTTGAAAATATTTTGGAAACAAACACACACACACACACACACACACACACACACACACACACACACACACACAACTAAATTATAAATATAATATAAATAAATTTACATTATAAGATTATTGCGGGGAAAAAAATACAGAAACAAAAAGATACACAAAAAAATAAATAACTATACACAAACTGGAATGCAAAATGTAGCAAATGTTCTACAGCCTTACTCTCCTTGCCTTTCTAGCAGCAAAGTCATCTATGATATCATCATAAGACAGCTGTTGGGAGACCACATGATTTATGCTAATGACTGAAAGTCCACTGAGACGTTCTTGAGCCATTGTAGATCTCAGGTAGTTTTTAATCAGTTTGAGCGTAGAGAAGCTCCTTTCAGCAGCAGCGACAGTAACAGGTAGAGTGGCAGAGATTCTCAGAGCGACCCACATATTGGGGTAAATTTCCGTCAGCTTCTTCTTGTGCAGGAAAGTCAAGAGCTCAATGTTTGTCATGTTTTTGATGGCAGATGTGGAAAGTTTTGCATTTCCAATACAAGTTCCCTGCCATCAATATCTGGCTGTCCATCATGACTTAAAGCTGTGCTCAGGGTCTGACAGTGCTCTACCAACTCTTCTTTGGACATGTTGGGAAAGTTGAGGAGCACTCCAAATTTAACAACAATAATATCTTAATAAAACCCTAAAGTAATATTGACAAACTATCATTTGAAACCTCATGTTTGTTTTCATGCCAAGAGTTCAAAAGATAACACCAATTCAATTTTATGAGGAAAAAAAGGTCTGAAAATGTTTTAAATATAAAGAAAGATATTATGGATTCTCGATTTGTGATGTGGTTGCGAGCTATAACGCACATATGTGCTCTTTTTATGCATTTATTAGAGGTTGAATTCAAATCAAATACTAAATACTACAATTAAACACACAAACAGCAAGAATAATGACATCTGGTATTCATGCACAAAACTGTATTGAGCACTTCTCTAGCATACATACAGTAGTTACATTTTCAAAAAATGTATTTTGAAAGTGTTTGTTTTCCAGTAACAGTTAGATGGTAGCAATGTCCTACTAACTACACATTACTAATTTAGCCAATTCAAATAAAAATACCATAAAATAGTGCACAAGTTCAACTAACTGTCATGATAAGCTATTTCAAATTAGCAAACGTTACTAGCATCGATCGTCGAACTAACTGCTAACTTATGCATAATGCAACATAGATAAACAGATACATCACATTCAGTACCTCTATCTTTATCCCGTTTTTCTTCCTCTTCTCTTCTATTTTTTCTTCCCTGGGCACCAGAGGGCTTCGGTCTTTTTGACATAATGATAATTTATCTGTGAATTCGGCCATCCGTCACAATATAAAACAGGTAATGGATGTCTTTTAGTGCAGCAGGGTGGGGGAGATTGATACGTCACTCGGACCGGGGTGGATCGGGAAAGCAATGTAGTTATGTTTTTGTGGGATGATCGCTTTTGATATATATATATATTTATTTTTTTTTAATCTGTAGTATTAAAGTTGTATTGAGGCTATTCCGCCTATGCCACGGGCCGGCCCTGCCTGGTGGAACGGGTGGACGGAGATGGAGTGGGGCAAGGAGGAAGGGGTACAACAGGAGGAGGAAGAGGTACAACAGGAGCAGGTGGTGCGTTTGAACGCTCCATGGCTGCAGCAATCCTCTCCAAACTTGAGGAGATGCGCCCGAGAGGCCGCAGCAACATCGCCATCCGGTCAAGACGGGCATCCATACTTTGCTGCATCCCGGACAGCTCCCGCTCCAGCATGTCAAACCCGGTTTGCTGGAGTTGTAGGAATGGGTGGTCCTCCGGTCTGGCGATGCTGCCACGGCGTGTAGTGGATCTGGACCTTGGTGGTTGCGCTGTTCCCTCCTCAGTGCGCACGGCTCGCGAGGCCAGGGTCTTTCTGCGAAGCTGCATTATATTGTTTTTATTTATTGTGTGGCTGTGTTACATTTATTTCATGAAAATAACGATTACAATATTTTCATAAGAAACCTTAATTTATGTGAACTTTATTTGTAAGTGTACCTTGGGGTTGGACTGCTTGCATTTCTGGTTGGGTGCCGATTTGAAAGCCCCCAAACCCTTCAACGCTTTCAGCGGTGAGGGTGGACGCGGCAATGTCCTCTGCTGGCGTCAGGTCCTGAGTAGAGGCAGATCCACCTCCTGTTATAAGGCGTGTCCAATTGTTGCTAGCGAGCTTGGACTTCCCCCGTCTTCTGATGTCGTTGTAGCGCTTGCGGCACTGGTGCGATGTCCTGGGGATGCCAGCTGATGAAACAATTGTGGCTATTTCCTCCCACGCCTGTTTAAACAACGCTGATTTGGGTGGGTTTCTCCCATCCCCATACAACGTCACTTCTCTGTCTTTCACTGCCCTGACAAGAACGTCGGTCTCCTCGGCTGTGAACCGCTCCTGGCGCGCGCCTGGTAAAGCCGCCATAATAATAACAATCCGCCATGTAACATGCGCACCTGCTCTTAAAGGGTATGTTGGATGACACTCTGATTTGGTTTATTTCACGTTACGCCCAAACCACACCTATGAATAATGAAGCTATTTCAGACCAACCCCTTTTAAACTTGCGTCGGGCGCAAGAGTCATTTATCCCGCCAGTAAAACAGCAACAGCGCCCAAGACCCGCCCACAAAGTTACTTGCACTTCGCGCTTGATACTTGCATTTCAGATCATTAAAATAGGGCCCCAAGGTTGTGTGTGTTGTGGCTTCACAAATGCTGCATACCTCGGTTGTAACGAGTGGTTATTTCAGACAAAGTTGCTCTTCTATCAGCTTGAATCAGTCGGCCCATTATCCTCTGACCTCTAGCATCAACAAGGCATTTTCGCCCACAGGACTGCCGCATACTGGATGTTTTTCCCTTTTCACACCATTCTTTGTAAACCCTAGAAATGGTTGTGCGTGAAAATCCCAGTAACTGAGCAGATTGTGAAATACTCAGACCGGCCCGTCTGGCACCAACAACCATGCCACGCTCAAAATTGTTAAATCACCTTTCTTTCCCATTCTGACATTCAGTTTGGAGTTCAGGAGATTGTCTTCACCAGGACCACACCCCTAAATGCATTGAAGCAACTGCCATGTGATTGGTTGATTAGATAATTGCATTAATGAGAAATTGAACAGGTGTTCCTAATAATCCTTTAGGTGAGTGTATATATATATATATATATATATATATATATGTATACGTATACTGTACATACACAAATATATACATATACATATACATTTATACACACATACGTAGTGCAAATACAAATCTGTTATATACAGTGCAAGGGAATGTAATGGCAGAAGATGTGGGATATGTTGGATAAATATAAAAAGACTAAACCGTGAATTGCTCATAATTATTGCTCAATGGGGTAGTTTTATCTGTTCATGAGATGGACAGCCTAAGGGAAAAAACTGTTTCTGTGCCTGATGGTTCTGGTGCTCAGTGCTCAGAAGGCAGCAGTTCAAAAAGGTAGTGGGCAGGGTGAATGGGGTCCAGAGTGATTTTTCCAGCCTTTTTACTCACTCTGGAAATTTACAGTTCGAGAAGGGAGGGCAGAAGGCAACAAATAATCCTCTCAGCAGTCGGAACTGTCCTCTCTAGTCTTCTGATATACAATTTCATAGCTGCACCAAACCAGACAGTTACTGAAGTGAAGAGGACAGACTCAA
The DNA here is from genome assembly GCF_025860055.1 of Xyrauchen texanus. Lineage (NCBI taxonomy): Eukaryota > Metazoa > Chordata > Actinopteri > Cypriniformes > Catostomidae > Xyrauchen > Xyrauchen texanus. The sequence continues at coordinate 1,552,419 of NC_068302.1, read as the reverse complement.
TGACTGCTGAGTAGAACTGTTTCAGCACCTGAACTAGAACATCCTCAACTAGTAATGGAAATACAACCTCTGCTGACCCTTTTCACAATGGAGTCAATGTGGGTCTACCACATCAGGTCTTGTGAGACGGTAGTGCCCACAAACCTGAATGACTCCACTGCTGCCACGGTGCTCTTTATAATGGCGAGGGGGGGGTCAATGTTGGGGTAAAGTCCACAATCATCTCCACTGTTTTGAGCATGTTCAGCTCCGAGTTATTTTGACTCCACCAGACAGCCAGCTCTTTAACCTCCCAACTGTATACAGACTCATTGGTGACAGTGACAGTCAAGTCAAGTCAATTTTATTTGTATAGCGCCTTTCACAACACACATCGTTTCAAAGCAGCTTTACAGAATATTAGCATTAACAGACGATAAATCTGTAATGTCTATAAAGTCGATTAATCATCATTGTGTAATTTAGATAAAATAAGATTTTTAATAGTGTTTAAAAATAATTGAATGATAATTGTATTAATAACCCCAGTGAGCAAGCTGTAGGCGACTGTGGCAAGGAACACAAAACTCCATAAGATGTTGATTAATGGAGAAAAATAACCTTGGGAGAAACCAGACTCACTGTGGGGGCCAGTTCCCCTCTGGCTAACATTATGAATGTAATGTAAATATTAATTATGTATAGGTAAAATCATGGTTTAAAATTATTAAACTAAGTGTTAAGGTGTCAGTGATTATTAATGACCAAAGTCTTTGAAGTCCAGCTTGATTAATTGCAGAAGTTCACATAGATGCAATTGTCCTTGTTAATTGGCAATAGTTAGTCTAAGCATTTCATTTCAAGATCGTAGTCCAGGAGTTGGCATCATTTCATCCTCTTAAGTCCGTCATAATAGATTGAAGTGATGTTTGGCTGGCACCGGCTGCATTTAGTCATCATCATTCTGCGACATGTAGCAGTGGAGTCCAAAATGAAGCAGGAATGGTGCTAGATCCAGCCGGTTCTGGTGACCTCAGGATAGGAGTCCCGAGGTTGAGACAGGGAAACAAATAAAAAGATGTAAGCGTAGATGCCATTTAATTTATTGCAGAGTTAGAGATCATGCTCAATGTTTCTGGTTTCTGGTTCCGGCAGACCCAACTGAAGCAGCCTAATTGTGGGTTGGAGGATAAATTAGGTGTATGCCTGGCTAAATAGATGAGTCTTTAGACTTAAACTGAGAGAGTGTGTCTGCATCTCGAACAGTGTTTGGGAGACTATTCCATAGATTAGGAGTCAAATATGAAAAGGATCTTCCTCCTTTAGTGGATTTTGATATTCTCGGAACTATTAATAGGCCAGAATTTTGCGATCTTAATGAACGTGTTGGAATATAGCGTGGTAGAAGATCACTTAAGTACTGCAGAGCTAGACCATTCAAAGCTTTGTACGTAGTTAACAGAATTTTAAAATCAATACGGAATTTAACAGGTAGCCAATGTAACGATGATAAAATGGGGCTAATATGATCATATTTCTTGGTTCTCGTCAGCACTCTGGCTGCTGCATTTTGAACCAATTGAATTTATTTATTGATCTTGCTGGACATCCTCCCAGTAATGCATTACAATAATCTAGTCTTGAGGTCATGAATGCATGAATTAGTTTTTCGGCATCAGCAACCGAGGGCATGCCTTAATTTAGCAATATTTCTTAGGTGGAAGAATGCTGTTCTACAAACATTTGTAATTAGATTTTCAAAGGACAGATTGGTATCAAATATAACACCCAAGTTCTTCGCTGTTGAAGATGATGTAACAGTACATCCATCTAGAGTCAAATTATATTTTAGTTTTTTGGTCCAATAATTAGAACCTCTGTTTTGTCAGAATTAAGTAGAAGGAAATTTCTGGCCATCCAATCTTTTATTTCATTAATACACTCTGCTAATTTTGAGAAATGTGAAATCTCATCAGGTTTTGAAGAAATATAAAGTTGTGTATCGTCAGCATAGCAGTGAAAACTTATTCCACGATTCCTGATAATATCTCCCAGGGGAAGCATATAAATGGAGAAAAGCAGAGGCCCTAAAACTGATCCCTGTGGCACTCCATATTTTACTTTTGTTTGGTTTGACAATTCCTCATTTACATAGACAAAGTGGTAGTGGTCTGCTAAATATGACCTAAACCATGCTAATGCCACTCCACAAATTCCAACATAATTCTCTAGCCTATTCAAGAGAATGTTGTGATCTATCGTGTCGAATGCAGAACTAAGATCTAAAAGCACTAGAAGAGAAATGCAGCCGCGATCAGATGATAAGAGCAAGTCATTTGTAACTCTGATAAGTGCAGTCTCTGTACTTTGATGAGGCCTAAATCCTGATTGAAATTCTTCATATATACTATTTCTCTGTAGAAATTAACATATTTGGGAGGATACTACCTTTTCTAGTATTTTTGACATAAACGGGAGATTTGAAATCGGTCTATAATTAGCAAGTTCTCCAGGATCAAGTTGTGGCTTCTTAATTAGCGGTTTGATAATTGCCATTTTAAAGTTTCTTGGGACATGTCCTAAGCATAGCGAGGAGTTAATGATATTAAGAAGAGGTTCTGATATTACAGGAGATACCTCTTTTAAGAGCTTAGTTGGTATAGGATCTAACAAACAAGTTGTGGCTTTTGATGTTTCGATAAGTTTTGTTAGCTCTTCATGACCTATGATAGCGAAGGATTGAAGTTGCACATGAGGGAAATTATTCGACACTGTTTTCTGAGGTGCTATGACAGATGATTGCATAATTCCAATTTTATTTCTGATTATTTCAATTTTGTCTGTAAAGAAATTCATGAAGTCATTACTGTTGAGCTGTGACGTAATATCTGGTTCGGTTGAGGCTTTATTCCTAACCAATCTAGCCACAGTACTGAATAAACATCTAGGATTGTTGTGGTTATTTTCTATGAGTTTACTAAAATATGCTGACCTGGCAGCTTTGAGTGCGTGTTTGTAGCTACAGACACTATCCTTCCATGCACCCTGAAATACTTCTAATTTTGTATTTTTCCACATGCACTCCATTTTCCGAGCTGCTCTCTTGAGAGCATGAGTGTGATCATTGTACCATGGTGCAGGGCTTATTTCTTTAATTCTACCTGAACAATAGCTTGGTGTAGATTGAGAAACATTAGCTCATTGCTGTTATGTATGACCTTGTAATTGTTTTACTGTTGCCCCTTTGTTTTCCATTTTTGTCCCTTTTGTTATTCCATAGTTTTCACTTTTGTCCCTTTTTGTAGCTCCACAGTCTTCTTGTTAGCGTTCGTGTTTTCTGTCATTGTTTTCACCTGTCCTCATTAGTTTGCCATTTGCTTCTGTTTGTCATCTCGTTATCTTGTTTTGAGTTCTGTTTGTTCATTGGCCCCTTTGTCCCTTGTTCATGTATTTTTACCCCGGTTTTTGGTTCAGTCCTTGTCTATCGTTGAATGTTTGTTAATGTAGTTAGCCTGGTCTGTGTTCCCTGCCCTAGTTCTCTGTTCATGTTTATTTCCCCATTGAGGGTTTTCTTTGTGTTTTGTTGTTAATAAAGAAAGCTGCATTTAGATCCTCAACCTTCGTCTGCCTTCGTTGTCTGCAATTCGTGACAATTGCAGCATGTAAGAGACGAGGTAATGATCCGAGATGTCATCGCTCGGCTGCAGAATTTCTATATTATCAACATCAACTCCATATGAAAGAATTAAATCTAGCGTATGATTATGGCGATGAGTTGGTCCTGTTACATTTTGTCTGACTCCAAGAGAGTTGAGAATATCGATAAATGCTAATCCCAATGTATCATTTTCATTATCTATGTGAATGTTGAAGTCACCAACAATTAAGGCTCTATCTACAGTAACTACAAATAAAAAAAATTTGCAAATTCACTAAGGAAATCTGAATAAGGCCCGGGTGATCTATACACTGTAGCAAGGGTAAAGGAGGACAGAGATTTTTTATTTAGATTTGACGGCGTCACATTAAGCATTATTAGTTCAAAAGACTTACATTTATATCCTGTCCTCTGAGTAACACCAAAAACTTCACTGTAAATTGTAGCAACACCTCCTCCTCGACCCTTCAGACGAGGCTCATGTTTATAACAATGGGTGTCATGTTCTCTGTCTTTGGTTTTTGTGCTGTTATTTTGAAGTTTAGTTTAGTTCCTGTTTCCTGTTTGGTTTTTGTAGTCCTTTGTAGTTTCATTTTATGATTGGTTTTCCCCTGATTAGTTCTCCTTCCCTGATTATTTCCCCAGGTGTTCCTTATTCCCTTGTTTGTTCCTTTTTGTATATAAGCCCTTTTAGTTTCTTTGTTTCCTTGTTAGTTCTTGCATGTGTTATGCTTTGTACTAGGTTTCCTTGTTTTTTTCCCTTTGTCCTGAGTTTTCCCCTGTTTTGTTAATAAAGCTGCACATAGATCCACAACCTCTGCCTGCCTAAGTCACAGAAGAACTAACCCTCAGATGGATCTAGCAGGAATCTTCCTCCAGTTGAGTCGGGCGAACCTCCCTTTGATCGAATACTCACGTATGTTTTGCACCACTGCCAGATGCACTGGTTATGCGGACCGACACCTAAAGTCCATTTACCAGATCGGCCTCCTTGCCCATGGATGGGAGGAGTTGCCAGAGAGTGGTGAGTACACTTGGATTGAGTACGTGGATATGATTTTGGAGAGGTTTGCTCCTGAGCCAACGCCCACGCCTGCCACGGTCAACGAGCCAACGCCCACACCTGCCACGGCCAACAAGCCTAAAGCCTCGTCCGTCCCAGAGTCAGCGTTGTCAGCTCCGTCCGCCCGGTGGAGGAAGAGAAGAGGAAAGGCTTCTGCTCCCCAGCCCACGCCTGCCACGGTCAGCGAGCCAGAGCCCACGCCTGCCACGGTCAGCGAGCCAGAGCCCACGCCTGCCACGGTCAGCGAGCCAGCGCCTGTAGCCTCGGCTGTCCCAGAGCCAGCGCATGTAGCCTCGACCGTCCCAGCGCCTCCCGAGCCACCCAGGGCTCTGCCTCCCGAGCCTTCCAGGGCTCCGCCTCCCAAGTATCTCGAGTCTTCCAGGGCTCCTCCTCCCGAGCCTTCCAGGTCTCCGCCTTCTAAGTCTCTCAAGCCTTCCAGGGCTCCTCCTCCCGAGCCTTCCAGGGCTCCGCCTCCCAAGTCTCTCGAGCCTTCCAGGGCTCCTCCTCCCGAGCCTTCCAGGGCTCCGCCTCCCAAGTTTCTCGAGCCTCCCAGGGCTACTCCTCCCGAGCCTCCCAGGGCTCCGCCTCCCGAGACTCCCAGGGCTCCGCCTCTCAAGTCTCTCGAGCCTCCCAGGGCTCCTCCTCTCGAGCATTCCAGGGCTCCGCCTCTCGACCCTCCCAGGGCTCCACCCTCCAGGGCTACACCTCTCGAGCCTTCCAGGGCTCCACCTCTCAAGCCTCTCGAGCCTTCCAGGGTGCCGCCTCTCAAGCCTTCCAGGGCTCTACCTCCCAGGGCTCCGCCCCTCAAGCCTCCCAGGGCTCCGCCCCTCAAGCCTCCCATGGCTTCAATTCCTGAGCCTTCCACGGCTCCGCCTCTCGAGCCTCCCAGGGCTCCGCCTCTTGAGCCTCCCGAACCTCCCAGGGCTCCGCCTTCCACAGCTCTACCTCCCAGGGCTCCACCCCTCGAGCCTCCCAGGGCTCCGCCCCTCGAGCCTCCCATGGCTTCAATTCCTGAGCCTTCCACGGCTCCACCTCCTATGGCTCCGCCTCTAGAGCCTCCTATGGCGCCACCTCCCTCAGCTCCGCCTCCTGAGCCTCCCACGCTCCGCCTCTCAAGCCTCCCAGGGCTCCGCCTCTCGAGCCTCCCGAACCTCCCAGGGCTCTGCCTTCCAGGGCTCCTCCTCTAGAGCCTTCCACGGCTCTACCTCCCAGGGCTCCACCCCTCGAGCCTCCCAGGGCTCCGCCCCTCGAGCCTCCCATGGCTTCAATTCCTGAGCCTTCCACGGCTCCACCTCCTATGGCTCCGCCTCCCAAGCCTCCCTCGGCTCCACCTCCTGAGCCCCCCACGGCTCCGCCTCCAGGGCCTTCCATGGTTCCACCTCCCAGGCCCCCTGACCCAGTCCCCGTCCTGTGTCCTCCTCCCAGGCCCCCTGACCCAGTCACTGTCTTGTGGCCTCCTCCCAGGCCTCCTGACCCTGTTCCTGTCCTGTGGCCTCCTCCCAGGCCCCCTGACCCCGTTCCTGACCTGTGGCCTCCTCCCAGGCCTCCTGACCCGGTTCCGGTCCTGTGGCCTCCTCCTAGGCCTCCTGACCCGGTCCCGGTCCTGTGGCCTCTTCCCAGGCCCCCTGACCCAGTCCCTGTCCAGTTGCCTCCTCCCAGGTCCCCTGACCCAGTCCCTGTCCAGTTGCCTCCTCCCAGGTCCCCTGACCCAGTTCCTGTCCAGTGGCCAGCTCCCAGACCACCTGAACCTGTCCTTGCCCTGTGGCCAGCTCCCAGACCACCTGAACCTGTCCTTGCCCTGTGGCCAGCTCCCAGACCACCTGAACCTGTCCTTGCCCTGTGGCCAGCTCCCAGGCCTCCTGAACCGGTCCCTGCCCTGTGGCCAGCTCCCAGGCCTCCTGAACCGGTCCCTGCCCTGTGGCCAGCTCCCAGGCCTCCTGAACCTACCCTTGCCCTGTGGTCAGCTCCCAGACCACCTGGACTTCCTGCCTGCCCTCTGTGCCCCCTTGGACCTCCTGCCTGCCCATTGTGCCGCCCCCCCTTGGACTGCCTGTCTGCCCCTTGGGTCCCCTTGGACTGCCTGTTTTCCCCTTGTGTCCCCTTGGACTGCCTGTTTGCCCCTTGTGCCCCCTTGGACAATTTGTTTTTGTTTTTTCTTTTTTGTGCCTTTTGGAGCGTCTGGAATCTGCTCCTTAAAGCGGGGGCTCTGTCATGTTCTCTGTCTTTGGTTTTTGTGCTGTTATTTTGAAGTTTAGTTTAGTTCCTGTTTCCTGTTTGGTTTTTGTAGTCCTTTGTAGATTCATTTTATGATTGGTTTTCCCCTGATTAGTTCTCCTTCCCTGATTATTTCCCCAGGTGTTCCTTATTCCCTTGTTTGTTCCTTTTTGTATATAAGCCCTTTTAGTTTCTTTGTTTCCTTGTTAGTTCTTGCATGTGTTATGCTCTGTACTAGGTTTCCTTGTTTTTTTCCCTTTGTCCTGAGTTTTCCCCTGTTTTGTTAATAAAGCTGCACATAGATCCACAACCTCTGCCTGCCTACGTCATAATGGGGGAGTAGATTCATTTAAACTAATATATTCATCCAGTTTAAGCCAGGTTTCAGTCAAACAGAGCGCATCCAATCTATGATTTGTAATAATTTCATTGACAATTAGTACTTTGGTAGAAAGAGATCTAATGTTTAGTAGCCCTATTTTTATATGATGTGTATTTTTAATTTGTTTGTTTTGTTCAAGTTTGACCTTAATCAAATTTTTTCTAAATGATTTAGTGAGGGTATTGTGTTTCGTAGTTCGTGGAACAGACACAGTCTCTATGAGATATCTAGGTGACACAGTCTCTATGTGTTGTAGTTTATGTGACCTGTGTGATGTCTCAAGGCAGCTAGCAGACGTTCGGATTAACCAGATTGTCTGCTTCCTGACCTGGACCCCATTTAGTCAATTAATATCATTATTAAGTCTATGAGCCAAATTACTAGAGAGGAGAGTGGCATGGAGTCCATCTCTCTTTAGCAGGTCAGGTCTACCCCAAAAACTTTTCCAATTGTCTATAAATCCTATTTTATTCTGCAGACACCACTCAGACAGTGGTGTCATCTGCAAACTTCAGGAGCTTGAAAGGAGGTCCTTGGCGGTGCAGACGTTTGTATACAGGGAGAAGAGTAGTGGGGAGAGCACACATCCCTGGGGGGCACATGTGCTGATTGTACATGTGCTGGAAGTGAATTTCCCCTGTCTCACTAGCTGCTGCCTATCCATCAGAAAGCTGGTAATCCACTGACAGATAGACATGGGAACAGAGTGTTGGTGTAACTTTGTCTGGAGAATGGCCGGGATGATGGTGTTGAAAGCTGAAGTCTACAAAAAGATCCTTGCATATGTCCCTGGTCTGTCCAGATGTTGCAGGAATTTTTATTTTTTATTTTTTTAGTATATTTTTTTGGACTCAAGATGGCGCCGAGTATGGCTGCTGCGTTGCGAGCTCCGATACAACACTGTGGTTTATTGTTTGTTCTGTTTACAGTTATTTGTTTTTTGTCTTGGATGTTGTCTGCCATATTGTTTACAACAGACAAACGCTTTTGGATATAGGTTCTACAATTACACATCGAAAACCGGACTTCAAATTCCTCAACGCCGACCCGCTGTTTACAAACACGCCGGTGGAGCCCTTTGTCTGGGCTGCCCGGCCGTGGAAACGCAGAAGGAAAAGGGGAAAAAGAGCCGGCGTTCTCATCAGAGTAAGACGTCGTGCAAACCGACCCCAGCTACCAGTATACTACTGGCAAATGTTCAGTCTCTGGACAACAAACTCTGCGAGCTGAGAGCGCGGATCTCTTTCCAACGAGAGACGAGGGACTGCTGCGTTATATGCCTTACAGAAACCTGGCTGGCTGCGGAGATTCCAGACTCGGCCATCGAAATCACGGGCTTTTCCATGCACCGAGTGGACAGAGCGAAAGACCTCTCAGGTAAAAGCAGAGGTGGTGGTGTATGTTTTATGATCAACAAATCATGGTGTGATCAGAGGAACGTACATTTCATCAAGTCTTTCTGCTCTCCTGATCTGGAATATCTCATGCTTCTGTGTCGACCATTCTGGCTACCGAGGGAATTCACAGCGCTCATTATCACAGCTGTGTACATCCCCCCACAAGCCGACACAGATCGGGCACTCAGGGAACTGTATGGGTGTATAAGTGAGCAGGAAACCGCGCACCCTGAGGCTGCGTTCATTGTTGCCGGGGACTTCAAAAAAGCTAATTTTAAAACAATAGCACCAAAGTACCACCAACACATAAACTTCAACACACGAGGGGACCGGGTTTTAGATCACTGTTACTCTCCTTTCCGGTATGGCTACAAATCCCTCCCCCCCCCCATTTGGCAAATCGGACCACTCTTCCATTCTACTTCTACCTGCTTATAGGCAGAAACTGAAACGGGAAGCACCCACCCTCAGAACGATCCAGTGCTGGTCGGACCAATCAGACTCTGCGCTACAAGACTGTTTTGATCACGCGGACTGGGAGATGTTCCGGTCCACCTCTGACTACGACATCGAGGTTTACGTTGACAGCGTAACGTGTTTCATCAGGAAGTGCATAGAGGATGTTGTTCCAACCAAAACAATACGGATATACCCCAACCAGAAACCATGGGTTAACGGCGAGGTTCGCGCAGCACTCAATGCGCGGTCCTCCGCTTTGAATTCTTCTAACACGGAGGAGCGTAAACAAGCCAGTTATGCCCTCCGTAACACTATCAGTGCAGCCAAACGCCAGTACAGGCACAAACTTGAAGGTCAGTTCAACACCAATGACTCTAGAAGTATGTGGCAGGGAATTAATACCATCATGGACTACAAACGGAATAAAGACACCGCTGCATCTCTCCCGGACGAACTTAATACATTTTATGCTCGTTTCGAGGACAACACCACCGCCCTCGCGGAGAGAGCACTCGCGGCTGACTCTACAGAGGTTGATTCTCTCTCCGTCTCTGTTGTGGATGTAACCCGATCCTTCCGACGGGTGAACATCCGTAAAGCCGCGGGTCCAGACGGCATTCCGGGCCACGTCATCAGAGCATGCGCGAATCAACTGGCTGGTGTTTTTACGGACATTTTCAACCTGTCCCTCTCCCTGTCTGTAGTCCCCACATGCTTTACCACATCAACCATTGTGCCTGTACTGAAGCAAGCCACAACCACTTGCTTAAATGACTCGCGTCCTGTTGCTCTGACCCCCATCATCAGCAAATGCTTTGAGAGGTTAATCAGAGATTACATCTGCTCTGTTCTGCCCCCCTCTTTGGACCCATTGCAGTTTGCCTACCACAACAACCGCTCCACTGATGATGCCATTGCATCTACACTACACACTGCTCTCTCCCACCTGGAAAAAAGGAACACATATGTGAGAATGCCGTTTGTAGACTACAGCTCAGCATTCAACACCATAGTGCCCTCCAAGCTTGATATGAAACTCCGAGCTCTGGGCTTAAACAGCTCACTGTGCAGCTGGATCCTGGATTTCCTGTCATGCAGACATCAGGTGGTTAGAATGGGCAGCAACATCTCATCACTGACCCTCAACACTGGAGCCCCGCAGGGCTGTGTTCTCAGCCCACTCCTGTATTCCCTGTACACACATGACTGTGTGGCAACACATAGCTCCAATGCCATCATTAAGTTTGCTGACGATACGACGGTGGTAGGTCTGATCACTGACAATGATGAAAGAGCCTACAGAGAGGAGGTGCACACTCTGACACACTGGTATCAGGAGCACAACCTCTCCCTCAACGTCAGTAAAACCAAGGAGCTTGTGGTGGACTTCAGGAGGAAAGACGGAGAACACAGCCCCATCACCATCAATGGAGCACCGGTAGAGAGAGTCAGCAGTTTCAAGTTCCTCGGTGTCCACATTACTGAGGAACTCACATGGTCCGTCCACACTGAGGCCATGGTGAAGAAGGCTCACCAGCGCCTCTTCTTCCTGAGACGGCTGAGGAAGTTTGGAATGAACCACCACCTCCTCACACGGTTCTACACCAGCACTGTAGAGAGCATCCTGACTGGCTGCATCACCGCCTGGTACGGCAATAGCACCGCCCACAACTGCAAAGCCCTGTAAAGTGTGGTGCGAACTGCCAGAAATATCATCGGAGGTGAGCTTCCCTCCCTCCAGGACATATACACCAGGCGGTGTGTGAAAAAAGCTCGGAGGATCATCAGAGACTCCAGCCACCCGAGTCATGGGCTGTTCTCACTGCTACCATCAGGCAGGCGGTATCGCAGCATCAGGACCCGCACCAGCCGACTACATGACAGCTTCTTCCCCCAAGCAATCAGCCTGTTGAACACTTGATCTATCAGGATCAAAAATTAGCACCGCACTTTATTAATCTATAATCTCACACTGGACTGTCAACATATTCTCCTCAATATACTACTTCATATATATATATATATATATATATATATATATATATATATATATATATATATTTATATATATATATATATTTCATATACTCTTACTTATTGTATTGTATATTGTGTATTCTATATTACGTGTATTGTTTACTGTACATTGTATATAATTATTGTGTCGTGTAAGTATGTTGTTTACTGTAATTGGTATATGTGTCGTCACTGTCATGACTGCTATGTTGCTCGGAACTGCACACAAGAATTTCACCTACTGTTGCACTTGTGTACATGGTAGTGTGACAATAAAGTGTTTTGAATTGATTTGATTTGATGATGCAATCCCATTGTGAACTGGGTTGATTGGAGCAATGGAGGAGTCAGGAGACAACGAGGCAGGTTTAAGTTCAGTCCTTTTATTGTTCCCTTTTTTTCCAAGCACACAAAATCGACGGTCACCGTCGATAACAACTGAGTGTTCCTTTGTGAAGCTATATGTATGTGTATGTGTGTATATATATATATATATATATATATATATATATATATATATATATATAGGAGCACTCTTGCGACACACTCTCTCGCTGTCGTGCTTTCTTGTCTCTCTCTCCCGGTCTCGACATTTGGCGTTCCTTAAATGTCTCTCTCCCTATCACTATAATAAGACACAGGTGTTAGAGGTAATTACAAACCAGGTGACAAGCCTTACCGCTCTCTCTCTCTCTCTCCCGCAGACCGACACATGACCACGCCCCCCATGCCACATGCCCCCACCGCTGACTCAGGCCGGGGCAACATCCGGCCTGCCCACTCCCCCCCCCATTTCTGGAGAGAAAGTCAGCCACAACCATCTGCGCCCCCGGCCTCTGGGTGATCCACGCGTTAGTATCCTTCATGCGGTGGAGCCACTACAGAGGGGGCGCAGATGGTTTTTTCTCGGGACATTGGAGTTAAAGGGATCTGACAATACCCCTTTGTTCAGTCCAGCTTCGAGTAAAATTGAGCCGCGCCTAACCGATCGAGTAACTCATCAATTCGCCGCATTGGATAAGTGTCAAATTTGGACACCGCGTTCACTTTCCGATAGTCAACACGGAAACGGACCAAGCCGTTGCTCTTCGGTACCAGAACTACCAGGCTGGAGCTGTTGACCATCAATTACTTTCACTTGATCGAAGGCGTGCCTGAGGGACTCGTCATGCGACTGCTCCAGAGGGAAATCCCCCTCAGGGTAACCCCTGAGGACGGGAACTCCCTCGTCTGCGTCAACTTGACGCGGAGCCGACGTTGACGGCCCCTGCACCGCCTCCCCAGCTATAGTATCACACGCCACACCCCGCGCCACCACTCTGCAGGACCCATCCACACACTTTACCCTCAGTAAATTTTTTAAACCGGGCAAATTGGTTCCCAGGATTAGTGGACGGGTGAGCCTCGGCTCTATGCCTTTTCCCCCTGAATCGTATCTCAACGGTAACCACTGGATACTTCTGAATGTCCCCATGCACACACCTTACCCTCACCAATTTATTTTTATCCAATGCCCCGCCTTGCACCAAGCGTTCGTGGATCGAGGTTTGCGAACAACCTGTATCCATCAAAGCTTGATGTGTATCCCCCTTCACCCTTACCGGTATGCAATACATTCCTGCCCGATCGGGGGCGGCCTGTGGAGCGTCGGGGATCCGAACCAGTGTCCCCACCGACATCACTGTACACCACTCCTGGCCATGTCCGGCTTCCCCGCAGCTCCAGCAGACCGGCCACACTCGTGGGCCGGGCTCGCCAACCTGGGAGAATAGCGGAGAGAGACAGGGGGGTTTGAAGGAGCAAAAAAGGGAAAGGGTCCTCTGAACCGGGGACAGGGTCTGGGCGGGCCTCCCCACATTCGAGGAGCCGGAATTTGGCAGGAGTGAGGGGAACGGGGGGAAGGGAGGGAACACAAGACACAGGGAGTGGAGAGAGAGAGAGAGAGAGAGAGAGAGAGAGAGAGAGAGAGAGAGAGAGAGAGAGAGAGAGAGAGAGAAGATACTGCCTCGCCACCTCCTGGGAACGCCGCCATGTAGTCCTCTGCCAGCTGGATGGCCCCATCCAACGACAGGTATCAAATTCAAGGTTCTGATGCTGGCACACAGAACTGTCACTGTGTCTGCTCCAGTGTACCTAAAATTATTTCTGCAGAGCTACGTACCCACCAGAAGCCTACTGTTGGTTAATGAGTGATGCCTTGATGTACCAACACAAAGAGGCACAAAAACCCTTTCCTGGACTTTCAGATTCACTGTAACTCGTTGGTGGAATGAGCTTCCTTACTTCATCCGTGAAGCAGACTCACTTTCTGTCTTAAAAAAATGGCTTTATATGGGTTGGTAGAGGGAGGGGGTGGGGTAACCTTCTCAGTTTTTTGGCTTTCATATATGCCAAAGATAATATAAGTTTTGGAGACAGAAAAAAAGGGCTTATGTTTACTTTGTGGAATGTCAAGGGTCTGAATCACCCCAATAAAAGGGGAAAAATGATTTTGCAGTTAAATTCAGTGTCTGCAGGTATAATTTTTTTCCAGGAATCCCACCTGAATAATGGAGGAGGGAGATGGAGGAGTCACTGCCGGCCGCCTAGATGCGAAGGAATGGCACTGTCCACCTGGGGAGGAGCAGGCTTTGTCCGCCAGAATTTGGATTGGTCGAGGACCAGGCTATGGCGTGTTGGGAATCGGCGAGCAATTTTTTTCTCAATGCCTTGACCTTTCCCTCTCCTCTTTTCCCTCCCCTTGTCTCCCTTCCAGGTCTTCAAAGGTGGGGAAAGCCTGCCAGCAGGCACGCCTGTAAGGGCATGTACGAAGGGATGTACATCATGCTGGGGTTTCCCCGGCCTGAAACAATGGAGGGAGGAATGTGACGGGGGCGGGCCGTTAGTCAGCACGGCAGCTGCCATGTGTGTTTATGTTTATGTCTTTTTACGTTTTCGTTAAACATTATTTTGACTGTTCAGCCTGTTCCTGCCTCATCCTTGCCCATCTCTATACTGTTACAGTAGATATTTGGAGACGTTTTCATCCTTCTGATCTAGACTATTTATTTAATTTGCACGTTTATTGTAATCTATACACAAATTGATTATTTCTTGATAGATACGAATGTAATATCCATGGTCCTCAATCACAAATATCATGATATTTTGATCTCTGACCACTCACCCCTTACGTTTGATCTTAATCTTACTGATTTACATTCATCTCGACAGTTTTGGAGAATGGATCCTATATTTATTAATGACCCTAAATTTTGTGAATATATGCAATCTCATATAGAAATGTTTTTTGAGATGAATGACACTCCAGATGTATCTCCAAGTCTGCTTTGGGAAACATTGAAAGCCTTTCTAATGGGATGTATTATTTCATACCAGGGCGCTAAAAATAAAGAAATAAAGAAAATGCATGGAACCCCTTTTCCAATGCATGGATTTTAATAAAAAAATAATTCAGGCTAGAATACAATAAGATTCCCTCCGCAAAAATCTGTTGATCATTTATTTACAAGAAACAAAAATACTTTGAGTTTGGGGAGAAACCACAAACTGCTAGCCAGATAGTTAAGCAAACTAGAAAGTGACCAGGCAATTTATAAGGTTAAGACTAAATCTGGCTCACTCGCTACCACATCTTTAGATATCAACGATGACTTTATAAACTATTAATCAATGATCTATTCCTCTAGTTCAGCTTTGGACTCAAATGCAATTGATAGGTATCTAAACTAATGTAATTTGCCCTTTCTCTCCTTAGAGGATTGCCCCTCCCTAACTGAAGATATAACTTTGGAGTTAAGAGGTACAATAAAGTCAAGACTTCAGGCCCAGATGGGTTACCCGCCGAATCATACAAAATGTTTGCATACATTCTATCTCCCTTCTTACTTAAAATGTTTTCACATTCATTAGAGACTGTTTTTGCCACAAACACTTAATAAATGTTATTGCTGTTATTCCTAAAAAAGACAAGGACCCAGAAGAGGTTAATGGATACAGGCCCATTTCCTTTCCTAACGTGGACCAAAAATTACTTACCCTGGCAATTGGCCTTGGTAGTTGATTATTTTATTAATTCTAATCAGAATGATTTATACCTCATAGGAATTTGCTTCATAACACCAGGCGCATACCAAAGTTGGCTCAGGAGGATCATGTCATAGTCTCTCTTGATGCTGAAAAGGCATTTGATCTGGGTAGAATGACCTTATCAGTTTTAGACAGATTTAACACTTTTAAATCAGTTTAAATCAGATCTTTTTAGACAGGTATGAGATAGGGCTGTCCCCTATTGACTCTCTTATAGAACCACTTGCTGAAAAGATTCACGTTAATCCTAATATTGTAGTGGTGGTGGTGTAGTGGTCTAAGCACATAACTGGTAATCTGGTAATCAGAAGGACACTGGTTTGAACCCCACAGCCACCACCATTGTGTCCTTGAGCAAGGCACTTAACTCCAGGTTGCTCCAGGGGGATTGTCCCTGTAATAAGGGCTCTGTAAGTCACTTTGGATAAAAGCGTCTGCCAAATGCATAAATGTAAATGTAAATGTAATATAGGTTTCAATACATCAAATACATTTAATAAGATATCTCTTTATGCAAATTACATTTTGTTTTATGTTACCTTGTGCAAGGCTACTGATTAGCCTGGCTTTAATTGAAACATTTGGAGCTTTCTCAGGGTTTAAAATGAATTGGAAAAAAGTGAATTTATACCTCTTGAGGTAAAAGATCTGTCACTGTTACTGTTATGATCCCTTGTTGTCTGCTCCGTGTTTTCTGTTTCACTCGTCACTGCTCAAGTTCCATGTCACGTTTTCCTTGTTGTCCGCC
Organism: Xyrauchen texanus; assembly: GCF_025860055.1. Taxonomy (NCBI): domain Eukaryota; kingdom Metazoa; phylum Chordata; class Actinopteri; order Cypriniformes; family Catostomidae; genus Xyrauchen; species Xyrauchen texanus. Next base: position 1,536,414 of record NC_068302.1, on the reverse strand, counting down.
CCGTGTTTCACTGTCTTTGTATTAAAACTACATTTCCCATCTTTCCCGGCCCTCACTGCCAGCACAGTGTTATTGTCCGCACCTGTTCGTTATTTTGTTATCACCGTGTCTGTTTATTTAAGCCCCGCTGTTTTTCCTTTCAGCTGTCAATCGTTATCGTTTCATGTCGTGCCTATGCCCCTGTTTCCTGCCCTTCGTGAATGTTCTACCAGCTGTGTGTTCTTTTGTGTTAGAGTTAGTTTTTCCCATCGAGGACTTTTCTTTGCATTTACTTATTTGTTATTTATAAATAAAACCGCATTTGGATCCAAACCACCCGTCTGCTTTCTCCTGCTTCCCACACCCATAACAGTTACAATCTATCCCTTTTATAGTTTCTCCAAAGAAATTTACTTATCATGGTATTGTAATCTATTATTCTCTATTAAATGCTAATCTTATTCTTTTTTTAACAAATTGCGAGATAATATACATATCTGGAGATCTCTTCCTATTTCCTTAATAGGAAGAATCAAAGCAATTAAAATGCTATTTTTAGCCCAATTTTTACAAATGTTTCTACCCAAATAATTTTTTAAATGTCTGGACTCCATTATTCTTCTGTTATTTGGGGATTATAAAAATCATACAATTAAGAAGGCAAATCTTTGTAAATCCAAACAAGAGGGTGGATTGGCCCTTTTAGATTTCCACCTGTATTGCTGGGCAACTAATATGAAAGTTATTGGGGTTGAGTAATTATGTTGATTACCCCATTTGGCTATGGCTAGAACAGGAACAGTGACATTATACATAGCACTATCCAAATGTGGAAGCAGATTACAAATAACTTTGGGATGAAATCTCTGTCCTTTCTTACTCCCTTTGCTGGGAATCTGTCCTTCCCACCATCTCAGCTCGATAGAGGATTTGCACAGTGGAAGGTCTTGGCTATAAATTGTTTAATTGGGGACCTTTATATAAATTAGGCTTTTGCATCTTTCGCACAACTACAAGAAGCATTTAAACTCTCTAGGGGTAATTTTTTTTTTAGGTTTCTACAACGTAGAAACCATATACACTTGCCTTCCTTTGAAAATGCCAAACCCACTGCCCTTGACAAGTGTCTAGACATGTGCAGGGGAGGCAAATTTAATTTCACAAATGTATGATCTACTAGCGCCCCAGCAATGAAGATAAATAGAGGAATTGGAAATAGTCTTGATGAGATGAATTATATTTCTATTAATACTAGACACTGCCTTATGCAATTTAAAATCATTCACAGATTACATTTGTGGGAGGGCGGAGGACGGGGTCAGGTCGTGATTCTACACACCCGGTCCCTTATCAGGCTAATCAAGCCTCCGAGAGGGATAAAGGTTGAGGATTGTGCGGGAGAGAGAGATAGTTTACTGACATGTCCGTCATGTGTGTGTGTTTGTTTAAGTTTATCATTAAAAATATTATTTAGATTGTCAAGCCGGTTCTCGCCTCCTCCTTTCCATTGACTGCTTTACTGTTATTCAAAGAAGAAATTACATAACATTTTCCAAGAAATGTCTCCACTTTGTGACAAATGTAAAACAACTGAGGCTGATCTTTCTCACAGCTTGGTTCTGGGTGCCAAAATACAGAGTTATTTTGTGAACCTTTTAAAGTACTTTCAGAATTACTTGGAGTTTAAATTGATCCATATCCTCTTATTATTATCCTGGGAGTGACCAGTTTTAGGTTGACATTAAGTACTGCTCAACACAGTCTATTTGTTTATGGGTTAATTACAGCCAAAAAGCTGTTGCTGTTTTGGAAGTTCCTGCTGTTAAACTGTGGCTCAAATAATAAACTTCAACTCTGCACCTGGAACAAATTCAATTTTGTTTGATGGGCAAACTTACCCATTTGGTAAGTACATTGTATCTTGAAAAGGTATAGAGCTGGAGTTGGAGTGGGTTGGGGCATTGTTGGGGTTTTTCTTTCTACTTACTATTTTCTATTTCTGTAATGGAAAGGGGTTCACAATTTCTGTAACATTATGTGAAAGTCTTATTTATTGATTCCCAATAAAAAAGAAAATTACCTGAAAAAACAAAACAATATATATATTATAATTATCTGGGATGTTGAGTTATGCTTCATGCCACCCTTGAATGAGTCTGTGTCACCACAGGGCCACCCCAGTCAAACCTCTGAGGTGGTGGTCCCATAGACAATCTATGAGTGGTACACTGGCAAGAAGACGAGGCATTTTTTTTAACGGATGTCTAGGAGATGCTTCATTATGCTGAATAAACTGCTTTTGTGAGGAAACAGCTCATCATTTAATGAACTGACCGCCTGTCCACCAACCTTTAACTTGTTTTACTTGGAATTAACTGAGTGGAGTTTACTATGATCAAATTGATGTTTTAGTGAAGTCACAGACAATCTTGTGACAGGTCGGTGTAAATTTACGACTCTCCCCATTCATTTGTATGGTATTCGCAAACAGTGACTTAAGTTCATTACACACTAGTTGACCGTTACTCTCTCTCCCATAGTAAACGTGCGGTCACCTTATGTGCCACAGAAACCAGCATGCAGGCATCCTGAAAATCTTGTCTTGGAACATCCGTTTTGAATGTGTAATTAATTAGCAAAGTGGATTTACAGGTTATAGAGTTGTCAAAATCTATCATGAGTATATTAACGTGTTCAGGAGGAACGTGTAATAATAACTGGAAACAGAGCGAGAGATTTTAAACAAGAGTACTTCATTCATATATGCACAAGATCCTGTATTCACACTGTGGACGTACTGATGAGCCTCTGTGATCATGAAACTCCAAGAGACAAAGTCAATAAAAATATCTCTGTACAACACACCTCTGACCATCTTATCATTTCACTCACCCGACTGTGTTCCAGATAATGTGAGCAGATTTTATGAGAGTTAAACCAAGACTGGGGAAGGAGTGCCAGTATATTCACACACACACACACACACACACACACACAAGTACACGCGCGCACACACACACACACGTACACGCACACACACACAAGTACACGCGCTCACACACACACGTACATGCACACACACATATGCGTACAAGTGAAAGTGTACTTGCTGCATAAGTCCATTCATATTTGTAAGTAAAGGTCATAAAGCCCATTATATCTATATTTTAAACTTATTTCCTTTAAAAAAATATATTGAAATAAATAAATAGATATACCTATGGGAGGAGAAGACTCGGGTGGTGCTCCGGCGAAAACAAAATATATATATATATATATATATATATATACATGTTAATATAACAACGGCTGGACGGAAGAATTCAATTTCATATCTGGAATTCATATTGACAATACCCACCATTTGCAATGTGTGTCGCACTGATGTATGTATTTAGCCTGCCTGTGTCCCCCCCCACCCCCGTTGACAGGCATGATGCGTACACCTGGCCATGGAAGTGTCTATTCAATGTAAATGATCTTTTTCTTTTGTCTTCAAAATTCAAAAATGTAAAACCATCAAAATAACTAAACCATGCTTTAAACGACGGGTGTTCGTTAAAAAATGAGCTTGTTTTTCATGTCATGTTTATTCAGGTCTAAAATTTTTACCTTTTGTTCATTGTAATATTTGTATATTGTGTGTTTATAATGTACACCATATGATATTTTTATATTACTGATGGAATATCAGTGGGTATGTCTGAAAAATGACAAAAAAAGAGTAGTTATTAAGCACAAAATATTTATTTCTTTTTAATTAAACTTGTACACAGTCTCAAGCAGAGAACAGTGTACGTCATCAATCATTCATTCACAGGGTGCCAGAAAAATGAACAAACAATTGAATCCAGACATTATTGCCAGATATTTCAGCATTACACAGCAAGAACAGATTTAATATCACAAGTCTCTTCCTTTACTGGAAGTGTACCAGATCATTCTGCATAACATCCAATTCAAACTGAACTGAGGGAGTAATGTACATTAACAAGAGTAGATTATGCATCAAAACACAACATACAGTACATGAAATACAGCAGGACTGGCAGTTGTGTAGGTCACAGCCGTTAAAAGAATTCAGCATGGTTGTGGAGGAAACGGCCGGCTAAATCTACTCCACTTTAATAGCAATCCAAATGTACATTTCTGATAAAGATAACTGATTCTAAACCCAACAATGATTCAATTATACAAACACACAAATAGAAGTGTAAAGTATATGCTGGATTGTGTATTTTGGCTACCGACACTGTTTTATATATTGAATATTAACCCACTCAAATACAAACACACCACAATGCTTGCATTGTCTGGATCACTCAAGATCGATTATAAGCTTTTAATAGAGAGAAAAAACCTTTTATACAATAAATAATAGTTCAAACAAATGATCGCACTGCCCTGCTAAACGTCAAAACTGTGCAAGTGGTCATTTCAGAACCCAAAAATAAAACAGCAGCAGCTATGCCAAGCTAATTCAAATAATAGATTTCATAATATAGTAAATCAATTCATGTGCACATCAGGTTCTCCTCAACTTGTCACCGTAACAGCTGTGTTTTGTGAAGGAGGGTGAATCACATGCGGGGACACATCAGTCCTGCATTTGACATGCTGCTACATTCAGACGTTCCTCAATACTGACTTCAAAAGTAGATGCTGTGTTTCACTGTACTGAAGCAGGCTTTTCTGCAACACTCAGATACAAGCACAGAAAATACTCCAAAATACATCTGATCAGTCATTCTTAATGATGCGTTACATGTACACACAAGCTGTTTGCATCTATAAACACAACTCCAACATACGTTCAAGAACTGTGTGCTTAGTTCATTTGAGTACAGTGTGGTATTGCTTATGAAAGTGCTCGTGACCAATCAGAAACTCAAGTGCCAGTGGCTGGAGCAGAATTGAGTTTTATTGACTTGCTCCTAGATAACATTACCATTGTGATGAACCTTTTACTGAATGTGAACTTGCTTCTTAAAGGGATTACAAAATGTAAACCACCACATCACAGCGGGGAAAAAGGATAAAAAAAAATGCAAAATGAAAATTGCTATTGTATTACACAATGAGATTTCAACTAAACTTTTTGAGTTGATTCACATTTTTAAAGGAAAAAGTCATTATTTATCAAGGCACTACATTTCTCCTGAATTAATATGTTGCTATGTTGGGCATTTGTCCTGTGGTTAGAAATGGTCATTTTTCAAATGCTGGACATCATGTAAAATAGCAACTGAAAACTTAAAATGCAAGATGTAAATTTAATAAATATGTTTTAAAGGAATATTCCAGGTTCAATTCAAGTTAAGCTCAATTGACAAATTTGACGCATAATGTTTATTACCAAAATAATAATAATAATTTCAACTCATCCCTCGTTTATTAAGAAAAAACTGTTCCAGTGAGACACTTCCAATGGAAGTCAATGGGGTTTAATCTGTAAACATTACAATACTGTTTCAAAAGTATAGACACAAGACATAAACAATATGTGTGTAAACATGATTTTACTGTCATACATTAGCTTACAGGGCTTACCATAGTTGTGCCATCATGGCAACTAAGTTGTAAAATATGATATCTTTCCACAGATGTGGTTAGTACGTGATTTTAACACACTTAAATAATGTTAACACACATACTGTTTATGTCTTGTGTGTATACTTTTGAAACAATGAGTATTTTAATGATTATAGATTATTGACTTCCAAAATGTTGAATTATGGGGGGAAATCCTAAAGGACAAAGTCTTGTAGTATTCTCAGTCTTAACACACCTCAATACAGAATAAGATCTCTGTTTAGAAAAAAATAGAACAAAATAAATGTGCAAGCAGTGCCACAGGACTCATCTGAGACCAAAAAACACACTTGTCATGCCCAAATTCACAAACTCACACCTTCTATTTACAGGCTCAAAAGCTTCGTCCAGATGTGTCGACCATTAAACTACAATCCAAGCACAGAAGAATCCAAGAACCTGTAAGCTGAACCTAAAGCCAAGCTAAAAATGTAGTAAACACAGCAGTATGGGGTATTGCAGGGACTCCACAAACTAGTTGGTGATTCGTTCATTCAGGGGAAACCAAGTGTCGTGTCCATGTCGGTAACCAGTTGTGGTAGAACTACCGTGATTATCCAGCTGCATTGATTAACATTACCCATAAACATTGTTTGTTGCCGTTTCTGAACTGTAGTGGTGTCGCTCTCATGCAGTCCTGGCTTTGCTGGTGCACATCGGGTTTTTTGGACTTTTGACCACCAAAGGAAATGGCTGCAGTGCTGGGCTGGACGTACCAGGGTATGGCACCAAACCATCTGTGGAAACCATGCCCACTGGACTAATCGCACCAAGTGGACTGGTCAAACCAGACCACTGGTTTGGATACACGGCGGCTGGCATCATTCCAGGGATGGGGGCATTGGGCATCAGGTAACTGCCCCACTGGAGGATGGGAGAGGGGGTGCTTGCGATGCCATGAGGCATAATAGGACCCAGAGCTGCTGATAGCGGACACGAGAGAGGCAGATGAAACTTCATAACCGCTTGAGGAATCGAGCCCCTTATCTAGAAGAAAAGAGATCATGAAGTGAAAATGCCAGCCTGATCTCAGGAAAATCAGGTGACTGTCATGACATTTTTGCAAAATGACATTACGTGGTTCATTACATGTATCACAGCAGTTTCGAGGTGAAATATCCACTGTGTGGCGCTAAAAGAGAGTTGAATGTTCTCTTAAAGAGATGAGGTTTACTAGTCCACTAGAGGTCACAACGAATACATTAAAAACAAACAGCACCATGTTGTATTTTGAGGTAAACCGATACATAGTTTTTTAACCAATTAATCAGTGCCGATAGTTGCTTTTTGGAACTATCGGTTATCGGACACAAATCCATGCTGATAGTCGTAGGCATTTAATTTTTTCCCCCACATTTTTTTATTCCTGATCAACAAACCTCCTCTGGTCAAATATATACTTACAAAACCCTTCATCTGGTGACAATACAGCCTTTTTTGTAAATACTTGCATATAGAGCATTGTAACAAAGCTAAAGTCAAAGTATTTTAAACTTGTTTATATTTAAAAGTCCCACATTCTGTACCAAAACTTCTTACTACTCTGGTTATTATTTGGATATGTGTTGCACAATAAACTGCTTTTACATTTTTTAAAATTTTTAAACTCTTTTAGCCTCATTGTCTGTGCCCTTCATAGAAAGGAAAGACTAAGACAATTTTTATTATTATTCTATAAATAAAAGAAAAAACTACTGGCCGATTAATTAGTTATCGGCTTTATCCACAACCTTAGTTATCCGTATGGGCAAAATCCACTATCGGTCGACCTCTAGTTGTATGGTTTATTATTGCAAAGAACGTACCTGTCTATTAAAAAAAGCACATTCCATTTTAAACTAAAGTGGATAAGATTTACAAAAAACAAAAGATTCTCAAATCTTAATGTAGCACTGTTCTAATGAAGGAGGACAGGAAACAGGTCTTCCTCTCAAGGTAAGTCCTTTTAATTATATTTTGCACACACAATACAAATAACAAACACTGGTTCTGCTTGTGGTCTCTCTCCCCGTCTGGAGGCTCTGTGTCTGTTTTTATGCCGCTCTCCTCGTGCTCACTGGAATTAGAGACAGGTGTTTAGGCATAATTTAGCTCAGGTGTAAGCGCCCTTACCGATTTCCTCTCCGGACGGGCGCTTGACCACGCCCCGCTGCCACATACCCCCACCGCCCGACTCAGGCCGGGCACCATCTGGCCTGTCTACCACTCCCCCATTCCTGGAGAGAAAGTCGGTGACAGCCATCTGCACCCCGGTCTGTGGACCACCTTGAATTTAAAGGGCTGGAGAGCCAGATACCAACGGGTGATCCGGGCGTTAGTATCCTTCATGCGGTGGAGCCACTGGAGTGGGGCGTGATCCGAGCAGAGGGTGAAGGCCCGCCCCAGCAGGTAATACCGGAGGGTGAGGACCGCCCACTTGATGGCCAAACACTCCTTCTCCACAGTGCTGTACTTAGTCTCCCTTAAGGAGAGCTTACGGCTAATGTACAGCACCGGGCTCCTCCCCTCCACCACCTGCGAGAGTACGGCCCCCAGCCCTCTGTCTGAAGCGTCCGTCTGCAAAATAAAAGGGAGAGAGAAGTCAGGTGCATGAAGAAGCGGCCCCCCACAAAGTGCGGCTTTAACCTGCATAAACGCCTGTTGACACCGCTCCGACCATTGAACCGGATCTGGAGCCCCCTTTTTAGTGAGGTCAGTCAGCGGGCTGGTGACATCCGAATAATTAGGCACAAACCTTCTATAATAGCCAGCCAGCCCCAGGAACTGCCTCACCCCCTTTTTGGTCTTCGGTCTAGGGCAAGTCGCAATCGCCGCGGTCTTATCAATTTGGGGCCGCACCTGGCCATGACCCAAGTGGAACCCCAGATACCGTACCTCCACACGCCCAATCGCGCACTTCTTAGGGTTTGCCGTGAGCCCCGCCCGCTGCAGCGATCTCAGGACGGCCCTCAGATGTTGCATGTGCTGCTGCCAATCATTGCTATAAATGATATCATCTAAATAGGCAGCGGCGTACGCGGTGTGCGGTCTGAGGATCCGATCCATGAGTCGCTGAAACGTGGCTGGTGCCCCAAACAAACCGAAAGGCAGCGTCACAAATTGGTGTAACCCAAACGGCGTAGTGAAGGCTGTTTTCTCACGGGACATTGGTGTCAAGGGGATCTGCCAATAACCCTTTGTTAAATCCAAGGTCGAATAAAATCAAGCAGTGCCTAACCGATCGAGCAGTTCATCAACACGGGGCATTGGGTACGCGTCAAATTTAGACACCGCGTTGACTTTTCTGTAATCCACACAGAATCGAACAGACCCATCACTCTTGGGAACAAGAACAACCGGGCTGGACCAATCACTGTGGGATTCCTCTATTACGCCCATATCAAGCATCGCATCTAATTCTTCCCGTACTATTTTCTTTTTATGTTCGGGTAAGCGATAGGGGCGGCAACGCACCACCGCGCCCGGCTCGGTCTCGATGTGGTGCTGTATGATGTTTGTACGGCCCGGTAGAGGGGAAAACACATCCGCAAATTCCTTTTGTAATTCAGAAACCTCTGTGAGCTGCCGCGGTGAGAGTTGGTCTCCACAAGTAACCGGAGTGTTGAGATTGTAGTTTTTGTTTACCTCCGGCCCGAGCTCCGCCCTCTCCAGAACTACCGTGGCCAACGTCACAGAGGCTGCCTCCTCCCTCCATAATTTCAGGAGGTTGAGGTGATAAATTTGACGTCGCGCCCTCTATCGGTACGTTTAACCTCATAATCGAGATCCCCGACTCGTCGTGTGACCTCAAAGGGTCCTTGCCACTTGGCGAGTAATTTAGAGCTTCGATGTTGGGAGTAATACAAGTACCTTATCTCCCGGTGCAAATTCCGTAGCCGAGCACCCCTGTCATACAGCCGGCGTTGGCGTTCTTGAGCTTGGAGCAAATTCTCCTGTGTTAATCGCCCCAGTGTGTGGAGTTTTGCTCTAAGATCGAGAACGAACTGAATTTCATTTTTACTATTAGAAGGTCCCTCCTCCCACGCCGCGGATGACGTCAAGGACACAGCGGGGTGTCGCCCGTACAGCAGCTCAAATGGGGAGAACCCGGTGGAGGCTTGTGGGACCTCTCGTACTGCAAACAACAGGGGTCTAGCCACTTATCCCAATTTCTAGCGTCCTCGTGTACGAATTTACGAATCATGTTCTTGAGCGTTTTATTAAATCGTTCCACTAGGCCATCTGTCTGCGGGTGGTAAACGCTAGTACGAATCGATTTGATGCCCAAGAGCTCGTAAAGTTCACGAAGTGTTCGTGACATAAAAGTCGTGCCTTGATCGGTGAGGATTTCCTTCGGTATCCCCACCCGGGAGATTATCTTGAAGAGTGCCCCTGCAACACTACATGCGGAGATGTTGCTCAGAGGCACTGCTTCCGGATATCGCGTTGCGTAATCCACTAGGACTAACACGAAGCGATGTCCGCGTGCTGACCGTTCTAATGGCCCGACGAGGTCCATCCCAATTCTCTCGAAGGGGACCTCGATTAATGGTAGAGGGCACAATGGCGCTTTTGGGGTGGCCGGTGGGTTTACCAGCTGACATTCACGGCACGCCGCACACCACCTGCGGACGTCACCGCCAATGCCCGGCCAATAGAAACGGGCTATTAGACGGAGAAGTGTTTTCCGTTCCCCTAGGTGACCGGCCATAGGATTGTAGTGAGCCGCCTGGAAAACCATTTCCCGGCGGCTTCGTGGAATCAATAATTGTGTCACTTCCTCCTTTGTTTGAGCATCCTGCGTCACTCTATATAACCGATCTTTAATCAAAGCAAAGTATGGGTATGCAATGGCGACGCCCGGCCGGAGCTATTGACCATCAATCACTCTCACTTGGTCAAGAGCATGTTTAAGAGTTTCGTCCCGCGACTGCTCTAGAGGAAAGTCCCCTTCAGGGAATTCCCTGAGAGGAGGGGCGGCCACCTCGGCCCTTTCCTCGTCATCCCGAGCAGCCGAGGACGGTCCCGGCTCCGCCTCCCCTGCCAAAGCATCGCACACCGCACATCTCTTTATGCAGGACCCATCCGCACAAATACCCTCTAATATATCTTTAAAATTCGACCAATCAGTACCCAAGATTAGCGGATGGGTGAGGCGGGAACTAACCGCTGCCTCCACACTATGTTTTTTTTCCCTAAATATAATCGCCAACGTCACCATGGGATATTTGTGAACATCCCCATGCACACACCTCACCCTCACCAGTTTAGATAAACCCAAAGCCCGGGTTGAACCAAGCGTTGGTGGATGGTGGTCTGATTGCAGCCGGTATCCAGCAAAGCTTGGTAAATACCCCCTGATCCTTACCGAATCCGGTATGCTCCAGCCCGATAGGGGCAGCCTGCGGGACGCCGGAGACCCGCACCACCGTCCCCACCTCCATCAGCGGACACTGATCCCGGAAGTGGCCCGGTCTCCGCACCTCCAACAGGCCGGCCCAGGCGTTGCGGCTGCACTTGTGCTGGCGGGCGCCCCACCTGAGGAGGAGAGCGGCTGAAAGACGGGGAATGGGAGGGCGCTTCTCCCACGGCCGGGAGCAGGTCTCTGGAACCCTCCACGCCTGCGCGGGGCAGTAACGGGCCCTGGGGAGAGAACAGAAGGAGAAAACACAGGGGAGGGGCGAGGGCATGAGCAGATACAAGGGAAGGGGAGAGAGAGAGAGAGAAGAAGAGGGCTCGTCCGCCCTCGGGATCGCCGCCAAGTGGTCCTCCGCTAGCCGAACAGCTTCCTCCAGCGACGCCGGGCGATGGCACTGGACCCACCCCGCCATCTTCCGAGGCAGCCGTTGAACGAACTGTTCCAGTACCACCTGGTCGATTACTCCCTCGACGTCGTGGTCCCCCGCGAGCAGCCAGCGCCGACAGGCGTCCCGGAGCCGTTGGGCAAACGCGAACGGCCGATCGGACTTCTCCAACTTCATGCCCCGGAAGAGCTGGTGATTCTCTTCCGGGCTCCGACCGACCCGTTGCAGAATGGCCCTCTTCAGGTCAGTGTAAGCCAGGAGATTTGTCGCCGGCAGTTGTTGTGCCGCGAGTTGAGCTTCCCCGGACAGGAGAGGAATTAGACGGGCTGCCCACTGTTCGGGCGGCCAGCCCCAGATTTCAGCCGTCCGCTCAAACAAGTCGAGGAAGGCCTCAGGATCATCTGCTGCCCCCATCTTCTGTAACGTGGGCGGGGGTAGCATAGAGCGGCTGTCCGGGGTCGCGGCTGTGGCCGGCTCCGTCTCCTGGCTGAGGAGGCTCCGGATGGCGAGCCGGTCCTCTGCCTGAGCCCGCATGATCTCAAAAAACCGGCGATCTTGGTCCTGCCGGAGCTCAAGCAGGGATTGCTGGTGGCCTTGATGCAGCGTCGCGAGGGATTGGAGGACTTCTGCCAGCTGGGAGGACTCTATGGGCGACTTTGCTCCATAATTCCCGGGTTTCGGCACCAGTGTAGCACTGTTCTAATGAAGGAGGACAGGAAACAGGTCTTCCTCTCAAGGTAAGTCCTTTTAATTATATTTTGCAAACACAATACAAATAACAAACACTGGGTCTGCTTGTGGTCTCTCTCCCCGTCTGGAGGCTCTGTGTCTGTTTTTATGCCGCTCTCCTCGTGCTCACTGGAATTAGAGACAGGTGTTTAGGCATAATTTAGCTCAGGTGTAAGCGCCCTTACCGCTTTCCTCTCCCAGACGGGCGCTTGACCACGCCCCCGCTGCCACACTTAAGTAAAAAGAAATACAAGAAAATAAATGCTTCGATGAATAGTTCTAGGTTAATTTGTGCTGCACTGTATACTGGTGCAATGGCACTACCTCAGACTCAAGCTGTATGAACAGTAGTAATATTCCCAGATAGTAGTGGTATTCAGTTGAACTCGCTTGTGGAGCTGCATTTGCGGCTCATACTGTACCTCACCCCAGTAAAAGCATGTATTTGGACCCAGTTGAGCTTTTCATACAGGATACTAGACAGAGCATAATAGAATTAAACACAATGCAGGGATCTTGATATGCACTTTTCCAAATGAAACTCCTTTTTAAGATTCATTGTGTATGCTGCACGGTGCTAATAAAAGAGCATGACCAATGACCAAGAGCTTCACTTAAGGGGCCAATTACATGAAACTGGTTTTTGCATACACCCGCACTGTATTACATTTTTTAATTAATTTTAAACATGAACTAGTTGGACATCTCTGATCAGTAAGCCATGTCTTGAGCAGAAGCACTGTGGTTTTTAGATGCCGTGTCAAACAATTCTCGAGACACCTGCATCGTGTTATATTCGTTCTGATCGTGCTTGTGCGAGCTAGGGCCAGTTGCATTCCCACCGTCACTTCCAGGGCTTCATCGTGCCTCCTCTAGGCTTTCTCTGAGCCAATAGCCACACCCTTACCCTTGGGAAAATCAAGGCCAACCGGGGATTTAGCCGGGTACAATGTCAGAATTTTGCAGAACCTGTCAGGATATGTATCCAGCGCACAACAGTACAGGTTCAGGAAAATAAGAAATAAAAAAAAATGCGGGCACAGTACAAATCTGTTAAAACGCACAATGGATAAAGCAGTTCCCAAAGAAATTATTTCCCATGGTTCGGTGAACTTTCATAGATGGTGTGCTTGGTCATCGTCCAGCTGTTAGTAGAGAGACCATTTGGGACACCATGGCAGCTACATTCGGTGAGTTGTCAATGCTTACTTATCTTGCTGTTTACATCCGATATAAACTCAATATTCTAGATAACTAGATAACATGATTCCTCAGCTTGAATTTCTCTCTTTCTTGTGAAATGAGCGAGGTGTGTGACGATGGAACCGGAACTGCATATTAAGGATAGGTTTTAGGGCAACGATGCAGGGTTATTGGCCCGATGGTGGGAATGCAGAAAGATTTTGGTCTTGTGGCTCGAGGTCCGAGGCTATTGGCCCTAGCTTCCTAGTTGATAGCCCAGGCTCGCATTGGCCCTATAGTGGAAAAGCGGCTATTGTTAGTGCTTGGCACTAATGCAAAGTTTTCTGTGAGGGCTAGATTTAGGGATAAGGTTAGGGGATAGAATATGTAGTTTGTACAGTATGAAATACATTATGTCTATGGAGAGTCCTCACGAACCACATATGCCTGTTTGTGAGTGTGTGTGTGTGTGTGTGTGTGTGTGTGTGTGCAAGCATCCTGTAACATACACTTTATATTTGTTTCAGATATCTTTATTTTTTTGAGTACTGGTATCTCTGTGAATCCAACTTATTTTTTATTCTGTTTATATGTGCATGTGAAAGGGCGTAGGGTGGGGCCGGGTCGTGATTCTGCACACCCAGCCCTTGATCAGGCTAATCAAGGGATAAAGGCCGACTGAGGATGGTGGTGCGACAGAGAGAGAGAGCGTTTACGGGCAGCTGTCCGACATATGTGTGTGTTTGTGTCTTTTGGTTTAAGTTCTCATTAAAACTATTATTTATGTTGTCAAGCTGGTTCTTGCCTCCTCCTTTCCATTAATACTGTTACACTGGTGCCAAAACTGGGGAAGGAGGGATACGCCGTAGTGGAGTTCTCGCCGCTACCATTCACCCCAACGGAGCAGCTGTAGCCATCTGCCGGGGGACGGAGAAGCCTGGGCGCCTGGAAGCGGAGGAATGGCCGCCGACCTCGAGGGGAGAAGGGGATCCTAGCCGACCGGCTTGAGCTTAATCACCATTGATAAAGAACCAATAATTGTCTTTAGGGAAATTACAATAGCTGCACATTCATTGCAATGATATGGCACATCCATAGACTTACATGATTACAATATTACTTTTCTTTTTACATGACAGCACACACAGATTTACGGCTACCCAAGATGATGCGAAGTTCATTTTCTTTGAGAACTGCCTCCTCCAACTTTTTGATACTTGTTCAGTGTGTTCACGTGTCTGTGATGTTCAGTCTTGAAGAAAGGGGACTTTAGTTGCCATTGGCCGAGACTGCTCACATTGTCAGTACGTAGACAATGGACGAGCCAACCTATTGTTGGCAGCACCGCTTTAGGCAACCTGCAGTTATCTGCTGCCATATACTTCACTGGTGCACCCTTCTTCAAATAAAAAAGGTATTTTTAAGAAGAAGGATATATATTTAATAACAGAGTGAGAGGATTCTTGAACCTAAATGTTTGTTTCTGGATTGTAGGTGCTCAGTGCAAAGCATATCAAGATGATTCAACAAAGAACATTTAGAAAGCATGCCAGCATGTACCTGGAACCTGCCATAGTGTTTAATGGAAAAAGGAACAGGAAGAAGTCATGCAGCACCTAAGCTTATAGTTGAGGTTGGTGGTGATATGAAAGCAGACTCACCAGGTAAAAATACTTTTGCTAAAGTTATATGCAATGGTGCCATGCTTTACTGTTTCTGAATTGTATGGATTATTTTTTTTTTTTACAACATTTACAGGACATTCAGCAAAGTATGGGTGCTACACTGTAATAGATCTTGGTAGCAATGTCATTTTAGACATTCAGCTGGTGCAGGTGAGTGACAATACATAAATCACACCAATTCTACAGTACCTGCTAGAAAAAAAACATCAACATACAGTGGCTCTCGGTTCTATTATGTCGAGTCAGATTGTACTGATACATTTCTTTTTAAATTCTGGAAATCATTTCCCATGTGGAGAGATTAGACCACAACATACATTTGTCCTGACAGTAATTCCTCTGTAATTTCTCTACAGATTGTTTGTGTCTTTTTTTATTGATCAAAGATGAATTTGATTGCCTTTAGGCTTTATTTTGGGGAAAAGGAACGGGAAAGGATCTCACAAGCCAGGAATATAACTCAGGTCAACCTGTACATGTCATGAGCACAGACCACTGGGCTACGGCACTGACAGACTGGAATGGAATTATTTATTGCTTTCTTTGTAGAGCAGTGAGGTTGGTGGTAGTTACAATATGGAGAAGGTAGGATTAATAAGAAGCCTTGAACTTTTGGATGCCCATGGGGTGAGGTTTGACTGCATTATCACAGACCATAACCCACAGATCCAGACATTTTCACACAGTTCTGCGATGTTTTGGCATCTGGAGAAAGGTAACATTTCCCTTTTCACTTCATATAACTTTTCCTTGTAAATTGCACTCCCATTTTTCACTTGTATTTAAGTGTTTTTTTACAGCCATCACATTTCATACCTTTCTATTTGTATTTGGCAGAGTTGTCCAAAAAGTTGGACCAGATTGCCAAAGACAAGGACTGCCAGTTGGTGAAAAAGTGGCAGCAGAGCATAAAGAATCATGTCTACTGGACTAGCAAAGTGGAATTCATTCATCAACCACATCAAGGATGTTAACATACAGCCCTGCATACCCAAAATGTGAACATCCACTCCGGACATATAAGGATTGCAGCAAGTGGTTCCAACCAGTTGCGCACATTACATTTTGTCCCCTAAACATAAGCTGATACAATGTTTTACCTATTTAAAGAACTACTGATAATTACTTACACTTTCTCAAATCTGTGATCTTATGAATCAAGGAACCAAAGCACTGTACAATGTAGAAAAGCTGCTTACACACTCTCTTTTTCTTCCTCTTCTTCTTCTTTTTTATTGGCGGCTCACATTCTAAAATAGAGCATTACCGCCATCTACTGTGAGTTACGGATCAGAGACTCTTTCCCTTCTCTCCCCAGACATTTCAGGACCTGTGCTTCCAATGGCGCTGCGTGTTCAGCTCCTCCATTTCAGCCCCAAGTCCCTCACTGCCCAGAGAGAGGAGGGGAAGAAAAAATAAACATTTATGGCCTAGCTATATTCTTTCAATTAACCGAGTTATATTCAGAAATTGTATTAATAGACTATCCCCTCTTACTGGATTTATAAGCTTCTTTAAGGATAATTGTTGTTCTCCTTTCTTCTATAATTCATCTGCTAGTTTATTTCTTTCCTCTTTATATCTGTTACACTGTATTAACCCTCTGGGGTCGACGGACGCGCCGGTGCATTCTGCTGGATTTTTTCATCATTACAGCGGAAACAACATAAAATTCTCTGTCATTTTGGGTTATACAGATAAGTGTAAGACATCATTAGAGACTATAATGGGGCTACTTTTATTTGTGTACACTCACAATAACAACAAAACCTTGTGCTTTTGTAAAATAAAGAAGATAAAAAGGGTGAGCTTTCAGCAGTCTCTGTGTTCACTAGCATATTTCAGAAACACGTCACAAAAATGAACTGAAACTCCGCAAATACTTATCACACAAACATGAAACATATGTCTAAAGAACGCTTAAAATGTCTACTTTTAAATAAAACAATTCAAATTTAAAACAAATATTCTCCTGCAATGTAATCTGTATGAAACAAAGCGATGTACAGTTTTTACTAGGCTATCTAATTATCTGTAATGTGATCACTCCCACCAGCAGAGCGCGTCATATGGTAATGTGCTGAGACGATCAATGCAAATGTACACGCCCCCGACTGTGAGGTTTAATGTAAACACAACTCAACTTTTCTGCGCATTTACAACGATACACAGATGAGAAAGCTCCAGGATAATATGGAAGAGTTAACATTTTAGTCAGAAGAAGAGTGGGACTCCGATGAACATTTGTATTTTGAAGAGAGACTTGATCCAGCCGTGGATACAATTTCGGACGAGTAAGTAATTTAGTTTTCATTAGTTGACATGCTATTTTATATAAACCTGTACATATTTTACTAGTGGGACTGTTTCCAGACTTGCCAGCCAGGATTCAGAGTATTGACATTTGAAATATGACTCCTAATAAGCAAGTTTTAGTTACATTTTTAAATGCTGTTTTGGCTAAAGCAGGTATTTAAATTGTATGCTGTATGATATAAATATGATATGTAATATGATATAAAAATAATATGAATGTTTAGATTATATTTTAATTAGTGTTTATGCTGACTCATTATCATCAACAATGCTTGTGCTTGCAAATATGGGTTCAGGTTAAATTAGTAAAATGCATTTTAAATATGCCCATATTAGAAAATCAGCATCTTATAATGATTTCTGAAAGATCATGTAACTCTGAAGACTGCAGTAATGATGCTAAAAATTCAGCTTTGATCACAAATTGCATTTTACAATATATTCAATCAATATTCATTACAGTTCACACCTCCTTGCATATGACCTTTCTAGCACTAAAAGTGTCTTACAAAAGTTCAATTACTATATTGTTTTGTATTAATGAGTGAACAGGATGGTTTTCACATCATTTTGTAGCAAAAAATCTAGGCTACAAGATCCAGTTCTCAAAAGTCTTGTGGATAAATGTTGAGTATGTGTTATATGACCTTATTTCAATGACTTCAAAATGTAGTTTTTTCAAAAACCATGCATAAACATAATTTTCTCAAAAATACAAACATGTACACGCATGTTGCGCACATTATTGTAACCCAGTTTGTGTTTAATACAGTGTTATCAGACTTTAGCCATGAATGTGTTTTTAATTAACTGAAAAAAGCACAAATGTCAAGGCATGTCAAAACTTCTCCAGGGCCCAAAACACCCTCAGACCCCAGAGGGTTAATACATGTTCCACAGTTTCTCTAACTCACCAATCACACAATCCTGTAAGATATTTTCCTATTACATACATTTTTGAGTTAAGTCCTGTATGTTCCAGTTGGAGTCTAGATAAAATACAATCTTGTTTTCTCCTCCCACCTGAATTCCTTCCTCTTCCTACAAATGGTTGTATTAAATATAGATGTCTCCCCTTTTGTTCATTATCCCAATAAAATTGCCATATTTGATTTAACTCATTTTTTATTATTGATTTGATTTCTGATTTACTATACATTATATGCACATTTATATTTTCCTTTGACATTACTTGTTTTGCCAATTTATCTGCTTCCTCATTCCCTGATACTCCAATATGCTCAGGAACCCATAAAAACTGAACTGTCTTATTTGTCTGCTGCATTATATATAAAATCTGAAGAATCTCTATCAATAAACAGGCGTATGCAAAAGTTTAGGCACCCCTGACAATTTCCATGATTTTCATTTATAAATAATTGGGTGTTTGGATCTGCAATTTCATTTTGATCTATCAAATAACTGAAGGACACAGTAATATTTCAGTAGTGAAATGAGGTTTATTGGATGAACAGAAAATGTGCAATATGCATCAAAACAAAATTAGACAGGTGCATAAATTTGGGCACCCCAACAGAAATATCACATCAATATTTATATTGGCGCTGCTCCGTGGCTGCCTCATGGCGTTTACTCTTGTCAAACTTTGGCGTTTCACTTTGGCGGTTCACTTTTGGAAAATTATTATTACTATTTTTTTTTTACATATATATATGGAGTTTGATTGGACTGTTGATGGCGTTTCTTAATATCTATTTTTCCAGTGGATTGAACTTTGACTACACTGCTGGTGGCATTGCCAAAAACGAAATTCGATATGAATGGGAGATTTTATTATTACTTCGTAACTCTGTTTCAGTGGACAGCTCTACAGTAGAGGATAATATTCCAAATTATCTTAAAATAAACGCGAAAGCGCGTATTAAGCGCAAACGCAGATGCAGAGCAGGCCTCCGTCGCCGACTGAAGCGGCTGAAAGAGAAAAACAAACTTTGTTTGCCTACTATTCTCCTTATCAATGCGCAGTCTTTGAGAGGAAAAATGGATGAATTTTCAGCAAATATACGCTACCTACACGAGTACCGAAATTCCAGTGTCCTGGCAATCACCGAGACATGGCTGGACAGCAACGTAAAAGATAACGAGGTGGATCCTGTTGGTTTTTCGTCATTTAGGACCGATAGAGATCCTGACATCACCAGGAAGACTCGAGGAGGTGGGGTATGTGTTTTTGTTCGAGAGGATTGGTGTCGCGCAGTCAAGGTTACAGAAAGCCTTTGTACTGCGGACATTGAATTGCTAAGTGTCTCTCTTCGTCCATTCTATCTACCAAGGGAGTTTCCCCAAATTTTCATCACTGTGGCATATATTCACCCTAAAGCAAATGTGAAGAAAGCCCAAGAGATTATTTATAATTTATCTCAGAGACTTGAGACAATTTCTCCAGACGCTCCAAAGTTGATTATGGGTGATTTTAATAAGTGTAATGCTAAGAAGAGTTTGAGCACATATTATCAATATGTTGACTCTCCAACAAGGAGGGAAAAAACTCTGGATATGTGTTATGGAACTGCTAAAAATGCCTATATTTCATCAATTTTGCCACCATTGGGAGCGTCAGATCACAGTGTGGTCTATCTCCGGCCTGTTTACCAGAGGCTACTGGAAAGAGAGACGCCTCAAGAAAAGTCTGTTAAAGTATGGGACAATGATAGTATAATGACTTTGCAGGGGTGTTTTGAATGTACACAGTGGGAGATTTTTAGCACAGATGATATTAATGAACAAGTTGAATCAGTTACTGATTATGTAAATTTTTGTATGGACTCTGCTATCTCCACTAAGATTTTTAAGGCATACCCAAATGATAAACCCTGAGTGTCAAAAAATCTGAAGACCCTTATAAATAAGAAAAGGAACGCATATAGAAATCAGGACAAGGTTGCTCAGAGAGATATTCAGAGGCAAATTCAAACAGATAAATACACATATAAACAAAAAATAGAGGCATCCTTGACACAAGGTAATGCCCGATATGCTTGGCAGGGGATTAAAAATATGACAAATATACCCCATAAGGGAAGATGCAAATCATTCCCTGTGCTTCAAGGATATTGAGGAGCTGGATATGGCAAATCAGCTTAACTCATATTATTGTCGCTTTGACAGTAGAGATAGTGATGCTATACCAGAGTTTTCAGTATCACCTGATTCTCATCTTTCTGTGGGTTTTCGCATTAATGAAAGGGAGGTTAGTCAGATTTTTAGAAAGTGCAATCCCCGAAAAAGTCCAGGTCCAGATAAGATATGTGGAAATGTTTTAAAACATTGTGCAGTTCAGTTAGCGCCAGTTTTTACAGAAATTTTTAGAGCATCTTATGATTCTGGTATCGTCCCTGCTTTATGGAAAACATCTACAATAGTGGCGAAAGTTCCTAGGCCGTCTGAATTAAATGATTATCGTCCAATAGCACTTACATCACTTGTGATGAAAAGCTTTGAACATTTAGTAAAAAAGCACATTGTATCTGTAACACAGCATCTCATAGATCCTCTGCAATTTGCATATCAAGCTTCTAGAGGGGTTGAGGATGCAGTCTTAACTGTATTGCATCTGTTGCATTCACACGTAGAGAAACCAAAAACTCATGCAAAAATTTTGTTTGTGGATTTCTCATCAGCTTTTAACAGTATTTCTCCCAGTACATTAGCTGCCATTTTGGCAAAAGATTTTTTTTATAGATAGTAGGACACTTGCTTGGGTGGTAAACTTTCTAAGTTCTAGAACTCAGCAGGTTAAAATAGGAGGGTCCATTTCAGACAATTTGATTTCCTCAGTCGGAGCTCCCCAAGGATGTGTTTTATCTCCGTTACTATTTATTTTATATACAAATTCTTGCGTGAGTTCTTTCAAAAATAGACATATTGTAAAGTATGCATATGATACTGCTTTAGTGAGTCTTTTATACGATGGGGAGGAAGAACATGGGCCTGTTCTGGACTTTTTTTTAAATTGGTGTGAAAATTTAAATCTTACTTTAAACATTTCAAAAACTAAGGAAATGGTTATTGATTTTAGAGAGAAAGAGCAAAGTGAAACTCATTTTACATTAATTAACGGGGAGCAAGTACAGTTAGTGACAAATTATATATATCTTGGTGTAATGCTGGACAATAAACTTAAGTGGGATGTATGGTCTGACTGTGTAAGTAAAAAGCTTCAACAGAGAATGTACTTAAAGAAATTACTGTCCTTTATTGTTCAAAATAGAACACTGTTGATGTTTTATGGGGCTTTTATCGAAAGCATTGTGTCTTTTTGTGTGATTTGCTGGTATGGTAATGCCTCTGAAGCTCAGAAGAGATCATTGGGGAAGGTGGTAGTAACAGCAAGTAAATTACTAGGAGCAAAGTTAGAGAGTATAGAGAGTATATACAAAGGAAGAGTGTTAAACAAGGCTAGCATCATTGTGAATGATAAAAGGCACCTTTTATCCTAGACTTTTGAACTATTACCATCAGGTCGACGATACTGCTTAACTAGATGTTTAAAAAATAGGTTTAAATTTTCTTTTATTCCTCAAGCAATTAAGTTTTTAAATTATCCTCCCCCTAGTGGTAGTAGATGAAATAGATGCTAGACTGGATATCTTAATTATGTTTACTATTATATTTTATATTACGTATTCAAATTGTAAATAATATGTTAAATGTGAATTTGCCAAATGTTGGGTGAGTTGCTGTACGCTGCAAACACAATTTCCCTACGGGGATAAATAAAATAAATACAATACAAATACAAATACAAATACAAATACAAATACATCAATATTTAGTTGAGCCTCCTTTAGCAGAAATAACAGCCTCTAGACACTTCCTATAGCCTGTAATGAGTGTCTGGATTCTGGATGAAGGTATTTTGGACCATTCCTCCTCGCAAAACATCTCCAGTTCAGTTAGGTTTGATGGTTGCCGAGCATGGACAGCCCGCTTCAAATCACTTTTTGTGTGTTCCAATGAATCAGTGCTAGGTAGTTACAGGTATTCAAATCAACAAAATGACAAGGGTGCCCAAATTTATGCACCTGTCTAATTTTGTTTTGATGCATATTGCACATTTTCTGTTCATCCAATAAACCTCATTTCACTACTGAAATATTACTGTGTCCTTCAGTTATTTGATAGATCAAAATGAAATTGCAGATCCAAACACCCAATTATTTATAAATGAAAATCATGGAAATTGTCAGGGGTGCCTAAACTTTTTCATCTGAACATATGAGAGTTTCATTTAATCCCATATCTTTTATTTTGTTCATTGCTAGTAATTCTCCTGAAAACAATGAAACTTGATCTGATACCCTTTTTCCTTCTGCCACTTTCAATCTTGGGATGATGTATTCTGCCCCCACCTGATCTTTCCCTGGATCTTAAGATGCATCTGTAAAAACCTGTATATACCTTTCATACTTAGTCCATATATACTCCCTTGTTAATTCTGCCTCTAATGCATTTTGACCCTTGTCTTGTCTTGCTTCCAATAGGAATAAATCAACATTTGGCTGTGGTAAGATCCATAGAGGTATTGATGGTAATATTACCACTGGGGTAACATTGTACTCGTTTAATTTCATACCCTGCACTAAATCCTTAATAATCCTGCCAAAACTATTCATTTTCCTTTTCCCATGTTCCCAACATGCCTCTAGTACCTTTTTTGCAGGGTGATTATCCTTCTGACCTTTTAAATTTGCCCAGTATATCAATATCAGTTGCTTCCTTCTTAAGTGGATTGGCATCTCTCCCATCTCCACCTGTAATGCTGCTACTGGAGAAGAAGGATACGCTCCACAACAAAGTCTTAATGCTTGTGACTGAATTCTCAATAGTTTTCCTAATTGTGATTTAAATGCTGATCCATAAGCCATACATCCACAGTCTAGTATTGCTCTTATTATCATTGCAGAATAAATGTTTTTCAGTGCCATTCTATCATGACCTGAAACACATCTCATTACATTTCAAATCTTCTTACATTTCTCCTCCATCTTATTTATGTGAGTACTCCATGTAATGTTCGTGTCAAACCACATTCCCAGACCTTATCTTATCACTTTAACTTGTTCTAATTCCTTATTATATAATGCTTTAGATTTATATCTCTACTTAACTTTTTATTTGTAAATGAAATACATATAGTTTTCTCCACAGATCATTTAAATCGCCATTTATAAGACCATTTCCCAACATTATATAAATCTAATTGCATTTTATCCACAATATAATCCACATTTCTTCCTCTAATCCAAAGAGTGCCATCATCTGCAAACCACGAGTTTCCTATATTAATATCTATTGCTGCAAATACATCATTAATCATAATAGTAAATAACAATGGATTTATGACACTACCCTGTGGGGTCCCATTCTCATTCAGACCCTTTTCTGATATATATTCTCCAATCTTCCTATTAAAACATCTTTAATCCAATTATATAACCTCCCACCTATTCCAATCTGATCTAATTTTATCAGCAAACCTTCCTTCCGTAACATATCATAAGCCTTTTCAGTATCAAAGAAAACTGCTAAAACTGTTTCTTTATTTATCAAGGCTCTCCTTATATCAGATTCCAAACTCACAATTGAATCCATTGTTCCCCTTCCACATCTAAATCCACTTTGATATGGAGAAATGAACTTCATGTTCTCCAAATGATACATTAGCCAGTCAATAATAATTTTTTCCATACATTTGTATAAATATGTGGTTAAAGCTATTGGTCTGTAATTTAGAGGTACATTTGGATGAACTCTCTTTTCTTCCTCTACTGCTCCAGTGCCCTTTAATGGCATGAGGGAAAATCACAATCTGTTAATGAGCTTGTGTTACAATCTATCCACTACTGACACACCATGCACTCTGTAATTTTCCATATTAAACAATACCAACCGCATAGCAGCATTTCAATTTCATGTGTCAATAAGGATACCAAAGTTATGCCACCTGATGATGTAATCAATTGTCAATCATGACCAAAGTCTTGATGTATTATATTGTACAGTCTGTCATGGCTTTCACCCATCTTTATCTTTTAAGACGTCATAGAGGTCTTCTCTTATACAACTTATAGTACCTGGTTGGAGACTCTGGTGTTTGGAGGGTTGGTCTGGAAGTTTTGATGCGATCTCTGCTGTCTGATCTGATTCGTGGAGGGGCGGGGCTGAGAGGCGGAGCCAAGTGTTTCTTTCGCCCAATCATCGACCAGCTTGTGCAGGTCATCTGTGAATGTACCAGTCTTATTGTTGCTGTTGTTTGCCTGAGCCTGAACAAGTGATGTGATTGGCTGAGGAGACACAGCCGGCATGGTGACAGGTGGCGAATGCTGATTGGATGCTGATGTCAAGTGGGCGGCACCAGTAGCATGAGATCCTGAGAGAAAGAAAGAGAGAACTAACTCAAAAACAACTTCAAACGTCACCCTGAACAAGTCCTCTGTAATAAATCCACTGCTTAATAACAGTCAACAGGACCCGTTATGCGAAAACATTTTCCAGGGATTCTGGAATTTGAGTAAAAATTACACAAATTCATGAAGCATTATACTTGGAAGATTTAGTCCCTGACATGTTAACTGTGAAATTGGTAGCTATGACATGTAAATGGTTAATACTCTAGTTGGCCTCTATGTGTGCTGTGCAGTGATATACACAGTAACTATATTGTGTATTTTAGTATGTCTAGAAAGCTGTATCGACCAATCAGCATCCAGTATGAAAACTTAAATGATGTATAAGTGTACATATACTGTAAGTATGCATAACGAGACTGTGTTGACCAAGCATTCACATCTGCATTTGCGCACTCTTGTAGAGTACTGCAGAATATGTTTCTGGCCTTAAGATAAGCAGCTGGAGGATTACATATCAAACCAAAGAACAACTGAATATCACAGATGCACTTAAATCATGAATACAGAAATTAAAGATGGTAAATAAGCACTTTATGGTATCATACAAACTTGTTCAGCATGCACTAGGAAAAAAATTACATGATCGCATTAATGTAAAGAAATCTAAATGATAGTGACACACATCTCACAACTTGCTGTTGCAAACAGAAATGACTGTGGTAAATCACACATGTGGCCATGCCAAACAACAGAAGTGAAAATTACAAGTAAATAAATAAAGAAAGAAGGACTATGACTGAAGAAAGAAATGAGATAGTTACTACTGCTGCGCTCTTTGCCTAGACAGAGTCGTTTGAGAGTGGACCCTATGAGAACAAAAAAGCACACACACAGACAGTTAGGGGGCGGGGCAAAGCACACAGCACAGCCCATTGGACAAGCTGCTGGACAGAAAACCTTAGCAGCCAATCAGTGAACAGATACAGGATCAGGTGCGGGTAGGCTTCATCTGTGATGTAATGAGGTGTGTGGCTAATGAACTACAAAGGTCTTCTGTATGGACAACCTTCATATAAAGTCTGTACTCTTCATGTTGAATGATGAATGATGAATGATGCACGAAACTCTTGTTTGACAAAAATTCTTACTTTAAAGACACCATGAAATGATTTGGCGAATGTATGATATTTGGAAGATATTTTTTTTGCTGCTTGCCACCAACTTCACAAGAGCATTACTTATGGTTTTGTATCTCTGCTTACTGTCATAGCACAATATAGATGTTTTTATTATTAGGGAGAGGGTCATTGTTATGGCTGAGAGCATTTTATCAGACAAAAGTTGTTTTCGACCCTGTGGACATGATGTCATCAATATTTTCAGTCCATTTTCCAGGGAAGCTGAAGACTGCAATTTTTACAATGGCAAGAAAAAGTATGTGAACACTATGGATTTACCGGCATTTACTGTATGTATAAATGTACCTTAAAATCTAGTATGATCTTCATCTAAGTTACAATAAGGAACAAATAGAATCAGTTTTAACTAATAACACACAAATTATTGTATTGTTCCTGTACATATTGAATACATCAAAGATTGTAGGGTGGAAAAAGTATGTGAAACCCTAGGCTAATGATGTCAACAAAAGCTAACTAGAGTCAGGAGTTGGCAAAACTGGCCTCCAATTAATGAATTGAGATTGCAGGTGTGGGTTAGAGCTACTTTGACTTATAAAAAGCACTCAAACATTTTGAGTTTGCTATTCACAAGAAGCATCTGCTGATGTGGAACATGCCTTGCAAAAGAGAGATCTAAGGAGACCCATGATCAAGAATTGTTGCCATGCATAAAGCTGGAAGGATTACAAAGTTATCTCAAAGAGCTTAGATATTCATCTGTCCAAAGTTAAATGGAGACGATTTAGTACTGTGTGTTTATTCTCCTTATAAGTGGCTGTCTAGCCAAGATGACTCAAATGACACCGCAGAATGCTCAATGATGTAATAAAGAGGGGAGTCATGTGACGGCATGCGAGAATCGGACGTGTGAACGGCGAGCTCTGCCCACTTTGCTAGTTTTAACACTTTTTATGACAAAAATTCGATACACTCTGTTCCATAACTGTTCTAGGAGGACAATATGTAAAATAATTCAAAATCCTTGGGCTCTGGAGACATTAAAAGACACTTACATGCTCAAGCTGTCGCCCCTGAGAAGGCTGCAAGCCTGGGAGTCGATTTAGTTGGGGAAGAATGGGAACATGATGCTGAGAGATGCTAAACATGTCGGCAATGCTGACGAAGGTCGTTGCTGACTTGGAGGATCTTGCTGTGATGCGTCGATCGATCATTGCCATGGAGGCAAATTTCACTGATGTGGTTACAAGAGTGGGGGATGTCGAGAAATGGATCAATTACCTGGAGACTCTCCCCATAGGAATGGTGCAGCAGAGGCAGCTGTCAAAGTAGTGAAGCGGGTGTTGAGCAACATTGTTGGAGATGGTGTTTTTACATGGGGAGAATTCCAAACTTTTCTCTTCATGGCAGCCAACCTTGCAAATGAGAGACCCATCGATGCAAGAACTCAAAGCAAAGAGGACTGCATAGAGCACATCACCCCAAATTCTCTGCTTTTAGGACGTGCCAATCCAAAGGGAGACCCTGGAGATTTCCAGTTTGATGGCTACCCTTACAAAAGGCTTAAACATATTCAAGCAGAGGTAAGCAATTTCTGGAAGAAGTGGATACAATTGGCTGGACCTAATCTGTTCATAAGATGCAAATGGCACACCAAAGAGTGAAATGTTGCTGTTGGAGATGTGGCCTGGGTGGCTAATCAAAATGCCCTGAGAGGACAGTACAAGCTGGCTAGAGTGGTCGGTGTAAATGCTGACAGCAAAGGCATAGTGAGAGATGTGTTTGTGAAAACTTTCCCCAGCTATCCTGTTCACATCTCAAGAACAAGCAGTGAAAGAAACAAAAAATGTCATACAAAAATCCCAGCTACAATTCTTCATAGGGATGTCAGACGACTTGTCATTCTACTTCCCATTGAAGAACAAACAGAGGTGTGAAGGTGATGTGTAATTGTGTGACCTCTCTGGATTTGGAAAACCAGGAGCTCAAGTGGGAGGTGTTGCGCTGAATCTATAAAATGATTCTCAAAGAACTACATGTCCCAGAGTGCACCAGCAGTAGCAATCCAGGTGCTTGATTAAGCGCACCTGCTGAGGCATGAAGGTTAACAGTCATTCAGACAAGCAAACTTCAGAGAGAAGACACTCCAAGTTCACTCATAGGTTCAGTCCAAAGACGCCAATGGTCGGTGAAATGTTTAATTTACTTTGAAATACTGCTAAATATGTTCAAGCTATGTTTAACTTCTGTGTAGATGGTTTAAGAAACACATTACAGCATTGACTTCATTGATTTTGTGTTAAATGGGTTTGTGCTAAGAAATATTTCATTTGTGTTTGGGAAAATTAAAAGTATAAGATTTGAAGGATGTACAAAGTTAAAAATGGTAAAATATTACATTACTGGTAGATGTTAAAAATTTACAAATGAATTTGAATTCATGAAATCATTTTTCTTTATGTAAAAGGAATTAAATGTTTAACTCATTTAAAATTAATTAAAAATGCTTAAATAAATGTTTAATTAAAATGGTAACATTTGTTCTCTGTTTTGAAGGTTTACAACCTAACAAATTACAACCTAAAAGCTGAACAGACCAATCAACTGACAAAGAAATGAGAATAAAAGTGATTGAGTCGGAGCATTGAGTTGTCCTTGTGTCCTTTGGATGTTGAACTGGAGTAGGACTTGACACATTGGAGAGGGAATTATCTGCTAATCCATTAGTGACCAAGGTGGATTTGGAGCGGTCTGGGAGAAGTTAGAGGACATGGAGAACCATAGCTGGTGGAATGATGTCCGAATCGTTGGAAATTCTGAGGGCGAAGAGGGACAGAATATGGTGAAATTCCTGGACGGAATCTACTCGACATAGCAGGCCATAAGCTGGAAATCGAGCGAGCTGAAAATGCGATGGCAAGGCTGTTGCGGGGGTTCTCGTAGGCATGCATGGACTGTTTTGAGTTTGGAGGGATGGACAGCAGTTGGCACTGTTGTGTGCATGTTTTTCTTCTTTCATTTTGTTTTGTTCTGGAGATGTTTGGGTTTTGATGGTTGCACTAATGTTGGAATGTGGTCTTTATAATCTTGTTTTTGACACACAAACTATTTTTCTTATATGTCAAAATGTGAAATGTTAATATGAGTGGGTTATCTCTCTCCACGTGGAATGTGAATGGTTTGGGACATCCCGTAAAAAGGTTATTTCTCTACTTAAGTGTAAAAAATATAATATAGCATTTCCAACAAATGCTAAAGGCTGAAATCAATGTCTATATGGAGACCAACTAGTCCTCAGTATCCTCTGTGGGCGTGGCTTGGGAGGCACTTTAGGTGGTTCTTAGGTGCCGGATCATACAGTACGCCTCATTTACCAAAAAATCCAAAACACAAGAACTTGTGGAATTGAAAGGGAATATTATAAGTGCAGAGGCAGAGCTGAAGCACCGAATGTCATCTAATGGCTTCACAGAATGGAGTTTTGGCTATTCAGAGGCAAGACAGTCATACTTTGAGTCAGGGGACAAAGCAAGGAAACATCTGGCTAGATATATAAAACAGAGAGTCTTTTTCTACCATTCCCTCAGTGAAATCTGCTGGTGGTGAAATATTTACACCGGACATTGGTATTAATAATGCTTTTAAAGAATGATGTCTTTATCTCTATAGTTCCATGTCTTCTTCAAAAGATGAAGATATTAGAAACTTTGAGGAACAATTAGAACTTCCTAAACTGAAGACTGAGCAAAAAAAAAAAAACAATTAAATAAAAAAAAAAACTGAGCAAAATACAATAACCTTGTAGGAGTTTGGCGAGGTAATTAAGGCCTTTCCTACAGGCAAGGCTCTGGGGCTAGACGGCTTTGCCGCTGAATTTTTTAGATCTTATGCTACAGAACTGGCTCCACTTTTGCTAGAAGTTTATATGGAATCATTAAAGAATGGAAAGCTTCCGCCAACCATGACACAAGCACTGATAAGTCTGATTCTTTAAAAGGACAAAGATCCAAGCAAGTGAAAGATTTACCATCCAATTTACCTGATCCAGCTAGATGTTAAAATATTTTCAAAAATTCTGGCTAACTGATTAAATAAAGTTATGACACCTCTTATACATATAGATCAGGTGGGGGTTATTCGGGGCCATAGCTTTTCTGATAAAAGTATAACATTTCATAAATATCATGTGGTCAGTGGCAAATTATCAGACTCCAGTCACTGCCATCGCAGCTAGAGAGTGGTGGTGGCGTAGTGGGCTAAAGCACATAACTGCTAATCAGAAGGTTGCTGGTTTTATCCCCACGGCCACCACCATTGTGTCCTTGAGCAAGGCACTTAACTCCAGGATGCTCCGGGGGGATTGTCCCTGTAATAAGTGCTCTGTAAGTCGCTTTGGATAAAAGCGTCTGCCAAATGCATAAACGTAAATGTAAAATCTCACTTGATGCCGAAAAGGCATTTGATATGGTAGATTGGGATTACCTTTTTAATATTTTGTAAATGTACAGGTTCGTGAATACTTTTATTGGATGGATTAAATTTACTTTATAGACACACGTTAGCAGCAGTACAAACAAATTTATTAATTTCAGAATATGTTACTCTAGACAGGGGCACTCGGCATGGTTGTCCTCTTTCCCCATTCATGTTCTATCTTGCCCAGGAAACATTAGCAGTCGGTATAAGAAAGGAGGATGATTTTCCAGGGATGATGGTGAGAGGTGTGGCGCATAAGCTTCTGCTTAATGCAGATGATATTTTATCATTCGTCTCCGACCCACTAGATCTATGCCTTGCCTCCACAGAATTATTAATTCCTTTTCTAAATTCTCAGGATACAGAGTTAATTGGTCTAAATCCGAAGCTTTTGCTCTGACAGCCCGGTAACGGATTTTCAGCCAGGTGCTTTCCAGTGGCCCAAACAGGGCATTAAGTATTTGGGTATTTTATTCTCAGTAAATTTGCATGATTTAGATAGAGTTAATTAGAATTTTAATAAAAAGGGTTTTGAGCAATGTGGGCAGGTGGGCTTTATTACATTTATCGATGATTGGTAAGGATTATGTTATTAAAATGAATTGTATTCCAAAATCCAACTACTTGCTACTTGCTACAGTCTGTCCCTGTAGATGTCCCTCTCTCTTATTTTAAGCAATTTGATAGCATAGTGAAGTCCTTTGTTTGGAATGTATTGTAAGTTGTTTGTAAGTTGCATAGGCTGATCGACAAAGGTGGGCTAGGCCTACCCAAGATTTTATTTATTATTATGTATTCAGTCTCAGACATTTGGCTCATTGGTCACTTCCACCTGAGAGAGCCCTTCTTTGGTTTAGTATTGAACTGGAAGTTATTGCCCCTATTCCGCCATTGCAAAACCTTTCTATCAAACTAAATGGAGAAGTGAAGTTACACACCGTTATCTCGCATTTGTACGCGGTATGGACAAAAGTGTTCAGAGTGTTTAATTCAGACATTTATTTAAATGTTTCCTCAAGCATATGGCTTAACCCCAAATTATGATTAATAAATCCCCTTTATGCTGGTCAGAGTGGATTGTGAGGGAGGTTAATATGCTTGGAGACCTATATGAGAGTGGAGTGTTGAGATCCTTTGAAAATGTAACCCCAGGTCTCAATTCTTTAGGTATTTAAAGCTGCGCCACCTGTTTTGTACTATATATGGAAAGTTTTGAAAGAAAATTGTGATTTCAAGTGGTTTGATTCTGCATTTTCTGTTGTGTCTATTTGATTTACTGCATGGAATCAATAATAACTGTTAATAACAAAAAATATTTAATAAAGAACAATAGAGTGACATCTTAGGACTTGAAAGAATCATTGGAAATGGCTAATATCTCTGTTCATGAGTCTTCTATACAGAAAACATTAATCAGGCATGGTGTCCATGGCAGGACAACACGAAGGAAGCTGCTGCTTTCCAAAAAAACATTGCTGCATGCCTGAAGCTTGCCAAAGATCACCTGGACCGCTTGCCATCATCAAAGGAAAAATAAATTCCCAAGTTTATCAAGATATACTCAAGAATAATCTCAGGGTTGCTGTGCTGAAGCTCCGTGGAAGTTGGGTGATGCAGCAGGACAATGACTCTAAACATCGATGTAAATCCACAACAGAATGGCTTCAAAAAAAGAAAATGTTGCCCAGTCAGAGTCCATGACCTCAAGAGAGACGTTCACACCAGACATCCTAAGAATATGTCTGAACTGAAGCAGCTCTGTAATGAAGAATGTTCCAATATCTCTTCTGAATGTTGTGCAGGTCTAATCCGCAGCAACAGGAAATGCTTGGTTGACGTTATTGCTGCCAAAGGAGGATCGACCAGTTATTAAACCCAAGGGAACACTTACTTTTTTCCACAGCACAGTGAATGTTAATTCTGTTCTTTTAATAAAGACATGAAAGAGTATAATTGATTGTGTGTTGTTAGTTTAAGCAGATTGTTTTTGTCTATGCTTGTGACTTTAATAAAGATGAGATCACATTTTATGATCAATTAATGCAGAAAACCAGCTAATTCCAAAGGGTTCACATATTTTTCTTGCAATGTACATGCAAATATTTGCTACAATTTAATTTCGTCAACTTCAAAAAAGTACAATAGTAGAGTGATTCTCAATAGGAGGATCACAGATATATCGCAGATGGCAGGTGGGAGACGAATGTACTTAACCACATAATCATGCATATTTATGATAGCAAAATTAGGCAAATGCCAAAATGGCCAGGTTTAATTAGGGCTGTCAACAGGGGTGGACTGGGGGGTGGGATATTCTTAGGCCATTGAGCCCTATTTAGCTGGTCCAACGGAAAAAGTCCCGGTTCTCCCTATGGCCAGTCCACCACTGGCTGTCAATTTAGTGCATGAATTCAGAGCGATAAATTATAGAAAAAAATAACACGTTCAAAAAATGAACACAATTAAACATCCCCATAAATTCCCTATTAATCGAAGGAATTCAAGCTTGAAGTACCACCTACATGTTTTTACATTTCCTAGTCAGCAGGGGCAGTCAGTGCAACTACAGCTGTAAACAGCACAAAATAAAATGAGCCTGAGCAGGATGTGCTCTGCCATTCAAATACAGTACAGCAAGTCAAGAGCACAAGCAAGATGCAGGGATCTGAAAACAAACTTTTCAAAGTTTCAAACTATGCCTAACTTGACAGCACGTCCTGAAAACTTAGAGTTTATGCCGTAAGAAAGTGAAAATAAATAAGACGACACCAGTGAGACGCTCTAAAAGTGTCCGTCTGACACGTGTGTACATAGACCAGATGCAAGAACGCATCCGTGATATGGAAATACAACAAATGATACACTGACGTCTACACATTGAAACTTTTTGTGTTGTCTTATTAATAAAGTTCTTCACTCATCTACCACAATAATGTCATGTATTTGTTGTGAGTGAAAATATTTAGCATTTAAGGCTCCTAAATATCCAGTTCAATCACAAAATCTCCAACAAGTGACTCTTGCCGTTATAATTATGCAAGATCTGCCGTCTGGTTCACTACAGAACTAGTGCTCAGACTTTACTCACGCTACACATAACATCGAACATTTAAACACAGGAAAAATATAATTAAACTAAAGAGTTTAGAAGAAAAGAAAACTAAAAAAAATACAAGTCAATGAGAAGTGTAGAATGTGCAATTTTGCTTTGTAATCCAAAACTAACCTGAAAACCTGAGCTTTTATATTTAGTCAATCGTAAGAATGTATTTTTCGACATAATGAAGGTTAGAATAATCACTATATATTATAATGATTCATATTTTGCATATGAAGCATCACTGGTAGATGGGAGGAAGACTCAGGTGTTGCTCGGATGAAAAAAAAACTAAATATACATGTAAATATAACAACAGCTGGACGGAAGAATTTCATTTCATATCTCGAAGCCATATTGACAATGCCCACTCCTTTTGCAAAGTGTTCCGCACTGATTTTAATATCGGACACATTGGGAAATAATGTCGCGACTCAGCGCATTAAATCACAACGGCACAATTTGTCTGTATTAAGCCTGCCCCTGCCATCCAGCACAAAGCCCCCTACTGACACTGATTCACAAAAACATCAAGCTTGAACTGCTCCAATGGTAGAAACATACATTATTATGGAATTTATTTATGAGTTGGGGGCATGATTATTTATTTATCGTTTACAAGTTATTAATTACATGATTAAATCTCTCAAAATGGTTAAATTGTCTCTTAATATTATCATTCTGGCAAAAAGCAGACCAAACATTAAAGAAATTGGCATTTGACAGAATTGCTGCTATGATGGAAACCATGTTTGACCAAATTATATAATAAATAACAAACGGAAAGCCAAATATCCACCCTAACCTCCAGAAGTGAAATAATATTAGCAAAAGGTAACTGAAACTAAATGAAAACATAATAAGCTTCAGGGACAGCATCATTTCAGACTCATGCAGGTGACAGCCAAAAAAACAGGAAGTGAGGTAAAAAAGATTTTTAAATACAGCCCTGATGGTCTCCATAGGGACTCCCTCGTGCCCCGATTCCAAACATGAGAAAACTGCCAATCATCGTCTTGTTCTGGCATTGGGCCTTTACATGGAGTGACTCAGAGACATTAGGAAAGGAAATAAAGCACAGATAAAGAGGATACAAAGGCTTTGGCAGACACACGCGTGCTCTGCTTCAGGTTCAAGGCAGAGAATGGCCATGTTTAGGGGAAGACACGGTTTGTGTTATTAAAGCTGCAGCCCAGCACAAAGCATTTGTACAGAGGAGAAATGAAAAGAAAGGGCCTGAGGACATCTGGTACTTTCCATGAACATGGTACACTTACAAATTCAAGATAAATATATAAATATATAAACATAGCAAATATAGCGGTAGTTTGAAACTCATCAAATGTCTGTATCCCCCATTAAAGGAGTGCTTTTCATGACCTTTTTGACTAAAATCACACAACAATATAATCATTTTGATATAATCTGTTAAATTGATATTTAATTCAAAGTAATATAATAAAACATTTTTAATTGACTCATTTTAATTAGCAAAAGCAATGCAACTCTCTTACCGCATGATTTTCACCCAATTACAATTTTGTTACATTTCTTAAAACTGGAACTGAAATCATTTGGACCCTTTCCACAGCATGCGGGGAAAACGTCTGAATCAATTTTCTACATTTTTACAAAAACGTTTGTGTTGACTGCATTCGTCAGGCTCAACTCAACCCTGTTGCTTAAGTTACTGGAAGAAAAATAGAAGAAAAAATATATTCTCTTTAATTCATGGAACATTTAAGTTCATCATTTACAGCAAACCCTGACTGACAGTAAATATAGTCTAAATCTGCAACCCTGTTATCTATTATTTCATTTTGATGATTATTTAAAGGAATATTCTGGGTTCAATAGAAGTTCATTTGTGGCGTAATGTTGATTGCCACAAAAATGTATTTCGACTTCTCCCTCCCAGGTAAGTAAACTTGATTATACAAGTCTGGAGAGGCCATTACTCAATGTAATTGAGGGAATGAGATTACTTAATCAGTTGAGTCAAATCAATTTAATAGGGTTTCATTGCAGGTCAATCATCAACATTAGGAAATCAAACAAAACATATGAGCAATCTTATTTTATATTATATTTGTATATTTATATGATATATATTATTTGTATACTCTTTTCATGGAAAGTGCCATCTGACATGAACATGAAAATGAAATGATCGTAAATGAGTGTGTATTAGTGTATGTGAAAGAAAAAAGAAAATTCAATCAGTAAGGGAATGATGGTTAATAGAAGAAAAGTAGAACAAATACAAACAGATGGACAAAGACACGGGTCCACTGAGGAATCTAGTGCGTGGTTTGCTACTAGATTTATAGGTGACTCGCTCAGATGTTTGGTGGTAAACGGTCCAGCCTGTGAACAGATGAATATAAGAGGAAAACAGAGAGAGAGAGAGAGAGAGAGAGAGAGAGAGAGAGAGAGAGAGAGAGACAGGTGTAACAGCAGGCAGAGGTCCGGTCAGACCCCCATCAACACACATTATATCAGCACACACAACACGGTCAAGCGTTTAATGTCCATGTGGCTGTGGAAGTGTGTGTTTCTAATGATGGAGAATGTGTAACAATCCTCTTTTTATCATTAGCCACTTTCACACATGAAACCCATTTGCAGTTACATTTCTGTAATAACTTATCTGTTATTCACACGAGCAACAGCTTTCACTGTTTTTACATATTGCTATCATTTGTGTACCACCTCAATTTATTTGGAACTGACTGCACAATGTCAACAACTCAACCAATGGCATGAGTGTGGCGCAGGGCTATATGTTTGTACAACCAATGGCATGAGTGTGGCGCAGGGCTATATGTTTGTACAACCAATGGCATGAGTGTGGCGCAGGGCTATATGTTTGTACAACCAATGGCATGAGTGTGGCGCAGGGCTATATGTTTGTACAACCAATGGAAGATGGAGGAGTGTTGCAGTTCCAATTGGTGCCACTAATGGTTCAGAAACAAACTTCAAATTCAAGAAAAAAGATTTTTGACTAGATCAGCTAAGCACACAAGTAAACAGCATTCAATAATACATGTTTACTTTGTGCGACCCCCACGTTCACAAGCGTGCAATCTGTTGTATTTTGACTTTCCTTACGTAATGCATAATTGAAATAAAATAAAAACTGACTGAATACTGTTAACAAGACTCTAGACTGTCATTTAGAGTCACGTGACACAACAGCACGCCAGCATCAACAAAAGTGCCTCTGGGAAGACATCTCTTAAGTGTTTTCATTGAAACATGTTTGGTGGTAAAGAGGAGAAACTGTAGTTTTGGGAGTCAGCTGATAAACATGTCCACATATGTGGAAACTCATACCGCATTTAATCAAAGCTGTAAAAACACGTTCAACATAAACACATCTGTGGATCATTTAGCTTCATTTTAATATATATATATATATACATATATATATATATATATATATATATATATATATATATGTGTGTGAAGCTTTTCACTAAGGAAGACACGGGAACCAGTGTCGGCTTCAAGGTAAGATTCTTTTAATTACACTTTCTGTTTGATACACAATCGTACAATACGTTATTTTCGTTGCCACTCTGGGTGTAGGCACTCTCTGTCCCGAGGCTCTGTGGCTGCTGCTCTTTTATGCCGCTCTCCTCATGCTTACTGCAATTAGACACAGGTGTTAGACATAATTTAGCTCAGGTGTAAGCGCCCTTACCGCTTTTCTCTCCCGTACGGGCGCTTGACCACGCCCCGCTGCCACAATATATATATATATATATATATATATATATATATAGTTATATTTATTTTGTTATCACTGTACAACATGATTCTATTTATTAACATTAATAAATGCATTTCTATATTTACTGTCATTATCACATTCAGAATAAATGAGTTCATGCAAAAGCTGAAAATAAGATGCATTTCTAACTGTTCCGAGACCAGTGCAGACAGACGGCACACTGGAGGTTAAGTCATGCACTAAATAGGGAGCAAGGGAGTATCCTATAGCTCTCCTATAACTGTTCTGAGACCAGTGCAGACAGACAGCACACTTGAGGTTAAGTCATGAACTAAATAGGGAGCAAGGGAGTATCCTATATCTCTCCTATAACTGTTCTGAGACCAGTGCAGACAGACGGCACACTGGAGGTTAAGTCATGCACTAAATAGGGAGCAAGGGAGTATCCTATAGCTCTCCTATAACTGTTCTGAGACCAGTGCAGACAGACAGCACACTTGAGGTTAAGTCATGCACTAAATAGGGAGCAAGGGAGTATCCTATAGCTCTCCTATAACTGTTCTGAGACCAGTGCAGACAGACAGCACACTGGAGGTTAAGTCATGCACTAAATAGGGAGCAAGGGAGCCTCCTATAGCTCTCTATGCAGTTAAGTGCGTTCACTCCTAAAATCTGATCAAAAGTTCAGTTTCAGGCTGCAGATGATGTTTGGATCACTCAACATGTTTGACACACATGGGACAATGATCATCAGTACATAGATTCACATTTTATCAGGTATCATTTTATTTGAACATGGCTGGCAGTGATTGGATGATGCTGGACATTACTTTGAATACAGAAAATCATCTGTAATGTCTCAAAAACATGAATAATCAACACTCATGGAAACAATTTGATGAAAAAAATCTGACTTTCTATAGCTTAGTGTTATTTTAGTTTAACCTGACAGATAGTGTCTGAAAAAAAAATGTGAGATGAAAAACACAACTACAACATTTTGTGGTGCTTCTATGACATTTTTGGCTCACATGTGGACTCGTGTGATCTTCAGGACTCATCCCACTGGTCCTTTACATCACAAGTGAAACGCTCTATCAGCTGAGCTACCACAAAATTTGATCACACTCAAACAAGCTTGTAAATGTTGTTGGTTATGTAATGCAAATGTTACAATGAGTCATGTGCTATAGTTAAAGTGTTCAGATGTCAAAAGATAACATTGTGTGAGGAACAGGGTGAAAAGTGATCTGATTATGAACTGATAATCTGCTGTTTTACTCGTGATTTGTGTGAAAGTGAATTAAAGTAATTGTTGTTGTTGCACCTCTAGTGTTCATTTCACCATGAAACTGTCGCAATATGTTCAACAAGCCATGTAAAACAATTTAGCAAACATATACACTCACCTAAAGGATTATTAGGAACACCTGTTCAATTTCTCATTAATGCAATTATCTAATCAACCAATCACATGGCAGTTGCTTCAATGCATTTAGGGGTGTGGTCCTGGTCAAGACAATCTCCTGAACTCCAAACTGAATGTCAGAATGGGAAAGAAAGATGATTTAAGCAATTTTGAGCATGGCATGGTTGTTGGTGCCAGACGGGCCGGTCTGAGTATTTCACAATCTGCTCAGTTACTGGGATTTTCACGCACAACCATTTCTAGGATTTACAAAGAATGGTGTGAAAAGGGAAAAACATCAAGTATGCGGCAGTCCTGTGGGCGAAAATGCCTTGTTGATGCTAGAGGTCAGAGGAGAATGGGCCGACTGATTCAAGCTGATAGAAGAGCAACTTTGCCTGAAATAACCACTCGTTACAACCGAGGTATGCAGCAAAGCATTTGTGAAGCCACAACACGCACAACCTTGAGGCAGATGGGCTACAACAGCAGAAGACCCCACCGGGTACCACTCATCTCCACTACAAATAGCAAAAAGAGGCTACAATTTGCAAGAGCTCACCAAAATTGGACAGTTGAAGACTGGAAAAATGTTGCCTGGTCTGATGAGTCTCGATTTCTGTTGAGACATTCAAATGGTAGAGTCAGAATTTGGCATAAACAGAATGAGAACATGGATCCATCATGCCTTGTTACCACTGTGCAGGCTGGTGGTGGTGGTGTAATGGTGTGGGGGATTTTTCTTGGCACACTTTAGGCCCCTTAGTGCCAATTGGGCATCGTTTAAATGCCACGGCCTACCCCGGGAGGAGGCAGACCCAGCCTTATCGCTGCTGTGTCTGATCCGTGCTTTGCGCATCTAATTGGATTGCACACAGAGCTCTAGACAGTCTGAGCAGCTCTTATTCTGCTTTGGTGGACAGCAGAAAGGGAACGCTGTCTCCAAACAGAGGCTTGCCCACTGGAACATGGATGCCATCGCTTCGGAATACCAGACCTAGGGCGAAGTGCCCGCCCCTTTGGGATAAAGAGCACACTCTACGGAGTGTGGCATCCTCTTGGGCACTTGCCAATGGCACCTCTCTAGCAGACATCTGCAGGGCAGCGGGCTAGGCAACACCCAATAACTTCGGGAGATTTTATGATCTCTGGGTTGAGCCAGTTTCATCCCGTGCATTGTCAGGTACGAACAGGTAAGCTTAGGTATAGCTGGCCGGGTATAGCGCTTGTGTAAAGTGCCTTTCCCCTACGTGAGGTGAAGACGTGTGCTTTCTTTTCCCATGCGAGTTCACGAGTCCGTGGACCCTGAATGTTCTTCCTCCCTAGCCCTGTGGCTGGCGAATTCGCCAGAGGAATTTGTAACCTGACCCAGTATGTGTCCTAGCACGCCTTGTACTGGGGTAGGTGCTCTACAGGCACTGGTTACCTGCGGTAACCCCCTGTGATGTATTTTCCGCGAAACGGTTTCCCTATCAGTAGACCCGAGTCTCCCTTGGGCAGAGCTCTCTTTGCCTCTGGTCACCGTGTTTGTAGACCTACCACCGCGCCTCTTCCATGTGTGGCTGGTGAGCCCACGTGACGTATTTGCCACATGTTAACCTCTCCTTCGGGCAGGATATGGTCTCCGCAGTGGGTTTTCCTCCTGAAAGAATAGGAAAGGAAAAGAGCACCTTCCCCGAAGTGAATGAAAAGCCCCAGCCGAAAATCGAAATACTCTGGGGAGAGAAAAATAGAGAAATACTGCTCCCATACTAGATAATCTCATGATTAATGTGCTAGCACTTTTAACTCTTCCCTATAAATTGTAACTTCCTTGTCTAATGATAAAAAGGCAAATAGCAATAAAACTTGTGTCATATACTGTCTACAAATATGTGGATATCTCGTTTAATCCACAAACCTTGCACAAATACTGCAATATATTACAGTGAAGACACTTGACCTCAAAAAGGCAAAGGCTGCATGTGTGAAAATGTCTAATGACCAACCAGAATAAGTCATTATAATTTTTGTCTACAAGATAATTGAATTTAAATCCCAGATTGCCTGGCAAAGAGGAACAGTTTTGACTCCATTTATATGAAGCACGTATGAGGGGGACTGTGACTGAGTTGGCGATAACATCATCTCATGCGTGTGGGTTATGTGTGCAAAAAACGGGTAGAAACGGGTAGAAATTATATAACATGATATATGTGATATCATGACACAGATCAGTGAAGCACCTGT
Source organism: Xyrauchen texanus (assembly GCF_025860055.1). Lineage (NCBI taxonomy): Eukaryota > Metazoa > Chordata > Actinopteri > Cypriniformes > Catostomidae > Xyrauchen > Xyrauchen texanus. Next base: position 1,495,687 of record NC_068302.1, on the reverse strand, counting down.
CACACCATTGTCTTCTATAGCTAGAAATGACTTTCACACTGTGTCCTAACCAGGCTCCATGTGATAAAAGACTGATTAAAATACCAATAAATATTATCTGCCACATTAACATATGGTTGATTGCTATTTTTGTTGCATTGCACTGGGTAGCCTGCCCACAGTGAAATCTCATTGGTCCAGAATCTTCTTCCACATAGCTGTATTTTACACATTGTGTATGTTCTGATTGGCTGTGGTTTTGTGATTTTGCTGTGTAAAAAGTACTTTTAATACTCAGAGTCAAAACTGAAGTGTGTCATTTATCTGTTAAAATACTTGGCAGAGTCCACTAAAAGTAACCATTCAGAGGTTTATTCCTCTCTGTGGCGCATCCCAACCAGCCCAACAAAGCAACATTGGCTCAACCAGTCCCAAACTCTCAGAGTTTGGTGTGGGACTGTACGTTTGTCCAAGCAATAGAGTTCAACAGTGCCCGCCCACTTTTTCATCCTTCCTGGTTCCAGAAGTATTTTTCCCCATTCATTTTTTTCCTAGGGATTTCATAAAATCCTTCATAAAAAAGTTGTAATCCATGACTCAAGGTGAATCGCAACATTACAATCTTTGACTTGAAGCAAAAAAGTTTGAAAATCAGACAAAAACACAAAGATTCAAGACGGTGTACTTAATGTCCTTAATGAGGGTATGAACTACAATCCCATGAAGTATTGCGAATGACATAAATGACTTATAAATTATGAAAAAATATAAAACTATTGATTTAAAGTTGTTGATTATAAGTATAGAAACAACTTATTTAAATTTTATTGCCAAATATTCAGATATTTCCAAATATATTAGTAGTTTGAGAGTGTAGGGTGAGCGACTCGATTGCATCATGGGAGTTGGCGGAGCAGTAGAGCTCTTTTGCCGTGATTCTCTGATTGGTGGATTTTACCCTCAGGATCATGGGTAGTGAGTAAGATGAAATAACAGACTGATAGCATCAACAGAAACATATACCATCAATTAACAACCACAGAGCTCACAGAAGGTCTGTCGTTAAAAGTTGAGTTAGAGTTAAAAATGAATTCCCCTATGGAGAAAATGAATGGGATCTTTACTTCCAGAACCAGACTGTTGCACTCTATTGCAGATAAAGGGAGTATTAAAAACCTGTTTTTAAACATTCAGTATGTTTACATGCACTTTAAAAGTTCGATTTGAGTCGAGCTAAAGGCCCCGATATACTTCCGGAGAAATAATTCTTCATTCTTCGTAAAAAGAAGTTCTAAACAGCCGAGCAACTGTATACTGTTCCCAAACATTCAGGAGGCGTTTAGAGGAGTATTTATATATGAAGATGCTACATGTAAAAACTTGTTATCAATGACTTAATGCCTCATTCTATGAGTAGAATGCTCATGAGGTCAGGAAAAGAAGTTGTTTTAAACACTCTATGATGATTTAAGTAGATTTGATTCATTTTGTAGATGAATTTAAAAAACGAGAAAAATCACATGACATAGTCTTGCACGGTGGTGTGTTCTTGTTGAATACCGATGACGTGGACCAATAGCAGTAAGGTGGTGTTTAGCAGTCTGTTACAAGTTTTCCCAAAAGTTCGCCACGTCAAGTTGCTACAAACCATCGAAATTAATGCAAAAACTAATATTTTGTCAAATTTTATTCTAAATGATGTCACATCTGTTTGTTCTTCGATTTTTGTATGAAGAGGGCCTTAAAACAATAATTTGTCTTTTTAAAGTGTCATATAAATGCTTTAGTTGACTGCAATTGAATGATTTTGTGATGTTGGACTAACAGACTTGGATAATATGATTGTAGCTTGGCTTTTTCCAGCATGTACACATGTTAATCGGACCATAATTTGCAGAAAGAAAGAAGGCATGCGCAACATGTTTAAAACTTCCTCAACTTATTCTTCGAAACACACAGATTAAGACAGCAGCTCAATTAGAATTGAGTGATTATTTTTATAATTCCATTTGGCAACGATTCCAACCAGTCACACCTGGTTAGGACAGTGTGTCAGATAGATTTACAGTAAATGAGTGCATACCCATGGCAGATTCTTCTGTATACCAGCATTGTGTGTGTGTGTTTACCTTGTGTGTGAGTTGTGTGTGTGTTGGGGCTGTAGATGTTGTCTGAGGACAGAGAGCTCTTCAGTGAGCAGGGCTGTTGGGTTTGGACCAGCTCTAATGGATCTGATACAGGACTCAGTGTGGCAGTGCTGGAGCCCACAGAACCGTTGCTCAGAACAGAACTTTTAACTGGAGAACCCGAAACACTGGAGCAAGTCTCAGCTACAGGACAATCACAGGACAGTTTGAACAGTGATATACTGCACTTCAAACCATAAACGTAATGCATTACATCATTGTGTTACTTGTATAAATAATTATTTATATCACTTGAATATGTTATGTGTGACAATCAAAATATTTGATCAAAGCAAAAAAGGTTTTTAGTTTCATAGCATGCACAATAATTGCTTGATATAATTGTGAAAATTATAAATTTATATATACCAAGGGTCGGCAACCCCCCTTTAGACTGTAAAGAGATGGCCCAATGAGCTGGAACTACAAGCCTGTTTTGACTGCACTGATTGGAGCATTTTTGGAGCTGCAGACACCAAACTGGATGAGCTCACAGATACTGTGACATCATATAACAGTTTCTGTGAGGATATGTGCATTACTACTAGGACTCATTTAACATAAAACAATGATGAACCATGGTTTACAGCAGAACTCAGGCAGCTTTGTCAGACAAAAGAGGATGCTTACATAGGTGGGGATAAAATCTTGTACAATCAGGCCAGGAATAGACTGAAAAAAGTAGATACTTTGGGAAGCTGAAAAAAAGTTTTCAGCTAATGACCTTGCATCAGTGTGGAGTAGCATGAAACAACTCACAAATGACAGGACTCCTGTGAAGAGGTGGTGTGCTGTGTCTTCCGAAAACAATAGACAAGGAAAGCACAGGGCCCAGATGGTGTTTTACCCACTTGTCTAACATCCTGTGCTGACTAGCTGGCCCCCATATTCACACTGATCTTCAATAGATCACTGGAGCAGTATGAAGTCCCATAATGCTTCAAATGCTCAATCATCATTCCCGTCCCAAAGAAACATCTTGGTTACTGTTGTAAACTCCGTTCCCTGATGGAGGGAAAGAGACGTTGTGTCGATGTAGTGACACTAGTGGTCGGACTCGGAGTGGAATTTGCATGACACTCCCCCAGACATAGGGAGATAGCTTGCATCAACTCATTCAAAAGTCCCGGCCATTTCAGCAGCTGTTCAGTGTTGTGGCAGGAAGGACACAGGTCTTGTTCTCTCAATCAGGGAACGGAGGTTACAACAGTAACCAAGACATTCCCCATCTGTCACTCACTCGACGTTGTGTCGATTTACTGACACTAGGGGACCCTATACAAAGTGCCATAACCAGCTGAACTGTGTTACGTGGATCAGCAGAGCAGATGCTGGCAGGCTACCGCGTGCCTAGTAACAAGTGCACACAGCCCCATCATAACCTTCACAACGCACCACATAAGTCGTATAGTCCCTCATACCCCAAGGGGGGGGACAATACCTACTTACAATGGGAATAGCCTGCTGCAGGGTGCTGGGAGAGGAAAAACATCCAGGTTTCACTGGTCCCGGAAACACACATGGACGAAAAAGCGCACGTCAACTTGAAGATTGTAAAATATCGCAATGGTATTGGGTTAGAGAGGCAACATTTGCCAGGGCCCAGGAGGATGCCACATTCCTAGTGAAGTGTGCTTGTACTCCCAGGGGGCACATCACACCCTGGGCCTGTTATAAAAAAGCGATGGCATCCACAATCTAGTGGGCAATCCTCTGTTTGGAGATAGCCTTCCCCTTCTGTTGTCCCCCAAAACAGACAAAGAGCTGCTCAGAGCATCTAAAGCTCTCTGTGCAGTCCAAGTAAATGGAAGGCACTTACCGGACACAGCAACTACAAGGCTGGGTCAGCCTCCTCCTGGTGCTGTGCTTACAAGTTCACCACTTGATCATTAAAAGGGGTAGTGGGAACCTTGGGCACATAGCCTGGCCAGGGTCTCAGGATCACATGAGAGTATGCTGGACCGAAATCTAGGCACATATTGCTGACAGTGAATGCTGCAGGTCCCCAACCCTCATGATGGAAGTGAGCGCAGTCAGAAAGGCCGTCTTCAATGAGAGGGCTTTTAGCTCGACTGACTCAAGGGCTAAAATGGGGCTCTCTGTAGGCCCAGCAAGACTACAGAGAGGTCCCATGAGGGAATGAGGCATGGCTTAGGAGGATTCAACCTCCTGGTGCCTCTAAGGAACCTGATGATCAGGTTGTGTTTCCCCACGGAATCAGCATCTACTGCATTGTGGTATACACTTTTAAGGTGGAGGGGGACAGCCACCCCTCCAACCTCTCCTGCAGGAAGGAAAGCACCGACCTGACTGCGCATCTCTGTGGATCTTCACCTCAGGAAGAACACCAATTCACAAACAGATGGCACTTCATGGCATACAGCTGCCTCGTAGAGGGAGCTCTGGACTGAGTGATAGTGTCTACCAATGCCAGTGGTAGCCTACTTGGGTCTACCGTGTCCCATGCAGGGGCCAGACATGGAGGATCTAGAGGCCTGGGTGTGGGTGCCAAACTGTGCCACGTCCCTGAAAAAGGAGGTCCTTCCTCAGGGTAATTCTCCAGGGAGGGGCTGTCGTGAGGAGTGTGAGCTCCGAGAACCAAGTCTGGGTGGGCCAATACGGTGCCACATGTCATGTTCTTCGTCATCCCTGACTTTGCACAGTCTGTTCAAGCAGGCTCACTGGGGGAAAGGCATATTTGTGCAGGCCCCGGGGCCAGCTGTGTGCCAACGTGTCTGTGCTGAGCGGGGCCTCAGTGAGGGAGTACCATAGCGGGCAGTTGGAGGATTTCTGGGAAGTCTCCACTCTCCTCTGAGCATTACCTGTCGTGACAGCGTGTCCACTGTGTGATGTGGAATGTGAGAGGCCCGCAGCAACTTCAGCCACTGCTGACTCAAAAGGAGGATATGGCAGGCGAGATGCGGCATGCAATGTGAACATAAACCACCTTGGCGATTTATATATGCTACCATCGCCATGTTGTCCATCTGGACTTACACGTGCTTGCCCTGTATCAATGGCCGAAACCTCTGCAGAGCCAGCAATACTTCCAGCAACTTGAAGCAGTTGATATGCCAACGCAGTCGAGGTCCTGTCCAGGACCCAGAGGCTGCATGCCCATTGCAAACGCCACCCCAGCCTGACTTGGACGTGTCTGTTGTGACAACGACATGCCTGGACAATTGTTCTAGGGTAACAACCTGCTTCATCCAAGGGCTGAACGTGCTGCATGATAGCCATACAATGCATACCATGGCACCATGCCCATCTTGGGACTTGAGTCTGAAGCCAGCGCTGAAGTCTCATATGCATCGACCCGAGTGGCGTAACTGCTGCTGAGGATGACATATGCCCCAGGAGCCTCTGAAATTGTTTCAGTGGGATCGCTGTTCTTTCCAAATCAGCACCGACTGAGCGTGCTCGCTCCTGAGGAGCACTGTCATAGTGACTGAGTCCAACTCCATCCCGAGAAAAGAGATGCTCTGCACTTGAGAGAGCTTGCTCTTTTCCCAGTTGACTTGAAGCCACCAATGGCTGAGGTGTCTAAGCACCAGATCCATATGCGCAAACAATAAATATCGAGCTTGAGTTAAAATCAGCCAGTCGTCGAGATAACTGAGTAAGCAGACGCCCACTTCCCTTAGTGGCGCAAGGGCTGCCTCTGCGACTTTCGTAAAGATGCAAGGTGACAGGGACAGACCGTATGGAAGGACCTTGTACTGATATGCCTGACCCTCTAAGGCAAGGCAGTACACCTGTCCTTCAGTTCTACTGCCACGAATCAAGCTTGATGCTGGAAACATGACAGAATGTGCTTCTGCGTCAAAATTTTGAACAGAAGCTTGTGCAGGGCCTGATTAAAAAATCTCAGGTCTAAGATTGGCCACAACCAACCGCCTTTTTTCATTACGCCTGTAAAATCCCTTCATCTCGGCAGGAGGTACAGGCTCTTTTGCGTCCTTCTCTAGAAGGACTGCGATTTCCGCATGCAGAACAGTGGTGTACTTGCCTGCTACAGAGGTAAAACAAATGCCATTGAACCTGGGCGGGTGCCTAGTGAACTGAATCGCATAGCTGAGTCGGATCATCCTGATGAGCCAGCACGACTGGTTGGAGAGGGCTAGCCATGCCTCCAGACTCAGCGCAAGGGGCACTAAGGGGAAAATCGCCTTTGAAATACCTGTGTATGGGGCCTCGCAGCACAGCGGAGTAAGAGCTGCCATGTCCAGAGGCCTTGCCTGAACTCGTGGCTGTGCTGTGAGATCTGTTAGAGCACTTACATCCCTCCACGTACCCACCATAGTATCGGTCTCTGATGGGAGAGAAGGCTGGTGCTTCACATACACCTGGTCGTGGGTATGTGAGTGTTGAAGCTGGGTGTGCGAAGGCGGGGGACCCTCCTGTGAGTGTTCGATGTACGCTGCCATGACAACGATGGCTGTAGACAGAATGTGTGACCTAGTGAATGAGGAAACCGCTCTTTTTTTTTTTTAAATGAAAGTGCTGTTGACCCTTGGGAATGCAGAGAAATCATAAAAAAGGGAACCAGAGATTCTCCCCCAGCCCTCCACCGGGGGACGGAGTGGTCTGTGTACCACCTCCAGGTTGACAGCAGGTCTCTTCACCTCGGGGTTGCCCATCTCAGGAATGCTTCAAAGCCCTCCTGGGGTTCTTGGCACCAGACAGAGGCATGGGGGCATCAACTTCCTGTGGGAGGCTCTACGATGAGGCCAAGCCATTGGCAGGCATTGCTGCCATAGGTGGACGCCCTCGGTGATGAGCAGATGGGGTACAGGGTCTCGGCTGTCTGTAGGTGGCTGAGGAATAACGCCAGGGCAGGATGTGCTGGATCGCCTACGTCTGCTTCTTGACAGATGAGAGCTGCTGGGCAAAGTCCTCGACAGTGTCACCGAACAGGCCACCTTGAGAGATGGGGGCATCAAGAAAGCAGATGTTGTCGTGTCACACATCTCTACAAGGTTGAGCCACAGGTGGCACTCCTGGACCACCATAGTGGACATTGCCTGCCTGCGTACCCGTGCCGTGACCTTCGTCACCTGCAGGGCGAAGTCGGTAGCCAAGCGCAGCTCCTGCATCAATCCCTGGTCAAGACTACCCTCGTGCAGCCTTTGACCTGCAAGATGGCCATGGCATGCAAGACATAAGCGGCGCGTCCAGCAGCACTGTAAGTCTTGGTCATCAGGGACAAAGTGAACTTACAGGCCCTGGTAGGGAGCCTAGGTTGATATCACCAGGTGGTGGTGTTTTGCGGCCACTCTGGCTGCCCTGCCATCGAGGGTAGTGAGAGTGGAACAACCCTAATGAAACGGGAACAGGCAGTAAAAGGTGCCAGCCACAAATTTGTGAGCTCCTCATGCACCTCTGGGAAGAAAGGAACTGGGGCAGAGCGTGGCTCTGTGCGGCACTCTGAGCCCAGGAACAATCGTCCAGCCGTGAACGCTCAGGGCAGGATGGAGGGTTCCACTCTATCCCGATGCTCAAGGCAGCCCGGGCAAGCATGGCCATCAGCTCTGAGTCGGCCTCTGACTGGGTCCTCAGTGACAGACTGCAAAAGCCAACTCTCCAATGCAGTGATACCTCATCCTCATCATGAGCCCCGAATGAGACATCAATCCCGCCCTGGGGCAAGCCACCTGACTCATCCATGAACTCGACCGGTGTAAACGAGTGTGCTGGGGAACGGGAGGTCCGTGGGTATTCACCCGGCAGAAATGCTCTCATTGAAGCCCCCAAATCTTCACGTAAGCAGAAAGCAGATCTGCATGTAAGCAGAAGGACCAGGACGGGGAGTGGCTGGAGTGGCATACTTTCTGTGAAAGAAAGCCACGATCGCAACGTTGCCATGGTTATGTTCTTGCAGTGAGAACATGAGCCAGCCACGAACACTGTCTCAGCATGACTACGGACGATACACATGAGACAGCGATCGTGGTTGTCAGAGGAAGAGAGATAATGACCACACCCAGTAACTGCACATAAATGGAAAGAAATCTTTAAAAGGACACTTTACATCAGTGCTTACACTTTTAGAGAAAATAAACACTTTTAGTGTGGCTGTTGAAGTGCCCAAGGGCGTTCTCTGCACTTATCTGTGTGAGAAGGGAGAACCTACTGTAAATGCGCTGTATAACAGCCTTTTAAACACTTGTAGAGGTGAATGGAATGCAACTGGATTAGCATTCAACACTAAAAAGCTCCAAAGAACAAATCTGAATGAGTGGATGCAAGCCATCTCCTTTTATACCCGTATGTCCAGGGAAGTGGTATGCAAATTCCACTCGCCAATTTTCATTGGCCTTTTCTCAAATATCAGAGGTGATTGGGGTTCCCGAGTCTGACTCCTAGTGACACTATTCTTCTCCCTGTATACAAATGACTGCACCGCCAAGGACCCCTTTGTCAAGGTCCTTTAGTTTGCAGATGACACTACTGTCATCTGCCTCATCCAAGATGACGATGAGTCTGTAAAAAGTGAGAAGGGAGGTTGAGTCAAAACAACCTGGAGCTGAACATGATCAAAACAGTGGAGATGATTGTGGACTTTAGCAGGAACACCCCAGCACTGACTTTCCTCACCATTCTAAACATCACTGTGGCAGCGGTGGAGTCATTCAGGTTCCTGGTCACTACCATCTCACAAGACCTGAAGTAGGAGACCCACATTGACTCCATTGTGAAAAATCCCAAGCAGAGGTTCTTCCTTCGCCAGTTGAAGATGTTCAACCTGCCACAGGTGCTGCTGATACAGTTCAACTCAGCAGTCATTGAGTCTGTCCTCAGCACTCCAGTAATTGTCTGGTTTGGTGCAGCTACGAAATCAGATTTCAGAAGAATACAAAGGACTGTTTGGACTGCTGAGAGGATTATTGGTTGCCTCTTGCCCTGCCTTCAAGAACTGTACACTTCCAAAGGTCTGAAAAATCACTCTGGATCCCACTCACCCTGACCACTACCTTTTTGAACTGTTGCCTTCTGGCTGGCGCTACAGAGCACTGAGCACCAGAACCATCAGGTACAGGCACAATTTTTTCCCTCAGGATATCCATCTCATGAACAGATAAAACTACCCCATTGAGCAATAATTATGTGCAATGCACAGTCAAGTCTTTTTATATTTATCCAACATATCCTCTTCTGCCATTACATTCCCTTGCACTATCAATATTTAACTGATTTGTATTTTGTACATTGTACCTATATATAAATATAAATATATTTGTATTCTACTTTTTATAATTATCTCTGTCTTGTACTGTATTGTTTGTGCACTGGAAGCTTCTGTCACAAAGACAAATTCCTTGTATGTGTAAGCATACTTGGCAATAAAGCTCATTCTGATTCTGATTTAATAAAGGAAAACCTGTCCTTTTGTACAAACTTAATTAGCACAGTAAATGTCACAGATTTTTTCGTTTGATTACTGATCATGAAATTGTGTGGAATCTTAAATATTACTTATATAATATTAATATTATGTCAAACATTTTACTCAATCACGCAGAGGGGTAATCACTAGCACGCAAGAAATAGTGAGAGGAGGCTATTTATTATATTAAGTTTTTCACACCTGCATTCCAATCTACATCTTGATGTAATCCTTCTTCATGATCACGCAGTGTGTTTTCATCAGCACACTATTAATGTGTGACGAGACTCATGCTACACGTGCAAGCCATTCGCGCATCACAAGCCGATTATCTATTTACCCCTTTTCAGAGAATCGCATCTGCAACATCCTAAAACTTTATTTCCAGGTTTCATTTATATCTCGAATAGACTCATGATGTGGGTTTATGTTTTCTCTTTTAATGTAATTTTGAGTGTGATCATGGTTTAAGGGTGGAAATCTCAAGGATTAATAGTGGTGTTTCCTTATTACATGAAAAAAACTAATGAAACATGGAATGTAGGCTGTCATCCGTGCAGTTAAGTGGGAGCGTTGCCGGCTCGTGATGAGCTAATGCACGAGTCTATTGGGTGTACTGCAGTCTCGGCACATTTGAACTTTTTGTTTAGCTTCCCATTCAGCTGATGAAAACGCGTTGCATGATCAAGAGGTAGAATTACATCAAGATGTAGATCGGAATTTCATTCCAATCAAACAGTCTACTCCACTTGCCGTTGCTGACGTGCCAATGATTACGCATTCATCGGTTGCCAACCCCTGATACATGTATATATATATATATATATATATACACACACACACATATAGTTTATGGGTGTTTCTTCAACTTTGAGGAATTTCTGTCAAAGTGGTTCATTTTTTTTCTTATATTTCTATGGTCACCTAAAACAGGATTGGAAACTTTTTACCAGGCCTTCATTATATATTTTTGGTATTTTTCACATTTCTTTTATGTAGAGATTTTAAATGATTTTTAGATTTTTTTTCGTCTTTTATCTATAACAAAAAATTATGAAATGTATTAAAAAATGACAAACTAAACAAAGAGTATAATAATTTTTACATTTTGCAAAATGTGTGAAAATATTAATTGTGTGTATTTAGGACGCTTAAAATGTTACCTATGTAATAAGCGTAAGCAGGAAAAAAGTCAATAATTTTATTTCAAGAACGCTAAAAATGACATTGCCATCAGTGTTATTTCCAGCACAGAATTCTATTAAACACGATACAGAATTTGAGATCTGCTGGGAATGACACAAAAATGTCCTGTGATTCATGTAAATACTCTGTTGGGCACTGTTGGTAGACTAATTAAATCAAATGTGAGAGTGTATAAAATTTTCATTTTTCTCCCAATTCCCAATGCGCTGTAAGTCCTCGTGGTGGTATAGTGACTCAGGTGGCGGAGGACGAATCTCAGTTGCCTCCGCATCTGTGATGTCAATCCACGCAACTTATCACGTGGCATGTTGAGCGTGTTACCGCAGAGACCTAGCGCGTGTGGAGGCTTCACGCTATTCTCTGCAGCATCCACGCACAACTCACCACACGCCCCACCGAGAGCGAGAACCACATTATAGCAACTATGAGGAGCTCAACCCAAAGTGAGTCAACCTACCCTAGCAACCGGGCCAATTGGTTGCTTAGGAAGCCTGACTGGAGTCACTGAGCACCCCCTGGGTTTGAACTTGCGACTCCAAGTTTGGTAATCAGTGTCTTTACTTGCTGAGATACCCAGCCACCGCCACCCCCCAGTGTTTAAAATATTTTAATGACACTTTACTTTCTATTAGTCAACAGTGCTAAAACTGCCTGACATTGAAGAAACACCCATATACTGTGCTTCGTTCTTTATTAGACAGCTGTCACACTGCAAGACTGCAACACAAAGTACCAGAATTTTGTCAGAGGCAAATATTTATTGCAAAGACAATTAATCAGCTGCTGGATGTCACACAAAGTCATCCAAGACTGCAGATTTTGTTGTACGACAAAATAAATCTTTAATGATCCCTGGATTTTGTCTCAGATGGCGTGCAGCAAGCTTAAATTTCTTGACTCATTTAAAACATCCATACCACAAATGGTATTCAGGCACACACATGCTTGCATACGTACTCGAGCTGTTACTCCGGGTGTTCTTGAGCTGTTGCACCATGGGATTGAGCAGTCGGCTTCCTTTCAGCTTGTTTTTGGAGGCCCTGCGGCGACGGCCTGTAGGGGGCACTGGATGCAGGAAGCCCAAGCTGGGCGGAACAGGACGACCCAAGCGAGAATACAACTGCTCGATCTCTCCTCTCTGAAGAGCCTGAAGCTCCGAGATCTCCTTCATATGCCTACAGAGAAACAAGAGTTTAGAAACGTTACCTATAGACTTTCAGAGCGATCACTGTTGGCAAAGCTGCAACTAAATCTGCAACTTAATATTATGTGATTTTTGAATGAATGAACATTAGGAGTGACAACATTAAATGTGAACAGATACATTTACACTAAATACAACAATTAAACTAGAAAACTGCCTAATGCATTAAACAAAGTCAAAAACTTACAGTAGCAATGTACTGCAGCATTTAAGTATTTTGCCAACATTTTTTAAAGATACATTTTTGAAAAGGTAATTTTGAAGTAAAAGTAAAAAATATCTATCTTAAGTGGTGTAACTGTTCAGAGACAGTAATAAATAAATAAATAAACAAGTCTCATTAAAAGCTGAAATTCTTGAAAAAAATAAATGTTGGTATAAATAGTGTGGAATCATAAAATTACTTACAGGAAAATCTTAAATACATACAATTCTGCACAATTTTTTGGTCACTAATCAATCCCATGAGATCAATTTGAGGGAAGTTTGAGTAGATGCAGCTGTATTTCGAAGAACTACCAAAAATAATCTTAAAAGCACCATTTAATCTACATTGAAATTTTTTCCACTTAGTTTCCACTGATGAGTTCTTGTTTCAAAAGAGGTTTATATTATAAAGTACAGTAACTGTCCACTACCTTTTGTATACTGAATAAAATGTCCAAACAATACACTTCAGATTTGTTTAAAAATCCAGGTTGTTGTACTGGTTTATTTTATATAAATTAAAAAAATCTATTATATTTTAGAAAGTGTATTTAAAATGTTTGTTTTTGAATTTGATTTAATAAAATAATTTCAAAGTAAAATTGTGTAAAATGAGGTTAGTTTAAAAAAATGTTTTAAAACGCAGTAAAAATGTAGAGAAACATTACATTCTCACTTTTATAAGCGCAGCACATTGATCATTTAAACTTTAACATACAAATTTATTGATGTGAACTAGGACGCTAACTCAACTCTGCCATCTCCTTGTTGCAGACTTGTGTAGTAAAATTGGGGAAGTTGTCATTGTTTGCCAATTTAATGTCAAAAATTTTGCATGTTACTTGAAAAATACCAGCAAACATTACAGGTCTGGAAAGCAGATATATTGAAGGGCTTGTGTGATTGTGAATACAGATAAACAAATGAAGCGGATTTACAGATGCTGACGGACTACAAAAGACTCAAAAGTCAGGTTGATGATCATTAAGATGCAGTCATTTTATAATTCCATTGTAAATAGTTTTTGTGCTGTTAGGCTTCTGAAATGTGTAATAGTTCAGTGGTTGAGGAAATAAACACAGCCTAAAAATATCAACTGGTTTCCCCGAAAGGAATCGACTCCAGCTTGGAGTTAATTCCAACTTTTCGATTCGATTCTCGATTCCCAATGCCTCAGAATCGAGGAATCGCTTATTTTTATTATATTACACTATATTATATAATCGAATCCCAGCCCTACTGGAAGGCGGCCGGCTGAAAAGTTGTTACTGGGCAGTATGCTGTCAGAGCCAAAGCTTCAAATTTAATCGAGCCAAAGCTTCAGATTCAGATTTTATCAATCTTTCTGTCAAGATTACACGATTGGCATTGAGCATGGAACCCTGGCCAGCTGGTTCTGACAAGTCTAGAGGACGCCTTCATAGGATCTTCTCCTCAGTCACCAACCTGCTCCCTGCCGGGTACACAGAGCAAGGTAAATGCTTTGAGCCTTTCCTCAGCACAAATGTCTCGGGATGCAACTTTGCCTCCTGACACAACACAACCTGCTCCCCACTGCTGCCCCTCACGCAGAGACAACCCGTCGCGTTGGCTGGCCAGGACCATACGACTCCACTAGCCGATTCAGTTCACCAGGCACCCGCCCCGTTTTAGTGGTGTACGTTTCACTTCAGTGCGTGGTGAGAATGCCAACCCTGCAGGCGGAAATCCTTCTAAGCAAGGATGCGATAGAGCCTGTCCCTCCAACCGAGATGAAGGAGGGTTTCTACAGCACTTACTTCATCGTACCCAAAAAAGGAAGTGGGTTGCGGCCAATCTTGGACCTGCGAGTTCTCAACCAGACCTTACACAAACTCCCATTCAAAATGCTCATGCAGAAACATATTGTAACATGTGTCCAGCATCAAGATTGGTTCGCAGCAGTAGACCTGAAGGACGCGTACTTCCACATCTCAATTTTTCCCAGAAACAGACCCTTCTTAAGGTTTGCATTCCAGGTCCGGGTGTATCAGTACATAATGGTACCTTGCCCCACTAAGGGAAGTGGGCATCCGCATACTCAACTACCTTGATGGCTGGCTAATTCTTGCTCACTCTCGATAGTTACTCTGTGCACACAGGGACCAAGTGCTCAGGCACCTTGGCTGCTAAGGGCTTCAAGTCAACTGGGAAAAGAGCAAGCTCTTTCCGGTTCAGAGCATCTCTTTTCTCGGCATGGAGTTAGACTCAGTCTCAATGATAGTCCACCTCACAAATGAGCACACGCAGTTGGTGCTGAACTGCCTCACCTCACTCAGACTGGACACTACAGTTCCTCTAATACAGTTCCAGAGGCTCCTGGGGCACATGGCGTCCTTAGCCATGGTTGCACCGCTCAGGTTGAGAAGCATATGAGACCACTTCAGCACAGGCTTCAGACTCGAGTCCCGAGATGGGCATGGTGCCACGGCACATACCTTGTGTTCATCACCCCTTCCTGCCATCAGTCATTCAAACCATGGATAAACCTCTGTTTCCTGCAGACAGGAGTCCCCCTACAACAGGTGTTCAGACACGTCGTAGTCATTACAGATGCCTCCAAACTGGGTTGGGCCACAGTGTGCAATGGGCGTGCAGGACAGGACCGCAGCTACATTGGCACATCAACTGCCTAGGGACCAGGTAGTGAACCCGCAAGCAAAGCTGCCCCGAGAGGAGGCGGACCCAGCATTATCAAGCTGTGTCCGGTACATGCTTTGCATACCTATTTAGACCGCACACAGTGCCTTAGACTCTCTAAGCAGCTCTTTATTTGTTTTGGTGGACAGCGGAAAGGGAACGCTGTCTCCAAACAGAGGCTGCCCACTGGGTCGTTGGCCTATCACACCCAGGCCATGCCCACCCCCTTGCGGCTTCAAGCACACTCTGCAAGGAGTGTGGCATCTTCATGGACATTGGCCAGTGGCACCTCCCTAGCAGACATCTGTAGAGAAGTGGGCTGGGCAACACCCAATACCTTGCAAGATTTTATAATCTCCGGGTTGAGATGATCTCGTCCTGTGTTTTGTTAGGTCCGAGCACATGGAACTACTACCATGCTTGTCACGCCACTTGTTCTACCCCTCAGGGATGCCGGAACCTAAAATATTATGACGTCTTATGGGGCATTGGGGAAGGTTACGTACAGTCTGATGCACCTGCTCCTTTGGCTCGCAACAGCTTTCTTTGAACCTGCATCATGCAGTTCACGTAACACAGTTCAGTGTCGTAGCATTATTGAATGGGACCCCTAGTGTCACTTCAATAGACACAACGTCGAGTGCGTGACAGACGGGGCACATCTAGGTTACTATTGTAACCCCCGTTACCTGATGGAGGAAACGAGACTTTGTGTCCCCTTTGCCATGCCACTGTACCAAACAGCTGTAACGGCCGAACCTTACTCTCTGCTCCTCAGAATAAAACCAAACTAACAGATGCAAGATTCCCTCCTTTTATACCCGTATGTCCGGGGGAGGGTTTTGCCAATTCTGTTCGCCAATTTCTCATTGGCCTTTTCTCAAAATCAGAGGTAATCGTGGCTCCAGAAAGAAGCCCCTAGGGTCACTTCAATCGACACAATGTCTCGTTCCCTCCATCAGGTAACAGGGGATACAATAGTAACCTAAAGGATTCATCCACATAACTGTCCCAAAGGTGTGTTCCTCCACAAAAAAAACTCCAGCCTCTAGCGGAACTAGCACACACAAAAACTAAAAATAAATAAATGAAACAATAAAAAAAAAAGCCCGTTCAGTTTCCTCAGAGAGTCAAACGAATGTTCAGTAAGCCGGGCCATTAAGCTGCTATATGAGTGCAACAAATGACCAAATCACTTCAATGTCCTGCAAGAAATACTCAACAAAACAAACTCCAACCAATAGGAGGCAAAAGCACAAAGAACATGCAGATTAATCCACAACAAAGTCCTGAAGGAATGTTACTATACAAAACAAACTCTAGCCGCTTGGCGGAACCAGCACAAAAAGAAAAAAAAAGCTCTCAGCTTCCTCAGACGATCAAGTGAATGTTCAGTGAGTCATTCACTTGGCTGCAATGTGAGAACCACAAAATAACTTATTCCATTGACTTTATGAAGGACATTGCTTGTTAGGGGCATGTAAATACTTTACGGCCATCCTTAGTATCTATTCTCAATTTGACCGGGAACATCAGTGCAAAAGCGACCTTCCGTTTATGTAAGAGTTTGAGTTTCTTGCATTCCTTGAATCGATCACAATTCTTGTTGAATTCACAAAGTCTGGGAATAAGAAAATGCTGTGGTTCTTCCAAGAAAGCATTCCGTTACACGTCGCCTTGCATAACACAAGATTTGAGATTCAAATTGATCTGGGCCTGTCTCCCTCAGCGGAACCCTGTGAGCCGGAACCCTGTGAACTTGCTCGATTTCCAGCTTATGGCCTGTTATGTCGAGCAGACTCGGAAAGTGCTTGTCCAGGAATTTCACCATATACCGACTTTCTTCTTCCTAAGGAATTCCAACAATTCGGACGTTATTCCACCGGTTATGATTCTCCAAATCCTCTAATTTCTCCCAGACATGCTCCAAATACACCCTGGTCGATAGCGGATTAGCAGCTAATTCCCTCTCCGATAATCAATCCATTTCTCGACCTCCCCCACTCTTGTAACCACCTCAGTGAATTTCAAGCCCATGGCCCTGATGGATCGAAATATTGCAGCAGCAAGATCCTCTGACCTTCATCGGCATTGCCGACACGTTCAACAATTGTCGCCGAATTTCATTCACTTCTCCGTCCAAATCGACTCCCTGGCTCGAGGCCTCCGGAGGGACGTCAGCTTGAGTACATAAGTGTCTTTTAATGTCTCAAGAGCTCGATGATTTTGAATTCTTTGACATATTGTCTTCCTAGAACACTAATGGATCAGGGTGTATTGAATCTCACTGGTTTATTACATAAAAAATATCAAAACTAGCAACATGCGCATAGCTCATCGTTCACACGTCCGAACCCTGCATGATGTCACGTGACTCATTTATTTACATTTATTTGTATAATATCAATTGATCAATGATGGGATGCTCTATTGCTGATTTCTATTAAAATACTCAAAAATACATTTCATACAAAAAGATACTTGAATACACCTCTTCTTTGATAAACATGTTTTAATTTAATTTAGTTAATTTTGTTATTTTTGGGGGGATTGAAGGGGTCATATCATGAGGAATAAAAGTTTCCTTGATATTCTGACATATAAGAGGTCATTACTATAATAACATACTGCAAGTTTGTTACACTACTGTTCCAGAGACAGTAAAAAGTTATAAAAGGTCTCAGTAAATGCTGAAATTCTTGGAAAAACTAAATGTTGTTTTAAGTAGTTTGGAATATTTTTTTCATTCCTATTTTTTTCTAAGAAAATAGGTAGTGAAACAATTCAGATTTAAGTTGTACTACATTTAAAAAATAAATTACCACCCAAAATGAGGTTGTGTAACTTACATGCAGGCAGCCATTTTTTTGTCATCTGGCAAAAACAAACAAACAAAAACAAAAAATAGAGGAGCCCTTTAGGCCATGTCCACACTAATATATTTTCATCTGAAATGCTGAAAAGGAGGGACTAGAGAGTTTATTTGAACTCTTATTTTTTTGTGTGGTTATCAACCTTTTTGGCACAAATTCTTTCAGTTAAGCTTAACTTGTATTGAACCTGGAATATTCCCAAGATGTCTGTTTTGGAATCTGTGTCTTTACTCACTTCTCTCTGAGTTTCTGCAGCTCTCGTTTCATATCTGCATCCTCAAACTCGGAGTCGTTATCGCTACTGATGTAAGCAGAGTGAGTGTGACTGCCAACCGACTGGCCGTGTCCATTTGCCATGGGACAGCTGGGCGAATCAGAGCTATGCACGCTGCTGCTGTGTCCCGAGCGCCGAAGTAAAGCCACTGCCCGCTTCATAAAATCACTGCCGCTGTATTCTGATGAAGGCTTGATGGGTGGAGGTGCGCTCTGATCCTCCTCACCTGTGTCAGAAGAGAGACACAACCTCTGCGTTGCACTCCCGTCAGCTGACACTGAACTCTGAATGCAAGCAATCATTGGTCTGGCCTCAGGAAATGAAACAGGCGTGTCCTACAGACAAACAAAAAATCACCATGAATGTTAGGTTACTTTAGTAACCCCGGTTCTCTAATAAAATAAGTGAGGTATCTTAAAATCGGACTGCCTAATTAGAATTCAATTAGAATTTCTTTGAAATATTACCAAACTAAAATGATATGTGAATTTGACATTTTAAAGACATTATTTTAAGTATTGATATCTGATTATTAAATCGACATTGTCTCCTACTGTACATTTACAAGAGGGCGCAACAAATCAATATAAACCAATCAACACTGTGATGTAGCGATTGTTTATTGCAAAGAACATATCTGTCTGATTACAAAAGTGCATAAATGATAAAGTCCAAAGATTTAGCCAGTTCATATTCTCAAATATTATGTAAAAAAGTAAAACAAGAATATAAACTCTTCAATAGACGGTTCTATGTTAATTTAGTGTTGCACAGTAGCATATACCGCTGCCATAGTACTAACACAAACTCAAGCCTCATAATACCGACAGTACAACAGTGTTTTTCATGAAATACAGTTTTTCATTAAATAAAGAGATAAGATAAGATAGCAAGTCATAGTCAAAACACAACCGGCAAAGACCTCCACAACAAAATTTTTTAGACACAGTCAATTTTAAAGGAAATTCAACCTTTAAAACGCATATCGAGACGCCGTGTTCGGTTTTATTTGTTGCACTGAATCTGTAAGTCATCACCAGTGCTTGGCATGCATCCATAATTTGAATGATCATTTTAACACTCAAATGTGCATTTATATCTTAAATTCAACAAAAATTCAAATTTCAAATGTTTATTTGATGGTCTTTTATTATGGTATGAAACATCTCCAATAACTCCTGCCCTTAACTCCCCGTAATGACAAAACCAGCTTTGATTGCTCATTTTACTTGTCAGTTAGAGGGCTTTTCCTGTCTAAATGTGTGGTTCTTGGTCAACTGAAGCTTTTATAGAGCCCAGACCTATGGCGCAGTCATGGGTCTGGATACGTGAGACTAAGCCACGCATGACATGCTAACAGTTGCACAGTAAACCTTCACAGTAGTAACGGCTCTGCCCTTATCTAACAGATCCTGAAAGAAACATAGAACCTCAGCCACTGCACATAGAATAAGAATGACTTTATCATTCAAACACTGCCTATTTGTGTTTGAATGATCCTATATCATGCATTGAGTGAGTCAAGGCCGCCCTTGCACTCTGAATTGTCTTGATTGCTTAAGGATGTAACCCGGTGGCATTTACATTCAGCCTCTAATGGGCCAGGCCCAGAGAGCCTGTGAGGGGAGGGGTGAAACATCTTCTTGTGCACTTGTAAAAGGAAGTCTCAGTGCAATTGGAGAGGCCAGGGCTGGTCATAAAGGAGTTTAATTATCTACAGTAACCACAGTTTCCCCAGCCAATACGGCGTACAATGCCCGTACTCCCTCACCCCCTGTAATGTTGGTCCAAAGAGGCTCAGTGGGTGAACGCATACAGTAAGATGTTTGGCCATGTGTGGGCCAGAGCATCCACACACAATGGTTTCCTTTTTTGTCCGCCAAGGAAAACGAATCGGTTACCTAACGTAACCTCGGTTCTCTCTAGATGAGGGAACGAGTATTGCGTAAGCTAGCTTACGCTACGGGAAAGATTCATCTTTTCTGAGATATTGAAGCCAAAAAATTATCCTTCATTTTGTATCATTTGTCAACGCAGTGCAGCAACTGCAAACCTTGAGCGGGCTAGCTAGCGAGCTCATTGGTTGCTCTGCAGCAACTGCTGCAGCCTATAGACGAACTTGGGCGAACTCGCGTCCAATGAGAGGTGTCCGCGCACTTACTGCATCAAAGCCCGCCAAAATGGGTGTGGCTAGAGTGCATATAAGCGTAGTTCGTAGGCTGGAACCCTGGTTTTCATTGAATGAAGCGAAAGTCGCTTGTGGCGACTCGTTCCCTCATCTAGAGAGAACCGAGGTTACGTTAGGTAACCGATTCGTTCTCTTACGAGAGGTTCTCTCGTATTGCGTATGCTAGCTTACGCTACGGGAACCCATTGTCAACGCCGTGCGCGCCAAGCATCCACTGCATGAGCCCCGGGGGTGGGGGGACCCGGGGGAGCCCTTGTGAGTGGGGAAATAATATTTGGCCGGCAAGAGTGCGGGCCAGTGTGTGTGTAATACATAAGCACATAGTGGGAAGGGAACGACAGAGCGGCGGTGCCGGTCTGTGTGGAATGAGTCCCATCAGTGCAGCTCACCAGGGGAGCTGTAGCGTATTAAACCGCTAGTAGTTTTGCCTGCAGGGCGGGCACTTCCAGATTGTAAAATCTGACAAAGGTGGAGGGGGAAGCCCAGCCCGCTGCCACACATATGTCGTGAATGGAAATCTCGCTGGACCATGCCCACAATGAGGCCATGCCTCTAGTGGAGTGAGCCCTAATGCCCAACGGGCATGGCAGGTCTTTTGACGCGTATGCGGCAGCAATAGCGTCCACTATCCATCTAGATAGTGTCTGTTTCGAGGCAGCGAGACCTTTGGTGCGCCCTCCGAACGAAACGAAAAGCTGCTCAGAGCGTCTGAAAGAGGCGGAGCGCGCAGTATACAATCTCAGTGCTCTGACTGGGCAAAGGAGATTGGCGTCGCGTTCGCTATCGGATGCTGGCAGCGCTGATAGGGAAATGACCTATGCTCTGAAAGGAGTACCGATCACCTTGGGAACATAGCCGTGTCTAGGCTTTAAAATTACCTTGGAGTCACTTGGTCCAAACTCAAGACACGCAGCGCTGACAGACAGCGCGTGAAGGTCTCCCACACGTTTGACTGATGACAGGGCAGTCAGAAAAACAGTTTTGAGTGAAAGGTATTTCAAATCCACGGATTGAAGCGGTTCGAAAGGGGGGGCTTTCATAGTTTCGAGAACTATAGAAAGATCCCAGATAGGAACCGATGGGGGCGCGGGGGTTCATCCTTCTAGCTCCCTTGAGGAAGCGGATGACCAGCTCGTTTTTCCCAGTGACTGGCCGTGCAGGGGTTCAGCGAACGCCGCGACGGCCGCCACACTACACTTTGAGCGTGGATGGGGATCTGCCCTTATCCAGCAGCTCTTGTAAAAACACGAGCAGCGACGACACCCCACATGTCCGTGGGTCCAGGTCTCTGTCGGTGCACTATTTTGAAAACACAGACCATTTTGACGCATAGAGTCTTCTCGTGGAAGGGGCTCTAGCGTGTATGATGGTGTTTATTACACCTTCTGGCAGAGCGACGGGTAGTCGTTGATCACCCACGCGTGCAGCGCCCAGCACTCTGGGTGGGGATGCCAGATCGTGCCGCGAGCTTGAGAGAGGAGATCTGCTCTCACTGGGATGGGCCACGGCGCTGTCAGTGACAGCTGCATAAGCTCCGGGAACCATGTCTGATTCTCCCAACGCGGGGCTATGAGGAGCACCGAGTGACGCGTTCCCTGATCCTCTGCATTATCTGTGGCAATAGCGAGACGGGAGGGAAGGCGTAAAGCGGGCAGTTGGGCCAGTCCTGGGCCAGCGCGTCCTCGCTTTTCGAGAAAAATATTGGGCAGTGAGAGTTCTCTTCTGACGCAAGAGGTCTATCTCTGCCCTGCCGAATATGCGCCATAACTTCTGGACTGTTTGAGCATGCAGGGACCATTCCCCTGGAGGAATATTGTCTCTGGACAGTCTGTCTGGGCCGTCGTTCAGGTGGCCTGGCACGTGCATCGCCCTCAGCGAGCGCAGGTGGCACTGGGACCAACTCAGTATGCGTTTCGTCAGATGGAAGAGGTTCCTGGATCTAACACTGCCCTGACGGTTTAGGTAGGATACCACAGATCTGTTGTCCGAACGGACCAGGACGTGGTGACCCTGAATGACCGGGAGAAGCGCACAGCGCGTACTCGACCGCTATCATTTCCAGACAATTTATGTGAAGGAGCTTTTCCTGAACTGACCATAGGCCAAAAACCGGAGAGCCCTCGCAGACCGCGCCCCAACCCGTGTTGGACGCGTCTGTCGAGATGACTTTTCGGCGAGATACAGCTCCCATCGTCACTCCCCGCTGATACATTCGGCCACTGTCCAGGGCTGCAGAGCTGAAATACAGGTCTGAGTCACCTTGATCGGCTGGCGGCCTGTGGCCCAAGCCCGGCGAGACGCGCGGGGTGTTTAGCCAATGCTGAAGCGGGGCGCATGCGCAGTAAACCTAGCTGAAGTACTGCTGCGGCTGAGGCAATGTAACCTAGCACTCTCTGAAATTTTTTCAGAGGCGTGAGGCTGTTCATCTGAAAGGACGCGGCTAGTCGCTGAACATGGCGCGCGCGCTGTGTAGATAAGCGAGCCGTCATTGCCACGGAGTCTAGTTCTATTCCAAGGAAGGAAATTGCCTGACTGGACTGTAGTGAGCTCTTGGTCCAATTGACTGCAAGACCCAAACTGTTCAGATGGCTGAGGAGAACTGTTCTGTGAGACAGAATGCGACTGTGCCATAATCAGCCAGTCGTCCAAATAGTTCAGAATTCGCAAGCCCTGACTCCGCAGGGGTGCGAGCGCCGCGTCCATGCACTTCGTGAAAGTACGGGGTGCTAAAGACAGGCCGAACGGAAGGACGGTGTATTGATAAACCTGGCCGTCGAAGGCGAATCTCAAGAATGGCCTGTGACTGGGATTTATCTGAATCTGAAAGTAGGCATCTTTCAGATCGAGAGAAATAAACCAGTCCCCCTGGCGCACATGCGCGAGGAGTTTCCTGATTGTAAGCATTTTGAA
This sequence comes from Xyrauchen texanus, assembly GCF_025860055.1. Taxonomy (NCBI): domain Eukaryota; kingdom Metazoa; phylum Chordata; class Actinopteri; order Cypriniformes; family Catostomidae; genus Xyrauchen; species Xyrauchen texanus. The sequence goes on along the minus strand of NC_068302.1, from coordinate 1,472,615 downwards.
CGGTGTTTTTGCAAGCACCTTGTTCAAACCCCTGAGATCTAATATTGGTCTGAGGCCGCCGTCTTTCTTGGGAACAAGAAAATAACGGCTGTAAAATCCCGACTCGCTCAGCGAAGGCAGCACTTTCTCTATGGCCCTTTTGCACAGAAGGTTTGCTATTTCTGAACGAAGCATGCAGGCTGCTTCCGTGTTCACAATAGTTTCGAGCCGCGCTCTGATGCGGGGAGGACGGCGATCGAACTGTAGCAAATAGCCCTGTTTTATTGTGCTTAACACCCATTTGGATATCCCTGGGATAGCTTCCCACGCTTTGAAGCGTAACGTTAGAGGGTGAATGGCCAAATTGCCCTGATTGCCGCACAAAGCGCGCTGAACAGAATGTGTGAGCGCGCTTACTGTGCTTATGCATGACTGCTCGCAGACAGCAGGGACAGGCTGCATCTGTTAAGTGATGCGCGAGCACAGTCACGGGCACGGGACTTACATACAGAGAAGTGTTTGCTGGCCGTGTGACAGAGCGGGCAGAGAATGGGCGCGCGCAGCCTCTCATTGGACGCGAGTTCGCCCAAGTTCGTCTATAGGCTGCAGCAGTTGCCGCAGAGCAACCAATGAGCTCGCTAGCTAGCCCGCTCAAGGTCTGCAGTTGCTGCACTGCGTTGACAAATGATACAAAATTAAGGATAATTTTTTGGCTTCAATATCTCAGAAAAGATGAATCTTTCCCGTAGCGTAAGCTAGCTTACGCAATACGAGAGAACCTCTCGTAAGAGAACCGGGTTTGTATGCATATAGAGAACTCACATATTACGCACAATATAAATACTACAGTACATGCTGCAGGAATAGTATGAATAGTATGGTAGTCTGTTATTCCAAATATCCCTGTGTGTTGACAAACCTGATACAAGTCAGGCGGTGCGGAGTATCTGTTGCTGTGTGTTGTGGATCTGTGTGTGTTCTCGGCTGCAGAAACTGCTGTACATTCATTTATCACATGATCCGTGCCGCCATCATGAGAACTGCAGGAGCTCTACACACACGCACCAAACAATAGCAAACTGTGACCATTTGATTCAGAGAAGCGTATACATAATTTGTTACTGAGCAGTGATTATGGGCTGTAACCTGGAAGTGGCTCTTGGATGTGTGTGCATCAGAACTGGCCCCCATGTCTCTGCTCAAGAGTCTCTTAAAAGCTGGTGAATATAAAAAAAAAAAAAAAAAAAATAAATATATATATATATATATATATATATATATATATAATATTATAGTTTGTTGCAAAAATACATTGTAAGCAGAAATGTCTTTTAGTCTACAGTACATCTGTATTACTAGAATCTAGATTAACATGTCTACACACACTGTACTTACGGGCAACAGCAGAATCACTTAAAGTGCCCAGACTATCAGATCTCTCTGGAATCTTAGGCTGAAACAGAATGAAATAAAATAAATAAAAAGAATTCATAAGCATTTATGCATGTAATAAAATCATTTATACCATGGTCTATTCAAATACTCAATTCTGATTGGCTGGAACGCGTGGATTAAATTCACTCAATGCACCAGTAGTTCCAGTCAGTTTTAATACCCGTTCTATATTAATGTGCCTACTCTACTGTCCTCCATAATGAGAAATTGCGAGACTTTTACGCCTGTTCAAACTACCTCCATTTGTGAATATAGTGTAGCAAGAGCTGGGATTAATCATCACATCACAAAACTCAACATCATCAAGCCACGCAATGCTGTCTTTAAATCAACTGTGAAACACTACAGGAAAAGTGGAAGAGACACCAGTGTTCATCAGCCCCATTTTCAAGGGTGTATCCTTGTACATTCGGAGGGGCCAAACCCTTTTTGGTGTTGAGGTCACAAATGTAATGGCCAAATCCCTCCCATTGGCATTTATCAATCATGGCCTCCTAATAATCCCCATCCATGTATTGGCTCTATAACTTTACTCTCTCCTCTCCATCAACGGCTAGTGGGTGTTGAGTGTACTGGCGCACTAAGCCAACACATCATCCAGGTAGATACTACACACTGGTTGTTGTTAAGGAGAGTCCCCTGTTCACTATGAAATGTGCTTTGAGTGTAGTGTCAGAAAAGTGCTTTATATTTAATTAGTTTATATGTATATGTAATTATTATTTACAGTAAATATTATTGGTTAAACCACCTGTCCAGCAATCAGGTCAGTCTTAGGAAGACATTTATGTAACTAACAACTTAAAAATAAGTAATATTTGCTTTAAAAATGACTGTCCATGTGTAATGTTTGGCGGCCATTAAATAAGTTGAAATTGGGCACATCCTGTATGACTAAGTAAAAATACAGGAAGAGTCCACCTACAATTGATTTAATTGACACCAAATAGATGGTCTATGTACATTCATTTTGTTAAGAATTTTAGTATTTTAGATATGACTCTGTATGACTAAATCACATTTCAGCACCTTTTAAGTGGGCATATAGCGGTTCTGTGGACAGAGGTTGTATGGGACGTAAGGGGACAAAATAATAGCTAAGTACTTGAAAAAGAAACTTGAAAAAGAACCACATTCATTCCTTTCATTTACAATATACAAAAATTTTATATATACCAAAAAGGTTCTATGAAACATGAGTCCCACCTTCTATGATTTGATTGGTCATCTCAAATGAAACTGATGTGCGGTGATAGACAACAGAGTACACTATAAATTAAACCATTTTTAAACAATTATGTAATCTCAATGCGAAAACTTAATGACAATTAAACAGCAGTGTATAATGGACTGCAGCAGAACACCAGTAAGAATATCAGTTATTGGGCCTCCCCATGACTATTGCGGTTACAGGCCTGCCAGTAATATGTCATCTCAAGGTCATATATTCTCTGACCTGGATAAAATTGGGAATGCACCTGCACTTTCCTCTTACCCACCCATAACGCTTGTCAGGAAATGTGGTTTGACAATCAGCTATGTTTGCTCGGAGGGGAGAGAAGGAAACCAGGACTTATCAACTGCATCTTTCGTTGTTCGGCAAGATGATTTGAGTTGTAATGTAAAAAACATAATCTAATATTGCTGTGCTGCACAGCACACACGTGCTACAAGCCATCGCTTGATCATACAACGCTGACTGAAGGGCTGAATGCAGACTTAATTGGGCAAAACTATATGCAATTTAATTCTTAATTCAATCAATAGTACAGCCTTAATGGATACCATACCGATGTGTCAGATGTCTGCAGGTTTCAAGTGCTATGTTATATAGTTTTACCCTCATCATGATAGTGCCACTTTTTCAACCGTCACGTCTGTAACAGAGAGATGTAACATTCGCAATGCCGGATTTTCCTCATTATTGTGAAAATGACAAAGCACAGAGATTAAATATTACAAGTTCTTATGCATGCCAACCCTTCTACATTATGTGACTCTTATTATTTCTAGTTTTTTGAGAGTGTGTGGACAAAAAAAAACTCATGTCCGTTTTTCCAAATATTTGTTCGGCTTTTTATTTAATTAATTCAAATAAATGTCATCTTAATCGCACTCTACTGTATATCTGTGTCTGATTTAGAATGAGCAGACCGCTAGATCTAAAGATCCGTAGATATAAAGTTAACCATTATTGTTATTCTTCCAGTCTAAATTTGCACTGCAAAAATCAATTACAGCTTTAACTAATTAGTGCTGGCAAGTGACCGTGGTATAAGCGGCATCATTCATGGCTAGGTTTGTGTTAAATGATTCTAATGCACTTCGCTCCGGGTGGTTTGACATCCTAACGAATACAAATATTCTAAATATTTTTAATATCACAACAAAAATGTATTCAAAATAGAAAATGTTACATTTAGAAAAATGCCTATGACAACAGTAAAAGTTAGCATGGCTGGGAATTCATTAGTGGTGGGGATTGTGATTATTCCCAGTGACTCGAGTTTGAACTTACTCTCAACACGCAGTGAAAGGATCTCGCTGCTATACGTCACCATTATACTTCTCAATAACTGGTGAATGATATCTGAACATTTACCAGCCAGAGGCCAATCACATATGCTAGTGATTTACTCTCATTGGTTTGCACATGGAGTAAAAGATCGATCTAGGGATTTCAAGATTTTATATCGGGATCGTTCAAATAAAGATGGCAATTTATCAGAAAATCAATATTTTTACCCAGCCATAAATGTTAGTGTCAGATTTCATTATTTAAAGACATTATTTACACTTATGTTAATGAGGGACATAAAAAGCACCCATTTAATAAAATGACTCTCCAATATTTGAACAATTATCAGCGAATAATCTTAACAAAAAGCAGCTCATATTGATACTGAAATTGATAAAGCTTAATTTTACCAGTTTCTCTTCTCTTCTCACATTTCCATCACTGCCTTGGCTGTCTGACAACGGAGGTGATCCAGGAGGGTCAGAGGCAGAGCTCGTGGTTTGTGAGGGGTGGTACTCCTGGTACAACAGATTGCGGAGTTTCTCATCTAAAGTCTTTATGGTTCTATCTGTAAACTCGAGTCGTGGTGGCCCCTCCCCATCTGATTCGCCTGGCCCACCCCCTGGTGGCCCCTGTGATGCAGAACATCCCGGCGCGGAGGGCAGGGTTTGTTGGGGCTGATGGGCGGGGCTCTGAGGCTGAGATTGGGAACTGGTAACCGAAGCTTGTGGAGTGGGCATAGCAAAATGCTGCTGCAATACCACCTGTTGGGTGTGGCTCCCGGGCGGCTCTGCACTAGAGCTGCATTTGTGGGCTATCGGCTGGTGAAGGGTTTCGTTTACTTTCTGGGTGACTTCCAAGGATACAGGAGGCACAGTGTGGCAGCACGGGATGTCAGAAACCATAGAAACGCCTGAACACACAACCTGAGAGCCATCCGCTGACTGAGTGGGCTCAGAGAGAGGTGGTTGCAGCAGAGATGGCCGTTTCTGCAGAGCTTTTGCACTGACTGTGTCGACATCATGTGTTTGAGGTGTCGAGGAACTCTGTCGGCCTGAAAGACAAAACGTTTCAATGCAAGAAAGTATATATATAGGTTAGAAAACAAAAGTTTAAAGGAATGGTTCATCCAAAGGTGAAAATTCTGTTTTCATTTACTCAACGTATTAAAGTAAGTGATAAGAGAATTTTCACAAAATCACAAAATGAGGAATTTGGCCTTTCTATTACATACAGTATAATGCAAGTGAATGAAGACTGGGGCTGTCAAGCTTAAAAAACAAAACAAATAAACAAATGCACCATTAAAGTAACAAAGTAGTCCATATGACTCTTGCACTATATTTGAAGTCTTCTGAAGTCAAACCATAGCTTTATGTGAGGAACTGACTAAAATGTAAATAATTATTCATTGATCATTTTGTCCTCCACTGAAGCTCTAAAATGGACTACAAACGTCATAGGGACTAAAAAATTTAACGATGAATGTGATTGGTTCTCAGTGTCTCCCATTAATTACTAAGACTGTCCTGCCACAGTTTCATAATGATCTGAAAATATTTTTATTAACATTAAAAATTCTCTAACAAAGCATCTCTCACTCCCAGTCAGTCAGCACCCTCAGCACCTTTGCGGCAAACATTGAAATAAGCTTTTAGAATCTGTCATTTTCGAATATTTGATTTTACTATTAAACCAGACTTCTGATATAGAGTATTCAATTGAATACTAAATTACCACTGCATTGAAGTATGGTCAAATAAACGATTTATAATTATACTCAGCCTTTATTTAGTTTTACTAACACATGATAGAAAAGTAGCAGGAAAACTTCAAGCAATCACAGAATGTCCCATCAGTCAGTACACACTTTAGAAGCATGAGTGCACTACTGCTTATGGGCTTAAAAGACACAACTATGCAGAACTTTTTATCTTCTCTCTTTCATGTTCTACTTAATGGCTGATGTGTCCCCTGTACCAAAATAATTGAATATTTAACACTAATACTGTAAATTGGCAAGCAGACAGTGGCAATTTCTCAGAGCCAGCAAAGCCTTCTCTTTATAAATATAAAGAATATAAATAAATATTCTTTCATCTGTTCATTCTCAATCACCTTTTTGTCTATGTATTTCCAATCGCTTTCCACTCCTAATTCATCTACAAACGAAATGTTACAGTATCCACTGCATTATCCACTACTCCAAACACAGTTTGATCATTATCAGTGTACGACAGCAAACAGTTAACGTTACTGCAGAAGTTTCAAATTAATGATAATTAATGTTAATCTAATGTTAGATAAATTAGGTGACTTTAACATTAGCTAACGACATTAGCAGTCAGTCTCCTCGCTTATATCAACTGACACATCTGGCTGCTTGTGGTGAAAAACAATGTATAACGCATGTAACATTATATCTAGCTAGCTAACATTAGCTAATTATCTAACGTTAACATGATTACCAGTGGCTCTGACAACATAACTATTTTCAACATCTGATGAGCAAGTTATGTAACGTTATGCTATTTGTAATGTTAACTAATCAAGTTGAAGTAATGCTACTGTTTTAAGCTTAATATCTGTACCCTTAGTTTTCAGATCATTTTTAAATATTTCAAGAAGAGAGAGTGAAATCCACCACCAGATGAGGAAGAAACATTTACAGAGGGATAGCTAGCATAGTTAGATGGCAAGTCAATAGCCAAGCAGGCTATTCCTAGGCTACTGTCAAGAAATAAACTAATAGTAATAGTAGAATTAGATGTTACTATTTACTGGTAGAGGGTCCGAGATCCACCCACCACAGTCTCACAAAATCCTGAGGGCTAAAATCATGAAAACCAATGGCATTCATCATTCATCATTCATTTGAGGGCTACGGTAGAAGGGGCATTTACAGTGAAATACTAATTCAATGGAATCTTATTTAAAAAAAATTATTAAAAAAAGATTATTTTTTAAATATAAATATATATATATTTTTTTTTTATTAAAAATATTTTATATAAAAATACATTTTATTTAAAATAAATGTTAGTTAAAACAGCAGCCATAATAATATTTATAAAAAATCAACAGTGTTCCACAGAAATAATTAAACATGAAAGTGAATAAATAATGACAGAATTTTAATTATTGAGTGATCTATCCCTGTAAATTATAGGGATCTGTGCAATTGAGCAACATTAGTTTGTGTGTGTGTGTGAATTACTCTTGTCTGCGTGTTCTCTGTCAGATGTGGGCGTCTCAGCCACAGGACAGATGATGAACCAGCGTTTTCCTGTGTGAAGCACTGTCAATGCAAGATAAGGCAAATTAATGTAAAGGATTCATGAACACTAGTTACAGTGAAACATGTAGGGAATGCGCATGTCTTATTACCATTTTGTTTATAAACTAGCTGCTCAGACTGGGTTTCCTGAGGCTTTGCTCCCTACAGAGGGAATAAAAGAAGAAAACAGCATCCATTACATGAAATCAAGTAAGCAGAAAAGATTATACTATTAAACGATTGGTTCACCCAAAAATGAAATTTCAGTCATTGTTTACTCACCCCTGTGTTGTTATAACCCTATATGACTTTTGTTTCTTTTTCTTAACATAAAGGGAGAAATTGAAAAAAAATAATAATGTTGTGCTCTGTGATGTTGTACAATGGCAGTTTATGATGACCACCTCTTCTAGGGTTATAATAACATGGGGGTGAGTAAACAATGATTACATTTTCATTTTTGGGTGAACTATCCCTTAAGCATATTTGACTAATGTATACATATTTCATTTTTATTTCATTAATTCAATATTATTTAAACAGTACCGTTAGTAAGGTTTCTTTTTCAAGAATTGAACAATATTAAAGGTGCACTTAGACTGCAGTCAACACCTCATGCAAGTGCACATCATTTTAAAGTCAACATGAGAACAAAACTGACTTTATTTGACATTGTGAGAAAGTCAGTGACTTATAACTGTTAATTTCTTTATAAGGTTCATACACTTTTTAACCAATACATTTCCATGTCTTCTCCATGACCTTTTCCTTTTGATAAGGATTCTTAAAAATCATTCAAATTCAGACTTGCTCACAAGCCATAGTGTTGTCAGATATTTCAGTGAATCCTTCAGTTAAGTTTTACTGTACACAACAGCAATATTTAGCCAATAAAAACTGGAAAAATATTAATTCATTAGACAATTTTCCATGACTTCTCCAGGCCTTTTAAAACACCTTTTTTTTCTCCCCAATTTGGAATGCCCAATACCCAATGAGCTAACCCCATGTGACTCTACCCTCTCTAGCAACCGGGCCAATTTGGTTGCTTAGGAGACCTGGCTGAAGTCGTCAGCATCTTTACAAGCTGAGCTACCCAGGCCCCCCTCTTTTAACACACTTTTAAAATCCTCTGATTTCTCCAGTTTTTCCATGAATGTGGGAACCCTTTATGGTAAAACTTACTTAATGCACCTATAAAAATAGGTATATATCGACTCTTCATGTAGATTAATAATAACACATTTGAGTTCATTTTAAGAACATGGCAACATTTGTTGTGTCCACTTATTGTGAGAAAGCCTCAAGTTAGAACTATAGATAAAATAAACTGTACTTATATAAAGTAAATCATATCATTTGATGTGAAGTGAATGTAAAGCAGGTGTGTCACATGTGAGTCAGAAGCTCCAGCGACTGGTGACTGATGCAGGGGTGATGTCTGGACGGAGCTCTTCTCTCCCTCTGCATCTTCACTCAGAATGTCCTCTGCTTTATCCATGATGTCCTTCAGCTGCTCAATGAACATCTCTCTTTCCAATAACAAAATAAACTCATTCTCGACCTTCAGGAAACAAAAACAGAATTGTGTTTCAGGAGCTTCACAATGACTTGGACCATCTCCAAATTCAGCATACATTTACTTCAAGAAGGTATCAAAAATAATTTTGGAAACTGATGATTGTGGATGTGGGGAGGGAGAGAGAAACTAGAGGTGGAAGTCTCACCATATATGTGGCGATCTCCTCTGGAGCATCTCCGTCAAGGTCAAATTTGAAGGTCACCATCTTGTGATTATGAGTCTCCAGCTGACACTCAACCATCTTATCTCCTGTGTCACACACCTGCACAAGAGTTTATCTATTAAAGGTGCTGTAAGCTATTTTTTTTCATGGAAAGACACGCAAAAATTGTCCTACTCCCTGAGAGATATTACTGAAATTAGAGTACGGAGATATCTCACCTGTCTCTGTGATAGCTCTAGACTCTGTAAACAGCAAAGAAAAATGTGTCCGTGAACCATGGTTGTCACGTTCACTGTAGTCTTTTGGTTTTGTACTGTTATTTTTAACTTTAGTTTAGTTCCTGTTTCCTGTTTTGGTTTTTGTAGTCCTTTGTAGTTTCTTTTATTCTGTCATGTTCACTGTTGTCTTTTGTTTTGTGTTTTTATGTTGAAGTTTAGTTTAGTTCCTGTTTTGGTTTTTGTAGTTTCTTTTATTCTGTCATGTTCACTGTTGTCTTTTGTTTTGTGCTGTCATTTTTAAGTTTAGTTTAGTTCCTGTTTCCTGTTTGGTCTTTGTAGTCCTCTGTAGTTTCTTTTTATGATTGGTGTTCCCCTGATTGCGTCTCCTTCCCTGATTGTTTCCCCCAGGTGTCCCTCATTCCCTTGTTTGTTCCTCTTGTATTTAAACCCTGGTTCTTTGTTCAGTCCTTGTCAATTGTTGTTTGAATGTTGATGTTTGTTCATGTTCGCTGCTCCTGTATCTTGTTTGCTCGAGGTCTCCCCGTGTTTTAGTTTCCTTTTCCCATTGTGGACCTTTTATTTTTCCCGTGTTTGTACAGTTATTATTTGTTCATTAATAAAGCCGCGATTGGATCCACACCTCCCATCTGCCTTCTCCTCCTTCCACACAAGCGTTACAGAACGATCGACCAAGAAATGGATCCAGCGGTCCAGCAGGCCAACTACCAGCTGCTTTGTTTGAAGCAGGGGGACCGACTGGTAGAAGACCACGTCCGGGACTTCCTTGAGCTGGCAAACATCTCCGACTTCCCGGACTCGGCCTTGGTGGTTTTCTTCTGGGGTAACCTGAACCCCTCGCTGAAGGAGCGGTTGCCACCGGTGTTGCGCGGCTGGACACTGCAGGAGATCATGGAAGAGACTTTGCTGGTCAGCGACTCGCCACTCACTGTGGGCGTGGCAGAAGAGGACCCTACCTCACCTCCCGCAGTGGTGACCTTCCACGCACCCATGGCTCTTCCCATCACGCCTGCCTCACCTGTCAGCGAGCAAACCACCACACCAGTCGTTTCCCATGAGCCTGCACGGTCCACTTCGTCTGCCCGGAGGAGGAAGAGAAGACGGGGTTCCGCCTCCCGGCCCACGCCTGCCTCGGTCTGCGAGCCAGAGCCTGCGTCACCCACGGTCAACCAGCCAGAGCCATTAGCCCCCGATGTCAGTGAGCCAGCGCCTGTAGCCCCTAAAGTTTAGATTAGTTCCTGTTTTGGTTTTTGTAGTTTCTTTTATTCTGTCATGTTCACTGTTGTCTTTTGTTTTGTGCTGTCATTTTGAAATTTAGTTTAGTTCCTGTTTGGTCTTTGTAGTCCTCTGTAGTTTCTTTTTATGATTGGCGTTCCCCTGATTGTTTCCCCCAGGTGTCCCTCATTCCCTTGTTTGTTCCTCTTGTATTTGAACCCTGGTTCTTTGTTCAGTCCTTGTCGATCGTTGTTTGAATGTTGATGTTTGTTCATGTTCGCTGCTCCTGTATCTTGTTCGCTCGAGGTCTCCCCGTGTTTTAGTTTCCTTTTCCCATTGTGGACCTTTTTATTTTTCCCGTGTTTGTACAGTTATTATTTGTTCATTAATAAAGCCGCGATTGGATCCACACCTCCCATCTGCCTTCTCCTCCTTCCACACAAGCGTTACAATGGTCAATGACACTTTCTGCCTGTCAATAATTTTGCAGGATCTCATCATATTGCTGTTACAGCTAATTGTGGCATAATGCCATTTTTATGCCACATTGTTCAGAACAGATGACAGTTGAGGGCACTATTTTGCTGCTGTTTTTTTAACAACCGGTTCTGCACAGTGTCAGTCTCAATAAACCTATTTTTGGTATCTGTGGAGTGTGTGGTTTTGGAAAGAGGGGGCGTGACTAATACAACGGCTAATTCTTGTGAAAGTAGAACACAACCTTTAACTAGACAAGTAAAGATCATCAAGACAAACGTTAGGTTGGCTTGAAAAAGCCTAGTCTGAAAGTTTATTGATAGATTGCTTAGCTAAGCATTGCTAGCATGTTTTAGCATGTTGCTTTGCTAGGCAAGGCTTTTGCATTTGGATGCTAGGCAGTTAATAGGGTAATACTAATAAGGCTCCTTGCTAGTCTGAGTCAAATGACCCAACCCGGAATTGTCTATGATATTCTGGTGCTGAGATGTGTTTTGCTACTCAGTTGCTAGGGTGACCCCATCTGGTTGCAAGGCAGTAGCTAGGGTGATACTAACAAGGCTCCTTGCTAGCCTGTGTCAAATGACCCAACCCAGAATCTCTACAATGTTCTGGTGCAGAAATATGTGATGTTACTTTGTTGCTAGGGTAACCCCATCTGGTTGCTAGGCAGTTAAAAATGTGATACACAAAAGGACCCTTGCAACCCTTAGACAATGCATGAAACTGGGTGTCTGGGATAGGATGGGATGTAGATTGAATCCTCTAAACGAGCTATTTCAGGGTAACGTTTTCACACCTTGAATGGGAGTCAATATAAAATCAGATCTGTTTGGAAGTCCGCTACGAGAATACCACAATTCCGATCAGTTAGAAAAGATAAAGCATAAAACTTCAGAACAGCTTAACATCTGTAGGAGGAGTTACTCTTGAAATCTTTGTCTAAGAAGAAAAATAATAACTAGAGAATTTTATCATGACAAACTTTAGGTTGGCTTGAAAGTCAAGTCTTAAAGTTTATTGATAGATAGAATGCTTAGCTAGGCATTGCTAACATGTTTCAGCATGTTGCTAGCATGTTGCATTGCAAGGCTTTTGCATTTGGTTGCTAGGCAGTAACCAGGGTGATACTCATAAGACTCCTTGCAAGCCTGTGTCAAATGACCCAACCCGGAAGTCTCTATGATGTTCTGGTGTAGAGATATGTGATTTGTTACTTGGTTATCAGGGAAACCCCATCTAGTTGCTAGGCAGTTACCAAGGTGATACACAAAAGGGTCCTTGCTACTGAGTCAAATGAATGAAACCAAATGTCTCTATGATGTTCTGGTGCAGAGATATGTGATTTGTTACTTGATTGCTAGGGTAACCCTATCTGGTAGCTAGGCAGTTACCAAGGTGATACTCAAAATGCTCCTTTCTACCCTGAGTCAAATGAATGAAACTGTAAGTCTCTGAAGTTCTGGCTCAGAGATATGTGATTTGTTGCTTGGTTGCAAGTGTAACCTCATCTGGTTGCTAGGCAGTTACTAAGGTGATACTAAAAAGGCCCCTTGCTACCCTGAGTTAAATGAATGAAATTGGAAGTCTCTACAACGTTCTGGTGCAGAGATATGTGATTTGTTACTTGGTTGCTAGGGTAACCCCATCTGGTTGCTAGGCAGTTGCCAGGGTGATATGAAAAAGGCTGTTTGCTGGTCTGAGGTGGTTGTATCTTAAAAACTGTGGGAGGAGTTACTCTTGATAATTTTGTCTAAGAAGAATACAAAAAATAATAATACTCTTTCAAGCCAACCTGATTATATATAAATATTATATTTTATTACATGTTGAACATGAAATCAATATAATACTATTCACCCTTTTTGTTAATAAATGCCCATGCTTTTTTGTATGATTCAGACAATTTTCCTTCGAAGAAAGAAATAATATTCACCAATAACATCATAACATCAGTCCTGATAGATACAAATTCTGTTCTACATTATTTCCTGCTGAATAGTTTAACTGTGAACTAGTGAAGTCTTCCCTTGCAGAAAAAGCTCCATTTACTTTTGAACTAATTAACATGAAAAACTTTCAGAATTAAAAAAAATAAATCCTATAACTCATCTTTAAAAGCCTCTGATTCAGGCTCAGGCCTTGTTTACAGGCAGAAAGTACTAGACAATGTTTTTCCTCCTTCCATCACAATTTACAGCTCATTTACACAATTTGCAGGTGGCGCTCTGACGCAGCTGAACACTCGATATGTGCCCATCCATAGACATTCAGTCTATTCTGAGATCCCACACACCTTCTACAACTTTTTGTTGAAAATCTCGGCTTCTGAGTGGACTTCAAGTTTATTCTCAGAGAGATTAAGATCAAGAGATTCTCAGTTTTGCGATAATGTATAAAACTTCATTGATAGTCGACAACATATTTTGCTGATGATGTGTTTATCATGCTTTTTCTGCTAAACTGCATATTTTGTTATTGACTTCTGAGACATAACATTGGATTAATTACACAAGGAAGCTCACAGACAAGTAGAAAATATCTGCTCTATCTTCTCATGTCTGAAGCTTGTGTGTCAGGTCTAGACTTACTTTGATCATGGTGAGTTTGGGTCTGTTGATCTTGTCTTGTCGTGAGCGTGAGGATTTGCGATGAGGTTTCCGGACTCTGGATTCACTGCGAGCTCTGTTTGAGCCCTCGTTCCCATCACTCATCTCTTTACCAGACGTGGCATCTGAGTTTACACTGAGAAAGAGCACACATTTGAGTTCCTGTATCAACAAGTGTTTTAACTCCACAGACATGCTAGATGAAAAGAATAGGATGTAAAAAGAGAGAATATTACCAGTCATTAGTGGACACTGCTGGTCCTGTCTGTTTATCCAGAGCAAATTCCTACAATGTATCCCAGGCAATAAAAAGAACATTTAGTAAAGTGTCATATATAATGTGCAAGAAGCTTCAATAGAAACTACAATTTAAAAAGTTTAAAAGAAAAAACTGAACAATTACACAATGAATTCATTGATATGGCAAAACATTTAAACAGCTTGACTCGATTAACATCTATTCCCCATATTTTGTGTCAGTAAAATAACTTTAACTTTGTTGTCAGCAATTGTATATCTTATTTATGCTGCTGCACACGAGAATGATCAACTTTCAATTTTTATACATTTTTAGTGGATTGATCCAGAATCGTTTGAGAAATTGTATACATCAGTGAATCAGTGACTCAGCAACTCACCACAAATCCTCTAATATGCAGAAAAACACAACACACACAAATACATTTGAAACAGCGTTCACACTGAGAGCGTGGCTTTGAACTATTATGGGAGCTCACTAGGTTTTTGGAACAGAGCCTGTATTCTCATTTCATATCGTCACTGTACTTCAGATACTGATATGCAGTCTATGTTCAGTGACTGGATGAGAAATCACCTCAGCAGACACTTCAGTGTTGGCAGGTCCCCCTCCACTTGCACTAGTGCTGTGCTGCTGCAGTGTTTGAGTCAGACCGCTGATGCCCACTTGGTTTTGCTGACTCAGACCAGCACTGGCTACAGAACGTGGGGCGGTGGGTAAAGGAGCTGGCGCTTGGCATGTGAGCTGAGGAATCTGGTTTTGGTCCAGAGGCACTGCAGAGTTGAATGCATCAAGGACGGGCCTGAAGGGTACTGTGGGCGGCTGAGGGGTTGGCTGAGGTGCATTATTGTCGGTATTGGGCAATAGGATAGTAGCATTCTGGGCAGCAGTTTGAGTGAGGTGAGACATTATCTGAGAGGTATTGACATGATCTGAGCTATTGGGAGTGTTCTGGCCCATTTGAACAGTTTGGTGTTGGCTGGTCAAGGATGCCTGAAAAATAAATTCTCCATGATTTTACAAAAGACACAAATTAATACATTAGGTTCATTGGTGAAATATACATACTGACTCGAGTGAAATTCAAATATAGTCCCATATAGTCTGATTCTGAAATTTGGTCACAAATAAAAATTTTGTTACAATTCAAATGATTATTTTAAAGAATATATGCTGAAGTCACAAGTAGATCTAGGTTTGGTGCTCTGAAATCACATTTGTGTTCGGGTTCAGATTAAAAAAATGCTGGGTTTCCATCATATTTTCCTGTAAATTTTGGGATATTGCATATAAAATGCTGAATGGAAACACCAAGATGCTAAATGCGCATTAAAACAGATGTTCTAGCTTGTGGTGGATGTGTGTTTTTTTTTTTTTAGATAAAAAATGCATAAACTACGATAGAAAACATTTTCAGAATATTGCAGATCAAAATAGTTACTTGACTTTGCCTAAAGTCAGAATAGTTCTCTAATAACTGGACTAACCAGCCAACAATAGCTTCTTTTCCACCATCTCGCCAAACATTTCTCATCACAAAACTGCATCATTCCATGCCGATCCGGGCCAGTTGGCGTGGTTACAGTTTATTTTTCCACTGTGGTTTGGTGAAATAAGGAAAATGTCTGTAACAGATCTGTCTTGGGTGACGGCATGAAAGGTAAACATTGGGGCGAGTGCGCTATGGAGGATGATCGCATGTTCCTATTTTTAGGACTTCTTTGTTCCAAGTATTATATGAGAATAGTATAAGTTCATATACTGCATATTTATATATTTGGAGTATAATGAGCTTGTAATCTGCTTCCCTGACAAAAAAAGGCATGTAAAAAATAAATGTGTGCTACAATACTATTTAAACATAAAATCATGAAAATACACTAAACATACACTATTTTTCATTAACTTCAGCCAACTAAAGCAATTCAACCAGCACAGTTGAGTATGGTTAGCTAACCGTACTGAGGATTCTGTGGCGAGAACGGTTTGCCGAACCGTACTCATGTGGAAATCCTCATATAACTGCTCCGTATCATGCTCAGAACCATTAAGCCCGATGGTGGAAAAGTGGCAAATGTCATCACACAGCATCTAAAATGTTGCTCTGGTCATGCTGAAATGTCAGAGCTAAAGCCATTAAAAATGATTGGCTACTATTACCTTCCAGAACTGCCTCACATGCTATTGTTTCCACATATAAAACATCTGCTGCCAATGAAAATCAATCATGTGACAAAGGAAATATCACTTTTGTTCTCTTGAACACATGGGATGAATACACTGCTTTTTAATGATATTCAGAGTTTTTGCTTAAATTAAATTACTTGGATGGAAACATGAACATGTTTATTCCATTTTGTTCGCAGAGTTGCATCCACGAGAGGGAAAAAAGTACTTGTTTTTGAATGGACAGAATTTCTGTGGTGTTTTTTTGTACAATTGTTCAAATGGGCAACCACTGTGTTGCACAACAATCTATTATTGTGGCCAAGTATATCTTGGCCAGAATAATATTCCTGCTGAAAAGACCAGCATTGCTGGTGACTATCTTATGTTTTTTTTGGGTTGATGTTCCCCCATCATGGGATGCTGGTGTGCTGAGGTCTCCACCAGGCTTTTCAACTAGAGCTTAACTTTCATCAGAAAGACAATGCTGGTCGACCAGCTAGGCCAGCATCAAACCTGCAGTAACCAGCATAGCCAGCTTAGACAAGCATGGGAACTGCATGCTGGTTAAGCTGGTCTTTTTAGCAGGTTTGGCATGATGTTAGTGACACGGATCTGTCCATTCACAACACAACTGTGCAGACTTTATTCAACCATATACTGTAATACATAACTTTTTTGTCTGTAGTTAATTATAAGATGCTAGTTTTGTCAGGAGCTTTGATTGAACATTTAAACAAACGTACCTGTTGGACAGGTGGTGCATGGCTTGTCTGATTTAGATGCCCAGGAGCAGTTTGTTGCATAGTTGAAAAATCTGATAGTTGCCCATCTGTTGTCACATTCACAGGTTGTTGCTGCAAATATTGCACTGCAGGTGTTTCTTGAGGCTGCACTGTTCCTAATACAGATGAGACACACTGCACGGTGGATGCTCTGCTCTGTAAACTCTGCTCTGTAGGCAGTACTATTTCTGTTTTAGATGGGAAACTATGTGCAGATGCCGCTGCAGTTTGCTGCACTGGTGGAAATGTTTGAGGATTGGGTATCTCTGTTGCAGCATGATGGTAACTCTGAGGAGCAATGTTCTGTGGTGAAGACACAGGCTGATAGGACACTGCAGGCTTCTTGGCCTGCATGATTGGATCTGCAGCCTGACAAAGTGATGTGTGGTTCTGGGGATTTATCATGTGTGGTGCAGTCGCTAGATGATGCAGAGGTACAACGTGTTGGGTGGTGGACATCGTCTGGCCGCAGGGTGCACAGCATGGCTGCACAGCAAGGGTCTCTGAAGGTGCAGAAGGGTAACTCTGCGGTGTCTGCACATGCTGAGCTATGGAAGGTGCTGTCTGGCTTTGGAGCCTCAAAACACCAGACTGCAGAACAGGAAACAATATAATGAAAACCCGTATACAAATCCAACCAATTGGATTATTTTTGTTTTACTCTTGCTCAGATGTTGTCTAACACAGAATAACAATTAAATATCAAGACATGCAGACAAAGAGCAACTGATCAAAATGAGTAATGTGCAAGCATGCAGATCACACAGAACCATGTTAGGTCACAATGTCTTCATGACAAAATGCAATTCATACCCTGCTGAATAATAGCTAACCATTTTAGGCTGATATGCAGTTGCCAACTTTTCACAACAAAAATACAAAATGTTTTGGCATTTTGAGCGCGTCAATGTGGCAAGGAGGTTCCAATCCAGTGTGCGCTGTCCGGCCTGGGTTGCGGGCTGTTTCCCCTCGAGCATTTGACTGCTTTAATACTGAAGCTCCTCTAGCATCTTGCTGCTAAAATATGGAATAATAGGCATCCCATACAGGATGTCTTCATTTAGGCCAATATATGGGATGTCTCGTCTAATAAAGCACACTTAGCAACCCTTGGCTGGTTTAAGCTTATTTTGTTTAGCAGGGCAAACAAAGGTCTGCTGTAAAACCTAGAATTATATTGTAAGCGTGGTTAGTGGGTAGTAGGTTTTAAGGGGAAAAGAGACTTTTGTTTTATCAGATACTCTGTTAGAAACCAGTAGCACTAGCAGGACTGGATGAATATGGTTACAGATGCAGAAAGGGAGTGGAGAGGGAAAATAAGCATTTATATTTGGTCTTATTAGACCAAAGTAGTATAAGTCCTACTACTGGAAGTGATTGCAGAACCGCAGCAAAGGACCAAGAGAAAGAGAGAGCATTTCTCTACAAGCAGCAGGGTGATATCAATTCCTCAGCAAAGGATATTGCAGGGGCAAGTTCTTTCAAAGCAAGACCTACCACGGGACTCTGAGAACGTTCACAAGCACAATCACTCCCTCTGCGATGTGACGTAAATTCTTTACATGATGTTTCCATCGTGTCCTGCGCATCATTAAGGCTGCTGGCAGCCCAGTTCTGCCTTCTTTCTGCCTTGGCTAGTGGAACCTTTAGAAAGTCAGTAGTAGGGGGATGTTTGTGACCAATAATACTTTGAAGAGATTTGTTGAGCTGGGATAAGTCAGAGGTCTCGCTGAGGGAGCCTCTACGCCGACCTGGTCCCATTGGCGACCCAACAGGAAGTATTCTCTTGACACTGCAAGCACACAAGTGAGGATCTGAAGAATAAGGCATGTGTCTTGTCTCTAAGAATGACCCCAGTTGCATTAGCAATAGGCAGGCCTGACATGTGGAATGGGGACAGTGAGGGTTGGGGTTTAAAGAATGCCGGCGCCCCTGCTTCACTTTGGCGACAGTCTCCTCCCCCTCTGTCTCACAGGGTGGTGCGACTGATGTGTCGCTATAGCGACGAGTTGTAACAGGCAAAGGAGAAAGCAGCAAATTCTGATCGGGAGAACTTTCAAATCCATCTTCTGTCAGCTCGAATTGGTCTTGTGGTTTTGGAGTAAAGGAAGAACTAGTGGGTCGTAGGAGGAACTGAAGATGTTTGTGTCTTCTGATTAAGTCATTCACAGAGGAGCTTTCATGATGTGCACCCTGAAAGACACTTCTCTCAAATATTATCATGAAATAACAAACCCCTAGCAGAGTTTTAATATCAAACAATACATAAAGAACAAAAAAAATAGAATTTTACATTTCTGAACAAAATGTGAATGGTACTTGCCCGTATAAAAGTTGCTGCCACAATGTTTTTTTTGCATATTGTTAGGTGGTTGCAAGGGCATAGTTAGATGGTTACAAGGTTGTTCTGGGTAGTTTTTAAGCATTATTGGGTAGTTGCTAGGGTGTTCTCAATATTTTTTTAGTGTATTGCAGGTGGTTGCTAGTGTATTTAGTGTGGCTTCTAGGTGTTAGATGGTTCTGGGTGGTAGTTAGGGTGTTCTGAGTGTCTGTAAGGGCATTCCTAGGTTGTGCTTGGGTGTTTTGGTTGGTTTCTAGAGCATTGTTAAGCGGTTGGTATGGTGTACTGGGTGGTTGCTAGGGTACTCTGAATGGTTCTTAGTACTAGGTGGTTACTAAGATATTCTGGATGGTTTCTAGGACCTTGCAATAATTTTGTATGTATTTTTAGAGCAGTGCTATGTGGTTGATTTGGTGTACTGGGTGGTTGCCAGGGTGGTCTTTGTTTTGTGCAGTGATTGCTATGCTGTTTTGAGTGGCTACTAGAGCATTGCTATGTGGTTGCTAGGGTGTTCTGGGTGGTTTCCAGGACGTTGCAGGGGAGTTTTGAGTATTTTTAGAGCATCGATAGGTAGATTATATGGTGCACAGGGGGTTTGCTAGGGTGTTCTAAATGTTTTTGTTTGTTTGTTTGTTTGTTTGTTTGTTTGTTGTTTGCACTTAGCTAGGTGATTGCCAAGGTTTTCTGAGTGACTGCTGGAGCATTGGGATGTAGTTCGCATTGGTGTTTTGGGTGGTTGCTAAGGCATTGCTATAGTGTTTTTTGAGTGCTTTTAGAGCATTGCCATGTGGTTGTTGTGGTGTTCTGGGTTGTTGCGTGTGTTTTTTGAGTGTTTTTTGGTGTATTAATATGCAGTTGTCTGGATGTTCTGGGTGGTAGGTCATTTCAAGCCGCATGATTTAAGGTATCATTCAAGTCTGTTGCATAAACTGTGCAGTGCGATGTTTAATACACAAATCACACATGCACAACTTTTAATCATGCATTCTATAAAAAATTAAATAAAAAAAAAGCTGCCCACAGTGTCCAAACTTGATTTTCCAGATAATTTTGAAAATCAATTTTAAGCTTTAAGTATAGGCACTCATGGGCTACAGCATCACGCAAGGGAATGCACACTATAATACATATCACATGTTGGTGCATCATCTCATATGCAGGCATGAATATCTATGATGGGTGTGTGTTACGGACCTTCTGGGTTGCCGTGGAAACTGATTCCTGTAAAGATTGATATACAACACTGTGCAGTCCACTGCTATGGGAATCAGAGTACACAGATGTACCAATGCCACTGTCAGCTAGAGGGAGACAGAGCAAGATTTATTTATAAATATACTCATGCTAGGGCTTAAAGGAGCACTTAAGGCTAACTGCCACTTAAGCATCTATGACATAATGTCGATTACCACAGAAAATTATTTCAAAACATCCCTCAGTTTATAAAAACAAACAAAAATGTTGTTTGCAAGCATATGCACTTACAATGGAAGTCTATGGGGCAAGTTTACGGCATAAACACACACTCTTACATGTGGTGGAGGTGGTCTTGGCACTGAATTGGCACACTTTGGCATGCTGGTCTACCTCCGGCTCCTCTGGCTCCACTAGACAAGGTGGTTCGCAGATGATGGGTACCATCCCACCTGGTATCAACTGGGCAGTGCCACCCTGTGGACCCCTGGGCACTGTTCTCTCCCTACGCCACTTGATCAGGGCCACCCTGTCCCGAATAGACTTGCCCACAATCTTTGCATCACTCTCGTGGAAGAAACCAGACTCAACCTGACAGAAGGTAGAGAGGAGGGGAGTATTTTTAGAGTAGAGAGACTGAAATGAGGGATCTATTTTAGGAAAAGAGGAATGCAGCATATGAAATTAAAGGAAAAATAAAAAGCAAGTCAAATTCTGTGCACTCAGTGAAGACAGCTTAATCAGGATAGACTGCAAATGATATGACATATAAAGATAAAACAGCTACTAGCGAGACCAGGAATAATTGATAGAGAAATAGGTAGTTTTATAATGAAGGACACAAGATATCTATGTAATTCATAAAGATATCATCCTAATATCAAAAGAAAGTAATAAGATAATATGTTTAGAAAATGTATGAAGAATTATATTTTAGGATTTGCTTGTATTTTTACATTTATTTTCATGACAATTAAACACATTTTGTCCCGAAATCCTCATTACTGTAGTTGATCTGGATGCTTAACTTTAAAGCTTTTTTGTAATTTTCATAATTAAAGACTAAGCACTGAAGGTGCGTAGCCCATATTGTGTCCGTTAGTATTATTTTTAGGGGTCAAGCCCCAAATAGGCGAAAGACCCGTACTGTTTTTGGTAGTTTTCATATTATTATTCTTCTTATGCTCTTGAGTCTATGGCAGCCCAAAGAACTGCTTGTGGGAAAGTTATGAAATTTGGCACAAGAATAGAGGACAGTCAGATCTTTTACCACAGCAAATTTGGATCTCTGCCTCAAACCCTGAAATGCCACCAACTGCCCAAATTTGCACTCACGTTTATGCTAATAACTTTTGAACCGTGAGTCCTAGAAACAAAATTCTTGAGATTCTACAAGGAATTCTTGAGATTCCTTGGCTCAGGACGATTTGAATGCACACTATAACGTAATTTTCAGTCATGAATATTTTTACGCCATTTTGAATTTTCTGAAAAACCTACTTTTTCAAACTTGTCCTATGCCGTTTCTCTGATTTTTCGAAAATTGGCCTGCATCACCTAGAGGCACTCACGACAAATTGTTATTCACAGAATTTGTATAAACCATACCATTTTTAATGGAACTTCAACAAATTCGACGAAGAATGCGCAAAGTTGAACTTGAGGCTCTATCTCCGCAATGCTTTGAGGGATTTGGACGAAACTTGGTACGTGTCATCACCATTACAACCTGAAGTTACCTGCAGCGCTTTGATGCACTGCCCCCAACTGGTCAAGAGATAGAAAATGGCTAATTTGGCTTTTAACTCTTGAATGCTTTCCTGCATGATAACCATCATGCCAAGATACTACCTGAGCAGTTTCAGAACCGTGCCACATACTGGACATACTATTTTTAATTATTTTGAAAATAAATGTTTTTTTTTATGATTGAAAGGTTACTTTTTATAAATTTGCATACACTGTTAATCGGACTCTAACATAAAACATGTCACAAAGCTTCTTTTGCTGCTCATGGTGCCAATAACTGGCTTGGCCCCAGTCTTGCTGCTTGCAGCTATATTTATTATTATTATTCTGCTGCTTCTTCCTCCCAATAGGAGACAATGGCAGCCCATAAGAATGTTTGTAGGAAAATTATGAAATTTGGCATACTGATAGGGGTGGTCATGATTATTCCCCATAGCAAATTTGGGATCTCTAGGACAAACTCCATAGTGCCACCATCAGTCCAAAAATACAAAAAAAGTCTCCAAGAAACAAAATCCTTCTTTTGCTTGATTACTCACCTCTCAATGATTCAAATGAAACCCCATACATTATAACTCTGCCCATTACAATAGCTGCCTTCTTGGATGATGTTTACAGTTTAAAAGTTTCACATCCTTCAAACTTTGACCGATTTGTCCAAACAATGGCTCAAAATAATCTCCAGACCAACCGCACAAAAAATAAGGTAAAGAATTCAGATTTTCACATTTGTTTAAAAGTAAGGGCAGCGCAGATTTAACGAGGTTGATGTAAAAATGGATTTGAGGCTGTATCTCAGCAACAATTTGTCAATCAAACGAAACGTGGTATGCTTCATCAGGACCATGATCTGAGGGTACAATCAAAGTTTGGTGACAGCGCCACCTATGGGTCAAAATATGTAAAAAATTGCTATTTTTGCTATTCATGGGGTTGGTGTCTGTGGATACTTTAGGTCATGTAGATTTCAACTATACCAATTTTTTCTCATGTCAGCCAATCTATCCCTCTGCCACATTGAATTTGATTAAAACTTTGCATTGTCAGATTTAAAAGAATGAGAATACTTGAGCAGTTTGAGAAAGCACCACCTATAGTTCAAAAGGTAACCTAATCTTATGTGCTACCTCTAACCTTGCAATGTCCCTTTGCCTTCAGTCTGACATGTCAGCTGAGTGGCTCAGCATGTTAAAGCACTGTTTTATAGTTTCATGTCTCCTTGGGTCAAATCCCCACCTTGACAAACCATGTATTACAATTTCAGTTGCTTCAGAGTTCTTTGCATTGTGCTTACTAAATGTTCACTGAGTTTTTCTCAAAGCAAATTTAGATTTGCAGTTTGTTGTACAGTTACATGAATACAAAGTTGATTATGGTGACCACGATGATTGGCTTTTATTGCTCTATGCTTGGTATGTCCCTTTGGTGACTGTCAATGTTGTGGCTCTGTGATGCAGTGGAGTGTGCAGTGACCTGTTGAACGAAAAGTCAGAGGTTAAAATCCATCCTGAGGCAATATGTAATGTTTTGTGTGTTTGCGCTTTATTTCATATGTGATCGTTGTGTTGTGGTCAATGCTGAGCAATGCTTGCCATTTTGGTGCTTGGCCCCATAATGGCTGCCTGCATCTCTATTTAGGGCCCAAGCACTGAAAGTGCAGAAACTGTGGTGTGTTTGATTAGGGAGATTTGTTGTGTGGGGATGCCTCCAGGAACAGGGTTGGGAACAAGGGTTGGGGGCCTCCAGTTCCAAGAAAAATCCCACTTATCGTGTACAAAAAAAAGGGGGCTGATCACATGGATGTGGCTTTTGTGGGACACAATCGTAGCACCACCAACTGGCAGCAGGAAGTGTGGCACTTATAACAGATGTTGAAATAGCTCTCATATGCTTACCTGAATTGCTTCCAAATTGTTTACAATAATGTCAAGACAGTGCTCGTGTCAAATTAAGTGTCAATTATACATAGTTTTCCCGAAAGCCACCGGGTGGGAATGGACCCATAGTGCTTGGGCCTGTCATCGCTGCTTGCAGCTATATTTTAGATAATTTTTATTAGATTTATTTTCCTCCCAATTTGACATGCCCAATTCCCAAAGTCCTTGTGGTCGCGTAGTGATTAGCCTGGTGATTTGTAGTGATCACGTGGCTTGTTGAGCGCATTGCCACAGAGACATAGCACGAGTAGAGGCTTCACGCCATCCACCGCGGCATCCACGGCCAACTTACCACGCGTCCCACCGAGAACGAACCACATTATCGCGACCATGAGGAGGTTACCCCGTGTGACTCGGTGACTTGGTTGCTTAGAAGACCTGGCTTGAGTCACTAATTTTCATTACATTTTTTACTAGCTTACCATTAAAGAATTACTTAATTACTATTTTGTTTAAACCAACATTTATTACTACCACAATGTATAAATACTTTGCAATGTATGTAATATATCATGATTTATTTATACAGTAATGAAAAATAGATTTTGCATTATGTTTAATTATAATTTGGAGGCTACATAAAGTTGGCACTTAATTGTCTCAAAAATTATTTCACAATGCAAAAATCATAATGGTCTGAAAAAAGGCTTTAATTACAAAATACAAAAATTTGACTTCTAATTTTTTTATCTTTTTGATTTAAGTGTGAAATATGACCCAGATATGTTTGTGTGAGATTCAGGTATGCTTGAATACATCAAATCTTTCAAGTTGGTCTGTGTGAAATGTGAAAAATTAAAGGATAACTATCTGTCTATTAAATAAACGGTTGGGAGGGTGAAACAGGAAATGTTTGGAAGGCTGGTTCGGTCAATCAGGTCAAATATCAGCTGCTGACACATTTTCCCTTTAGCAAACATTCACACATATTACAATGCTCACATTACATCAATTGTGATTAAAGAAAGAGGATTTGCCGATGTTAACTTGCTTCAGGAAGATATCTGTATGTGCATACTTAATTATCTACAGTGTGCTCTCATGCCCATTCTATCCTTAACATAAGCATGTCTTGAGCTTTCTTCAATCAAACCAAACTACCAGTTCCAAGAAAAATCCCACTTATCGTGTACAAAAAAGACAATGTACAAGAATTTAGCTGCATCCAAATTCACGTACTATAAGAGTATGTTCAGCATTTGATAAAGAACGTACTTTCAGCCATTAAAACAGTATGTTCTTTCAGTATACAGGTGAGTAGTATGAATACATTCCTGAGCAGACTTAATCCAGGAATGTGGGCATTGTCCCGTAACCCAAATAAATTAAAAAAGTACAACTTCTGCAAAAATCTGGTTTTGTACAATTTAACCTCATCTTCTCATCTCCCTTGGTTTTATGGGATAGTTAAGTATCCACTGGATGCACACTTCAGAATCTCACCAGATGTAGCAAGTTATCCGGGATCTTTGGCCTACTGTTTAATAAATACTGAGGATTTGTTCACCCTACTAATTTGACATGCTTACCTGCTTTTGGTACACTAGGTAAAATAGAAATATGGATATTCAGACATGGGATGTGTCATGAGGCAATCATCCTATGAAGCATTGTGAATGATACGATTTAATAAAAAAAAAAAATAGTATAATATAACTATTGACTTATATTCATGGATTACAAAGAAAAGCGGTAAATGGTAAAAGGTCTGAACTTATATAGCCTTTTTAACCTTAGCGTATTCAAATCGCTTTACACTGCGTCTCATTCACACATTTACACACCAAACTGGCGCATATTACACACAAAAATTATCTTTTGCCACCACCTGCTGGCTAACAAATGTAATGTAAAAAGAAGGACAAACAGTAGCTCTTAACACATATGCACTGCTCTTACACTTTGAACACACATGGAGTGATACACACAGTGAAGTGTCCGAGTGCTGATGGTGTCAGAATATTAGTGCTCATGGAACGTCTCTCGTCCAATCAGATTAGAGGTATATACATCAGTATACTGTATATATATATCAGTAATGCAGGTAAAGTGTACATGCAAAGTGAAACATGGGGTAGAGGGCAAAACTCAATTATGTTTGCAAATTTTCGCTCAAGACGCTAAATAATATTGGATTATGTAGAAATATCGTAAAATCAGAGGTCAGGCTCCTCCAGTTTTCTTTTTACCACTAAATAATATTTTTAAGCGTTTTTTCCTTGATGCAGTCACATCAGCTTGTTCACAGGGGGCTTTCGGACAACATGGCAGGATTTTCTATAAAGCTGCTTTGAAACGATGTTTATTGTGAAAACTGCTATCCAAATACAAATGACTTGAGTGTAGACAAACTTATTTCTCAAGAAAAACATGAAAATTGTCAGTTCATATTAGTTCATATAGTTTTTCTCAACAAACAACAGCACTGCATTTAGTTTGTTTAAGTTAGAGCTCTGTTTTGTAGCCAATGTCAGACACTTGTGTGGCATTTATGATTTAAAAGACATTTATGTTGAATACTTGAATAAAACTGAGTGAAACATTTGTGGGTGCTCATATCGTATTGTATTGTATCGTCTTGCGAGGCTATGCATCATATCGTATCATGAAATTTGTGTATTGTGCCTTATATACTAATCATCCACAACATTAAAACCACTGACGGGTGAAGTGAATAAAATTGATTATCGTTACAATGGCACCTGTCAATGGGTGGGATATATTAGGCAGCAAGTGAACAGTTAGTTCTTGTGTTGGAAGCAGCAAAAATGGGCAAGCATAAGGATCTGAGGGACTATGACAAGGGCTATTTTGTAATGGCTAGATGACTGGTTCAGAGCATCTCCAAAACAGCAGGTCTTGTGGGGTGTTCCCAGTATGCAGTGGCTAGTACCTACCAAACGTGATTCAAGAAAGGACAACCGAACCGGTGACAGTGTCATGGGCGCCCAAGTCTCATTGTTGCACATGGGGATTGAAGGCTAGCCCGTGAAGTCCGATCCCACAGAAGAGCTGCTGTAGCACAAATTGCAGAAAAACTTAATGCTGGCCATGATAGAAAGGTGTCAGAACACACAGTGCATCACAGCTTGCTGCATATGGGGCTGCGTAGCTGCAGACCAGTCAGAGTGCCCATGATGACACATGTCCACCGTCGAAAGTGCCTACAATGGGCACATGAGCATCAGAACTGGACCATGGAGCAATGGAAGAAGGTGGCGTGGTCTGATGAATCATATTTCTTTTACATCATGTGGACGGCCGAGTGCGTGTGCATCATTTACCTGGGGAAGAGATGGCAGCAGGATGCACCATGTTCCCCGATGGCAGTGGCCACTTTCAGCAGGATAATGCGCCCTATCACACTGCACACATTGTTCGGCAATGGTTTGAGGAACATGACAAAGAGTTCAAGGTGTTGACTTGGCCTCCAAATTCCCCAGATCTCAATCCGATTGAGCATCTATGGCATGTGCTGGATCAACAAGTCAGATCCATGGAGGACCCACCTCGCAACTTCTGCTAATAACGTCTTGGTGCCAGATACCACAGGACACATTCAGAGGTCTCGTGAAGTCCATGCCTTGACGGGTCAGAGCTGTTTTCATGGTTTTAATGTTGTGGCTGATCGGTGTGTAAATATATATTGTTATTATTTTTATTTATTTTTCACAGAAAGTCAAAATATTGTACAGCAGTACAGAATGGTACAAACATTCCTTATTATGGAATTGGGATGGGGGTATGATTAATTTAATGAATCTTTTTAACACAATTAAACGCACTAAATTGACACGTTCAATCGACAGCCCTAATAGAGTGTACAGAGACTGATGCTTAATGGGAGTGGTAACAACAACATGAATGGTGATCTCTCTTAAGGATTATGGGTAGTGTAGTACTTGACCAGGAATTTGTCTATTAAAAATATATATTTTTAAACAAAATTATAAATTACTGACTTGTGTTACTACAGAAGCATCCATCATCACTTAGGAAAATGAATAGGATTTTTTACTTATAGAACCCTACTTTTTCCTTTTTCATAATTGTTTCTGTTGCTTTGATGTCCGTTTCATAATAGAAAAGGGAAACCTCTCAAGATTCTCCTCTCTATTTTTAGACATAACATAAACATGAAAAGATCAGTGTTTTATTGTGCCTCAATAAACCTCAATAATTAAAAAAAAGCTCTATTTTAAACAAAATAACTGTGTTTCACATATACACCCGCCAAACTCAAATTGTTTTCATGGATTTCACATACCACAATTATGTAAAATGTTGCTTATAGTTTATGTTTAGTAGTGAACAAACATTACAAATACTTTATAATATACATGTAATACATCTAACTGAAATAATTGTCTATTATGGTTATAAGATTATTTAGTATTCAACTATTTGTTTTTTATGGCCAATGATATAATACCTAGAAAAGATTGGTACTTTATAGGCACTTTTGATTGATGTTTGGACTGAGAGAACAAACAACAGTATTGACATCATTATCACGCACCATCTCCTGTGCCACAGCCTCAGGAACCTCTTTCTCCAGCTCAAAGGTGAACTCTATAGCGCCTCCGTCCCTGTACTTGCCCTTCAGTCTGCGTGGGTCCTCCACCCACAGCTTCAGAGCGATGGAAGTCTGTCTCCTATCGTCTTCCTCGGCTAACTCCACCCTCACACCCGTGTCCTCAGCAAAGAATGCATGGTTCAACAGGTCCTTGATGGAGTAACTGGGGACATAATAGTGTTTTATTCCCTCATGAATAAGACTTCATTACATTACTTCATCACAGATCAAATCTACAGATTTTAAATGCTCTCAGTCATATTACAGCATGTACCCCAAAAAACTGAAGAATCCTTATCAAGAACATCCAAACCTCTCACTCCCAAAGCAAAGGGAAATGCAACAAGCTCAGTTAAAAACTTAAGATGGCAGATGAATATAATTATCATTCAAAACGAAAAATATTGATAAAATATTGAGTAAATATTGATTAAAAAAGTTCAATTTATATACAAAATTTCATATTTTACCCAATATTTGCACTATATTTGACCTCGTGGACAAACATCTGTTGGGGGACAGCGTCCCTGTCCGCCACAGCAAACAAAGAGCTGCTCTGAATCATCAAGAGCTCTGTGTGCGGTCCAAAACAGTGTCGCTGGCAGAGGGCGCTTGCAGGTCCCTGACTCTCTTGTTGGAAGTGAGCAGAATCAGGAGGGCCATCTTCAGAGGAGGGCACACAGCTCGACTGAGTCTAGCAGCTCGAAGGGGTTCTCCTGAGGGCCCACAGGGAGTGCAAAGGGAACCCGTGAGGGGAACAGGCATGGCCTGGGAGAATTCAGCCTCTGGGCACCTCTTAAGGGACCTGATGACCAGGTCGTGCTCCCCCAAGGGCTTAGCGTCCACTGCACCGTGGTGGGCCGGTATAGTGGCTACAACACCTTCAAGGTGGAGGGGGACAGCCAAACAACCAACCTCGTGTGCAGAAATGAGAGCACTGACCTGACTGCGCATTTCTGCGGGTCTTCTAATCGGGAAGAGCACCAGTTGCGAACAGATGGCACTTTAGGGCGTGGAGCTGCCTGGTAGAGGGAGCTCTAGCTTGGTTGATCGTGTCTAAGACAGCCGGTGGTGGAACACTTTTAGATCTTCCGTGACCCATCCAAGGGACAGACGGGGAGATTTCTGAAATCTGGGCACGAATGCCAGAGGGTGCCCCGTCCCTGAGAAAGGAGGTCCTTCCTCAGCGGAACGTGCCAGGGAGGTGCTGTCACAAGGAGTGTAAGGTCCGAGAACCAAGTCTGAGTGGGCCAGTAGGGGGCCACTATAAGGACCTGTTCTTTGTCCTCCCTGACCTTGCAAAGCACCTGTGCATGTAGGCTCACTGGGGAAATGCATATTTCAGCTGTGTGCAAGCGCGTCTGTCCCGAGGGCAACCTCCGACAAGGAGTACCAGAGCGGGCAGTGTGAGTTTTCCTGGGAAGCAAACAGGTCTACCTGTGCTTTGTCGAATTGGTCCCAAATCAGCTGGACCACCTGGGGCGTCCGCTGTCATGTTAAGGCTGCCCAGGATATGAGTGGCGTGCAGCAACTGTCTGTGGTCTACTACCTGCTATAGGGGGACTCCTGTCCACAGAAAACAGAGATCTGTCCAAGGGCTGAATAAGTGATGGCAGAGAGGGGTGAAAATCACATGGTATGTGCCGTGGCACCATGGCCATCTCGGGACTCAAGTCTTAAGCCAGTGCTGAAGCGATCACCTATGCATCGACCCGAGCGGCGCGGCTGCTGCAGATGTTGCCATATGCCCCAGGAGCCTCTGGATCTGCCGCAGTGGAACTGCTGTGCCTTGTCTGAATTAATTTAGGCAGTTTAGCACTGGCTGCGTGCGCTCACTTGTGAGGCGCGCTGTCATTGAGACTGAGTCAAACTCCATTCTGAGAAAAGAGATGCTCTGAGCTAGGAAGAGCTTTCTCTTTTCCTAGTTGACCTGAATTCCTAGGCGGCTGAGGTGCTTAAGCACCTCGTCCCTGTGGGCGCACAGTGACTCTCGAGTGTGAGCTAGAATCCGCCAGTCGTCGAGGTAATTGTTTATGCGGATGCCACTTCCCCGGCAAGGGCTCCCTCTGTGACCTTCGTGAAGGTTTCGAGGAGTCACGGACGTGCCGAAGGGGAGGACCTGGTACTAGTACGTCGGGCAGTCGGATGCGAGCCGTAGGACGGGTCTGTGTCAAGGCAAGTTTGAGGCGTGAAAGGGGGGCGATGTCAGTTGCTGAGTGCAGTTCCTGCAGCACATCAGGATCAGGACTACCCAAGTGCAGTTCTTTAAGTTTTCAGGAGGGCCGTGGTATGCGGAGCATAGGCAGCCCGTCTGGTAGCTCTGTAGGCTTTGGATGCCAGTGACGACATTGTCCTACAGGCCTTGGAGGGGAGTACTCAGTCGAGTCCTCAGTGTCAATGTTGCAACACTCTCTGATGCAGTGGCAATATTCTCATCCAGTGGCGATATTGTCATCCAGACTGGCCGTGGGGCGAGCCGGTCTCGCATCGGACATGGACAGGGGCAAACGAGCTTGCTGGGGGGTGGGTGGTTTGTGGGGATTTACCCGGCGAAACCGTGCCCACTGTATTCCCCAGATCGCGTTCATCGCCAGCCGTGCCGGCCTCAATCCCGTAGGAAGAAGGTGCGGCGCGGGGGCTAGCTGAAGTGGCTTTCCCTCAGATAAAGGAAAGTTGCGATCATAACGTTGCCATGGTCATGTTCTCGCAATGAGAATATCAACCATTCATAAACGCTGCCTCAATGTGATCGCAGCCCAGACACTTTTCTGGCAAGAGAGACCCCTAGTGTCACTTCACCAACACAACGTCGTGAGTGACAGAAGGGAAAACTAAATTTTTCACAATTCCTGACATTTAATCGTAGAAAACATTCCCTTTCTTAGGTCAGTTAGGAACACTACTTTATTTTAAGAATGTGAAATGTCAGAATAATAGTAGAGAGAATGATTTATTTCAGCTTTTATTTCTTTCATCACATTTCCAGTGGGTCAAAAGTTTTCATACACTTTGTTATTATTTGGTATTATTGCCTTTAAATTGTTTAACTTGGGTCAGATGTTGTGGGTAGCCTTCCACAAGCTTCTCACAATAAGTTGCTGGAATTTTGTCCCATTCCTCCAAACAGAACTGGTGTAAAAGTGTCAGGTTTGTAGGCCTCCTTCCTCACACAGCTTTTTCAGTTCTGCCCACCAATTTTCTACTGGATTGAGGTCAGGACTTTGTGATGTCCACTCCAATACCTTGAATTTGTTGTCCTTAAGCCATTTTGCCACAATTTTGGAGGTATGCTTGGGGTTATTGTCCATTTGGAAGACTCATTTGCAACCAAGCTTTAACTTCCTGGCTGATGTCTTGAGATGTTGCTTCAATATATCCACATAGTTTTCCTTCCTCATGATGCCATCTATTTTGTGAAGTGCACCAGTCCCTCCTGCAGCAAAGCACCCCCACAACATGATGCTGCCACCCCCATGCTTCACGGTTTGGATGGTGTTCTTCGGCTTGCAAACCTCACCCTTTTTCCTCCAAACATAACGATGGTCATTATAGCCAAACAGTTCAATTTTTGTTTCATTAGACCAGAGGAAATTCCTCCAAAAATTAAAACCTTTTAGGTTATGTTGATATATGACTCATTTTACTGTGGATATAGATACTTGTCTGCCTGTTTCCTCCAGCATCTTCACACGGTCCTTTGCTGTTGTTCTAGAATTGATTTGCAATTTTTGCACCAAAATACTTTCATCTCTAGGACACAGATTATGTCTCCTTTCTGAGCGGTATGATGGCTGCATGGTCCCATGGTGTTTATACTTGCATACTATTATTTGTACAGATGAACGTGGTACCTTCAGGCATTTGAAAATTGCTCCCAAGGATGAACCAAACTTGAGGAGGTCCACAATTATTTTTCGGAGGACTTGGCTGATTTCTTTTCATTGTCCCATGATGTTAAGCAAAAAGGCACTGAGTTTGAAGGTAGGCCTTAAAATACATCCACAGGTACACCTCCAATTCTTTACACCTCCTATCAGAAGCTAATTGTCTAATTGCCTAAAGGATTGATTTCACTTTCTGGAATTTTCTAAGCTGTTTAAAGGCACAGTTAATGTAGTATATGTAAACTTCTGACTCACTGGAATTGTGATATAGTCAATTAAAGGTGAAACAATCTATCTGTAAACAATTGTTGGAAAAAATACTTGTGTCATGCACAAAGTAGATGTCCTAAATGACTTGCCAAAACTACAGTTTGCTAAAATGAAATATGTGGAGTGGTTAAAAAGTTTGTTTTAATGACTGTATGTAAACTTCTGACTTCAACTGTAGGATGTATGCAGTATTATTTTTTTCTTGTCAGATTTTCCTCAAGAGTATGTGTTAATTACAACATTATTTTAATTATAATAAATTCATTATCATCATATGTCTCTTTCACTCTGTACTGGACTGGCTGCTCTTCTGGGCTCATCACACAAATGTGTGTGGCAGAAGAGATGTGCCAGTCTGAGTCAGTGTTTTGTGGTAGTGGGCAGTGCCAGAAGCTATTAGTACTCACCGCTCCTCCTTATTCTGACAAATACACTCGCCGATGATCTCTTTTACCTCTGGATCCATCACCTTGTTATAACTGGCAGGCTTCACCCCCTAAAAGAGACAAAGACAGAGACTCTGTTAAAACCTGCAATTAAGATATGTCTCGCTGCACCGTTTCTCACAGATTTACCAGAATTTTAATCAAAGCACAAACTTTGGATGAATTTCAGAATGTGACATTTCATAGTAAAACAGGACATAAACAATTGGGACGGTAGTTGATTTTGTTTATGAGGAATTGTGGATAATGGTTTGGTGATAAAGGTCTTTATAAGATTGTTGAAGGGGAGGTGATGAAAAATAAGAAGGACCGGAGACATCAGCACAGAGGGAAATACTTTTCAGAGGTAGAACAAGCCATTACATTACGATGAAATATAATGATTACAAATAAGATCAATTTAGCTGCAAGCAGCAATTAACAGGTTCAAGCGTTTACGGTCTTTAAGTATATATGTAACAGATATTAGGTATTAATTACACAGTCTGTTAGCAACTAAAACAATGATTAAGTGCCTTAATTTTCAGAAACATCAAGTTAAGTAGCACAGAGATTTTATATTTTTTTAATTTCTCACTGTTAGCACCATCAAGAGGGATAGATGCGCGTTTTTTTCATATCTTTTCAGACTGACCTCCTACAGTACATAAGTGTCCAAAATTTGGTTATAATATCTCATTCCGTTCAAGAGTTATAATTATTTAAGTTAAAGGGATCACGGCCACTTAGCATGTTTCAGCATAACGTTCTGACGATTCCATTTTTTTGATAATTATTGATACTGGGACTCCAGAGAATCTCTGTGCACTTGTTTGGTTCCAATTGGGCGAACGGCCTAGGACTAGTTAGTTTTTATTTATTTTTTTCAAAAACCAAAACACGACTCAAGGAATGACAGGAAAAACTATTTTTGTTTCTAGCTCTTACGGTTCAAGAGTTAGGTTCCAAAAAGTAAATTTTCTTTGTTTTCTTGATTATAGCGCCACCTATGGGCGGATTGGGCTGATTTCAAGCGTATGAATATCCAGCGGAGCACTACCATCCCCCAAAGTTTCAAGTCTCTTGGCCTTACGGTACGGTCTGCATGATCAGTTGTAGGGCAGAATAATAATAAATATAGCTGCAAGCACCAATTAACGGGGTTCAAGCGGCATAGGACATTTGAGCGCATTTGTTACAAGATATTAAGCATTTGGCAGACAGCTGTACGCACCTAAATTAGAGATAAAGCAATACAATTTTCAGCAACATGAGGCAAATTTCCATAGAGAAATTCTGCTTTTAACATTTTTGTCCGGTATAGCACCACCTATTGTCTGATCACCACCAAACTTATTAAACAAACTACCTCCGCACTATGCCTGCATCCTTGTGCTTGTGGTCGAATCACAGCAGTGCTGATGTAGGGCCATATCGCACTCTTGCTCGTGCGATTTTGCTTAAATAAAGTCTTTATGTTACATTCCCTTTTATCACATTTTTATGGTCATACCTATGGTTACCTTAATGTGACCTAGTAAAATACTTTGTCACTGTCCACAAACTCTTTATAAGTTGATGTCACATGAACAGAAGTTTAATGAGTCTTTTGGCTTTGTGTTATGCAAGGTCATTTTTGTTTTTCTTCTTTCCTTCTGTGTACAGTGTGTACTGTATGTTCAAGTGGATGTATCCGTTCTTACAAGGTAATGACCAATTGACCATATTTTTGGGAACTTACTGAATTAATAGATTTATTGTTTTATATGTAGCTTTGTTTTTTAAGGGTTTAAAGTGACTTTACAGGGATTTAAATTTTATAGACAGGTTGATTGAATTTCATAATATTTCATAGAAAGTATTACATATTTATTTGAAATTAAGTAAGAAGTTGAAGTAAAATTTTGCCTTCTGATATCTGGCCTATACGTCCACACATGGCTTACATGAGACTAATGGGCCTAAGGTGCCTGCTTTAATTATTTTACACTTCTTTTGGGTTATTGCTTGGACTCATATATCGCTGTCTGCAGCTATATTTATAATTCTTCCTCTTGTGGCTGGGAGTCTATGGCAGCCCCTAGCACCATCTTGTAAAAAGTTATGGAATTTGGGGTTTAAGTAATCCATAAATGTAAGTGCCATGTGCAAAATGTATGTTAAACTGCTGGTCAGCCAATGCAGATAGAGATAAAAAATGTTGGTGTATGTTAAGTAGCCTGGAGCATTACAAATATAACTGTTGTTCTTAATAAAAATACTGAGATGTGCCTTTATGGCATTATATGCATATCAAATGTGAACAAGAACATAGATGGGTATACTTTTTACCAGCTGTATAGGGTAGAATTTATAATGACCACTTTGTTTGTCTTTATGTGTGTTATATTTCCCCAAGTTGGACAATGCCAAAATTTCAGAAAGGAAAGGGAGTAGGCCTCTGGGGAGTTGCTGGAGGTGTAGATGCAGATGTACTTATTTTCCTGAACACTGAAATTTTACAAGACACCTCTGCAAACTCTTTTTCAGAGTGACACATCAAAAAATAGGAAGTGGTTATATGTCAATAGTGGAGGTACAATAGAAAAAATATCAGAGGACTAGTTGAAGCACAGAGCCAGCTGAAAGCAACAAGGTTTCGTATAGAAGATACGAAAAACACAGACAGTAAAACTTAAGGCGAGGATGACAGTTCAGCAATATCCAGTATGAGTCAAAAAGAAAAGTTAACAGTTTCTTTAGAGCCTGTTCAGAGGAGAAAAACACATCAGAAGAACGGAGTAGGCAAGACACAGAACAGCCAGCCAGTTATGTCATCACTGGGACAGATGGAGAGAAGGATTTCCCCAAGCCAGAGGTAAGGGAGGCAGAGTCACAAGAATATGATGAGGCATAAGATTGGTCAGAGGAAGAATTACAAATTCAAATTAATTGAGAAACATTGCAATGTAAAGAAGCAGAAGCAGCAAAATCATTTCTAAGAAATGGTACAGAAGAATGTTTTATCAAAACAAAAATTACAAACAGCAAAGACCACAAAACCAAAATTGAGAATGACTTTTCAGACATCTATTCAGCGGCATCTAGTGTTGGTCACAAAGTAGCTTCAGGAGAAGAACTATTATTGTCTGTCTCAAGAGAGCAGCTTACAGTATCAGAAAGTGGTAGAGAAACACTGAAAGACACAGAACAGCCATCCAGATATTTGATGTCTAGGACAGAGGAAGGTTTGGAACAGAAACATGGGGAATCACTAGAAAGTGAATCTGACAGGAAAATATTAGAATTATCCACTTCTGAAGGTTCAGACAAGGCAGCCAACAACAAAACTGTGTCAGATACAATCAAAAACAACGAAAAGCAAATATAGACAGGTGTCAGCAATTCCTTCAACCTTCAGAATTTTTATCAGTGCTAAAGACCGGAAGAAAATTGCACCACAAAAATATATCAATAAATTCGAAAGCCATGGACCAACATACTTTACCAACAATTTAGAAAGAAAAACACTTGCTGTGCGCATAATTTCACATACCAGCATGTACGATCCAAAGCCAGCAGGAAGAGACATTTTCCCTATCTAAAAGTAAATGCAGTCTGTAGATGCTCTACTTGTAATGCACAAAACTCCTTCACAATGCAGAAAAAGCCCAATCCACTTTCCTGTAGCATCGCAATGACTGTCAGGCTTGATAGATCAATCAGTCATCTTAAATCAGAGATATGGTTTAGGCCAGCAATCAACATAAGAAGAGGAAAGATAGCTAGACGT
Source organism: Xyrauchen texanus (assembly GCF_025860055.1). NCBI lineage: Eukaryota > Metazoa > Chordata > Actinopteri > Cypriniformes > Catostomidae > Xyrauchen > Xyrauchen texanus. The sequence goes on along the minus strand of NC_068302.1, from coordinate 1,435,746 downwards.
GTTTCTCATGGTGTTAGCCAGATATATTATAAAAGATTAAGCACAACACTTGTTCAAGAATTGATCTCAGGAAATGTCCCACATAGCTTGAATAAAAACATACTCAAGGTAATTGCTTCTGAAGTAAGAAAAAGCATGCAGATCCATGAAAATGTACTTATGGTAATGCATCTTACTCAGCGTATCCTTAAACAGTGTTACAGCAACTTTTATAGCATACCAGGGTACATACAGCATTTGCAGGTGAACCCCTTTGGAGCACACCTGTACACAGAAGTAGGCATTAGCATCTTGGTGCTTCACCTAAGAAGAAAAGCACCAGTGTCATTATATCTAGATGCAACCGGAGGTGTTGTCTCATAGATAAGACCAAAACCAAAGAGTGTTTTATTATGCACTTACCTTGCCTGGATGAGATAGAGATGCTCCACCTCTTCCTGTTTGTGAGATGCTGAGTAATGAGCACAGTATTCCCACACTTTCTTTTTGACTGATGCAGTTTCAGCTGAAACTCTTCAAGCACACCAGTCAGAAAATTCATAAAGTAGAAACTGACTTCAGCTGGGCCTTGATGCAAGCTGTACTTCTGGCCTTCAATCGCAAAAATGTTGATGCCTACCTCGAGAGGGCCTATGCTATCAGCAAGAGGACATGGGCAGAGATAAAGCCATACACAGTTTTGCATCTATGCTCTGCCCATATTACCAAGGCTGTCAGTGTCAGTATAGGGAAGAAGAGGGATGGCAAGGGACTTAAAGAGTTCTCCACCTTTGTGTTTGCCAGACTGCAATACACAACAAATGTAGAGGCAGCCAGAGAACTTTTCAGACACTTTTGTGTAGTTTTGCTGGCCAAGCGCATGAAGACCTCATCAGCACAGAGTGAAAGAAGGCCAGGGAAGACGATAGAGATCCAGACCACTCTGATGCATGGGAACAAGAAGAGGAAAGGAGGTCAGCAAAGACAATTGTGGGAAGATCTCCATTTTCCAGGGTCTTTAAGAAAGTCTTTGAAGATGTAAAAACGCACAGCTGGTACAGAGGAAGATGAAGAGATTCAGAATAATCTGTACTGCTGTCCTAAAATCCCTGTCATCCTAATGGATAATTACATGGGAATCGAACCACTATGGAGCTGCTTGACGCTGGGGGACTTAAGAAAATATGCATCAGGCAAAGGAAGCACCAGACATACGTTGGAATCAGAGAAGACTAGAGACGCCAACTGTCATGCAAAAAAATGGTTCGGCATTGTGAAGTCTTCCATTCTTTCTAAAAAAAAAAGACATCTAAAACCGGCAGAATTTATTCAGACGATATATTCCTCCCATAAAGGAAGGTATAGGGAACACATTATTAAGCACAACCTTCCAGAGAGCCTCCTGGTAAGGCCAATGAGACCAATGAATAATGTGATATTTGCAGAGGAGAGCTGGGCAAAAAGGGAAGAACCAGCACCTAAAAAAGGCAGATACATCAACGTATTATTCTGCTCCAAAAAAAGATCCAAAACCCAAAACAAAAGTAACACAAAATAAGGATGAAAAACCAGTCTGGAACCTGCCAAAAGTCAGGAAACTATGTGATATGAGTTCTTCTGAAAAAGTAATTTAATAGTAATATAATAATTAAATTACCATAATTTTTCTTTACTTAATAGATATGTAAAAAATTCTGTTATTTATAAATCATTTGCAGGTCAGGCTTCTGTGGACATGTCTAGAGATAGAACTTGTTGTGTCAGTATTAAAATCTGATGACAACTGAACATCCAACACATTGAGACATGCAGACTTTGTATCACTATGGCCCCATGAACGTTTAAATGGCAAGGTTTGCAGACAATGTACAAACTTTTTTATATTCCTGTAACTCAAACAGTTGAGCAAGGCACTTGCAATGCCGGAATCATGGGTTTGATTCCCAGGGAATGCATAAGCTTGATCAAATGTATACCTTGAATGCAATGTAAGTCGCTTTGGATAAAGGCATCTGCCAAATGCATAAATGTAAATGTTTATACTGTGGGAGTCATTTAGAGCTAGCCTAAACTAGAGCAACAATGAAAGCATCATCTTGCAATAGAATATATCATCCACATTTCAATGCTTAAGGCCATAGAATGTTACATTTGGGCAGTGCTGAATAACCATGGTAAGGCTGGGCATCTTCTCATATTGAATCACTATGTCACTGGTGTAATTCTGCATGGAACACAACAGCAGGTGGCTCGAAAGTGTTTGTCAAATGTCTGTCCAAGTGCTACACTAAACTACAGTAACTGTGAAGAACTTCAACAGCTTTTGGAATACACTTCAATGTGCTTCATTACAATGAACATGTTTTTACAGGTGAATTTTGATTCTTATGATGGGGCAATATCCTTTGTCAATATCAGCAACAGTCACTGGAAATTTGTAGTAAGCTTCCAGTGCACAACAATACAAAAACAATACAAAAACAGCAGCAAGACATAGATAATAATACAAAATAAAAATAATTATACACATACGTACATACAAAAAATCAAAGACACACACATACATACATACACATACAGTACATAGTGCAATTCAGTGCTGTTTAGAATGGTGAGAGGGGGCGGGGGGTCAATGTTGGGGTGTTCCTCCTAAAGTCCTCTATCATCTCCACCATTTTGAGCGTGTTCAGCTCCAGGTTGTTTTGACTGCACCAGTTAGCCAGCCATTCAACCTCCTTTCTGTTTGCAGACTCATCATCATCTTGGATGTGAAATTCCCCTGTCTTACTAGCTGCTGCCTGTCTGTTAGAAAGCTGGTGATCCACTGACAGATAGACGTGGGAACAGAGAGTTGGTGTAAATTATTCTAGAGTATAGCTGGGATGATGGTGTTGAAAGCCGAACTGAACTCCACAAAAAGGATCCTTGCATATGTCCCAGGTAAAATGTAATGGGATCTAGAAAGGGTCCAGCAATGTCCTTCAGGAGGGCCAGCAACAGTCTCTCAAATTATTTCACGACCACAGACGTCAGGGCGATGGGTCTGTAGTCATTAAGTCCTGTGATTTTTGGTTTCTTTGGGTAATGATTGAGGGTTTGAAGCTGCATAGGACTTCACACTGCTCCAGTGATCTATTGAAGATCTGTGTGAAAATGGGGGCCAGCTGGTCAGCACAGGATCAAGGACACACTGGTGAAACGCCATCTGGGCCTGAAGCTTTCCTAGTCTTTTGTTTCTGAAAGACCCGGCTCACATCATCTTCACAGATCTTAAGAGTAGGTTGAGTAGCAAGAAGGGGGAGAAGGGGGTTGCAGGAGGTGTTGGTGTTTGTGTGAAGTGAAGGTCAGAGCTGGTGTGGGGTGTAAAATTGGGCCTTTCAAATCTACAGGAGAACACATTCAGGTCGTCAGCCAGTTGTTGGTCTACCACAGGGTTGGGGGTAGGACTCCTGTAATTTGTGAGTTGTTTCATGCTACTCCACACTGACGCAAGGTCGTTAGCTGAAAACTCGTTTATCAGCTTTCCAAAGTGTCTACTTTTAGCTGCTCTGATGTCCTTATTCAGTGTGTTCATGGCCTGATTGTACAAGATTTTATCCCCACCTCTGTAAGCATCCTCTTTTGTCTGACAAAGCTGCCTGAGTTCTGCTGTAAACCACGGTTTGTTGTTGTTGAACTTTATAAGTCCTAGTAGGAATGCACATATCCTCACAGAAACTGATGTCTGGTGTCTGTGAGCTCATCCAGATTGATGTCTGCAGCCTCAAAAACACTCCAATCAGTGCAGTCAAAACAGGCTTGTAAGTCCGGCTCCGCTTCATTTGTCAATCTCTTTACAGTCCTTACTACTGGCTTGGTTGAGCCAGACAGTGAACAGAGAGTTCCAAATCTGCTCTAGGGACAGAGCCATATGCATTCTTTATTGATGTGTAGAAATGATCCAGTATATTTCTGTCTCTGGTGGGGCATGTAATGTGCTGTTTGTATTTGGGAGTTCATGTGTGAGATTTGCCTTGGTAAAATCCCCAAGAATATTAATGAGTCCGTTGTTCTGTGTCTGATTTGATCAGTCAGCTGTTGCAGCACTGTGTTTTTCTGAGGCCTTTTGCATTAATACCTCAAGAAATTCAATTTCAAAGCTCCGGACAGAAATTGCTGAGATTGCTCTCTACCTCAGGTAATGTGATGATAAAATGTATACTTTTTTCACACAACAGCAATGAAATATGCACTCAAATTGTACATTTCTACCCTTTTTTTGGAATACTGTGCTGTTTGTGGACTACAAGAACTTCCAAGAAGCAGGGGGAGAGGAGCAGCAGCAATTGACTGGGTACATTTCAGGGTGTTAATGTGACAGTGTTTAAAGCTCAGGACTGGTAACCATAAGGTTGCTGGTTCAAAGTCGCATAATCAGTGAGCTATAAGCCATTGCCATTCTGCTCTTAAGCTAGACAAATAACCTATAGTTGCTGCAATGGGACTGTTCCTCCAGTAAATGTACAATAACTGGTGTTAGATAAAAGCATCTACTTTTGATTACTTGGGGGGGGGGTCCCTTGTTTTTCTACTTTGTTTGTTTCAGATTCAGTGTGATAGCTGTGAACACTGGTTCATGACTATTGCCTGAAATCATATAGTGTCCCAGATAAACAATCTACATTGTATTGTGTCCTGTGTGTGCTACAATAGTAAATAAACATAGAACAGGACAAGAGGAATATTTCTGAAAAAAGGTGCTAATTATTTTAAATTAATAATAATATTTTGTTTTCTCCTAAAGTAGATTTATTGGAGATTTGGTTTATAATTATGTTTTTTTTCTATTTAACAAAATATTTATTATTTTTGTTTAAAAAAAACATATACTGTACTTTCAGATGTTCTTTCATTATTTTCTTTTTTCTTTTCACAACTACTGAAAAAAAGTCATTTTGGATTTGAACAATAACTGTGATGTCTCTTTTTTTGCCAGCCCTATTCACTATATTCAACCTTCTTGTTATAATAATGTTTTGCAGTTGGTTTCATGTCTCTAGGTCAAACAGTCATTGAGTTTAATGAATTAGAATATTACAAACATTTACATTACTGTATTTATTTGAAAACATATAGAATGTAAATTCCACAAACAGAGCCTTTTGTCATGAAAACAATATTTTTATAAAAGTGGCCACAAAATCCTGACAAATACAAGAGAGTTTCAAAACCCCTAACTAGTGCAGGTTTGACTTACACTGGTGACTTTGCGGTAGATCTGAGCTGCGTTCTGGCACTCTGAGTATGGATATTCAGACGTGGCCATCTCCAACATGCACATGCCAAAGGCGTAGACGTCAACAGACTCATCATAATGCTCTTCATACATCTCTGGAGCCATGAACTCTGGGGTACCTGCATTTATAAGCACATAGACACATGACAGGAACTTCACATATAAGCCTATAAAGAAAAACAAATATTTTCTATATTCCTTTAACTTTGGTTCCTGACTTGAACCCGCTTGAATCGCTCACTCTCTTTAGAATTTTTTCTCCAAGCAAATACATTTCTTGTAATAGTCTGTTTTAGTCTGTGGCAATATTCATAACAGTAAACATACACAGTTTTAATAAGGCATGTGACAGTCACATGAAGTCCTCTTTGCAACCTGAACACAATGTTGAATCTTTGTGACACCTGCACTAAAAAAAGCTATATGGAGCGAAACAAATCTAATATATTCAATAATTATATGCAAAAAAGACATCTGTGTAGCATGTTTACATAGAAAAATAATTGAAAAACAGATGTGCGCAGTAATGCGCAAACAAGTTACGGTAAAATTTGTATGTAATATTTTATATTAAATAAATGTAGCGTATATTACACATTAAATATATAAAGATACTGTATATGCTGAATTCTGCAGAATGGATTTAAACATGGTAAAATGTGCTAAACAGAGCTTACACACTTAATGAAAAATATCCTGTATAATTAATCATGTCAGGTTTGGAGGATGTGTCGAATTTTGTGAATCATGGGCGTTACAATTCCACACACATATGCAGAACTTCCTGCAAAGAATTGCGGGCGGAATTCGTGACTAAAATCAGACTTAGTATCTCACCAATGACGCTCTTGGCAAAGGAAGCTCTTTTGAGCGTAGCCAGACCCAGATCTCCGATCTTGACGCTGCCAGTGGGGCCCGTGATGAAGATGTTGTCACACTTCAGGTCGCGGTGGATGATGGGAGGTGCGCGTGTGTGCAGGAAGTGCAGGCCTTTAAGAATCTGACGACACCAGCTCCGCAAAACCTTGGGTTTCATCACCTTAAAGCGCTTCAGATAACTAAAGAGAAAAAACAACGATTGTTAATGTTGAAACAGACATTAATAGCAGTTATTCAAGTACATTTACTCTCAAAGCAATGCAAGATCATGCTTGTATACTTGCAAAATGCAATTTAAAATGATATTTCCAGTCATTCAAGATTACTGGATAAGGATTTGTAAAAATCGTTTTGACATTGGCATGATTTTATTTGAATGCTTTATTCTTTTCATGAAGAACACTAACAATCACTATTAAGCTATACTTTTACGATTTGTGAACCAGTTTGACCAATTCAGTGGAACAAACCTCAAAAGAACAATTTGCTCACAAACCAGACATCAGGCTTGTTGTGATAGCTGACTCTACCAGGAAAACACCATTTTATAATCTCCAGGTTTTCCATGATTGTGGGAATTCTGACCTAAATCTAGATGGTTTGTAGTAATGATCTCACGTTTTCAGAGTGCCTGATGTCATGAGCTCTGTCACCAGTACGATGCATTTCTTCCCTTTCAGCGGCAACTCCCAGAAGTCATAGAAGCGCACAATGTTTGGGTGCTGAAGCCCCTTTAACATCTCGGCCTCCTCTTTAAACCGCTGCCGCTCCACTTTAGACAGTTTACGGTCCTGACAGACAGAGAGAGAAATATACAATATTGAAATCACTTCAATCTTCCCTTCTGTGTGTCTTTCTACTGATGAAATGATAAAGAGTATATGTAGGCAGTTGTGTCACAGAAAAACGGTTGCCTGTCAACATGTCTGGGAATTCTGCATTTTGGTAGTCAAATATAAAAAAAAAAACTAATTAAAAAAAAATGTGTATTGTAACATGATGGACTTTTTGCAGAGATTGTATTAAACAACATTGTTCAGTCATTTCCCAAATGTACCACAATTTAAAACATTGACGATATTTCCAAATGCTGTCCATTATTTTGACAGGTATGGCTGTGAGAAAAAGGTTTTGAAGCAAAACTAACATGATATTTTCCACACAAAGAAATGATGTATCTATTAATGTAGTTATCAATAACACAATAATGTTATATTACTTTTAAAAGTAACACTAACCCACTCTGAATTCAAAGGAATCATTCTTGATTTGTGTTTTTTAAAAACTCTGTTAAAGCGTAAGTGTACTTACTGGCATCCTCAAACAGAATTGCAAAAAACAAACAAAAAACAACATTATTTTCAAACTGCTTTCCCGAATACTACCTTTGTCTGCCATTGGTTGACAAACAGATAGTCCCATCTCAAACTCTCACCATTGGTTGAGCCAATGTTGCTGTGTCAGGCTGGTGGGGATCCTCAAACAAACAGAGCAATGTTTTGAAAGCACCAGAGTTTCACTTTTCAGGGAAATCAAGTTACAAATGTCTTTCTAATAGTTGACTGCTTAAGTTGGATTTTTAGTGATTAACATTTGTTTTATTGATTCACACATCAAACAAAAAACCCAAAACATATATACACAGAATTAACATTTAACCCCCACTACCACCGCTCCCAATCCCCAACCCCACCCTCATCAAACACCCCTGTGGTCACACATGAGCATGCACACACACACACAATATATATATATATATATATATATATATATATATATATATATATATATATATATATATATATATATAAAATAATCACACAAATGAATAACTACACCTTTCTCTCCACTGCCCCACTCCAAGAGCCCTCCAAGAAAGCCAAGTATTTGCACCATTTCCCAACAAACAAATCCAAATTCCCCAGTCTTCTAGATGACCCTTCTTCGAAAGCTGCCACCCTCCCCATCTCTGAGCACCACTCCTGAAATGGGGGCGTTCCAACCGACTTCCATCCCCTTAAAACTATTTGTCTGGCGATCATGACACTGGTTAGGACCCAATTTATTATGAACTTATCCGCTATATTAAGGACCGCCCCATCGCCGAAAATACTGGAGCAAAATGAAATTTGAGTACCCGATACATCCCAAATAAAACTCTGAATCTTCGACCAAAATTCTTGGATCTGTGTTCCCATCTTCTGATTGACATCGCCAGCAGGTGGGTGTGACTTTGAGACCAAGCCTATATAATCTAGAGGGGGTCCAATAGAATCAATGTAAAACCTTAAACTGCATAAGACACACCCTTACATCTCTAGATGCAGACTTTATGTTTTTAAAATCCTAACCCACACCCCCTCCTCCCATAATCTCTTGACAGAAGTTAAAGCCCCATCCCCCTGACTCTGAATTAGCAGGGAGTAATACACTGATGCCTCATGACCTTTGTATTTGAACTTTCTTAAAATAAATTACATACATCAGCTTTAACATGTAGTCTGTGTTTTGCCAAGTCTAAGTTGTTGAAGTCCTAAACATGGACTAGGACCAAAAGTATACTAAAAAAAACATACATATTAGCAGGGTTAATTCTTAAAATGTAAGCTACTCTCTAATTAGTCATTTTTAATAACAAAACATTTTCATATAAGCTATATCAAGACAATATTAAATGTACATGAACAGCTGGAATGGCATATGTATACGTATCATTCCTACAATTAGGTCACTTTTTGGCTTTGTGTTTTGGCCCATTGTGGTTGCCAGTTTGTTACTATGCTGTTGCTAAGTTGTTTTAACTGTGTTTCAGCACATTGCTAGAGATCACCTTGATAACTGCATAGCATGCCCTAGCAACCATCCAGAAAACCCTAGTTACCACATACTGTAGCATAAATGTGCTACAAAGCAAATATAACACTTTAGCAACCACCAGAAAATTTGAATGAAGAATTTCTTCATAAATTATAAAAATAAATATTGTTGGACATTTTCAGAGTGCTGGTAATTATTCATACACATCATATCTTGTTTAAATGTGATTGACTTTTATATGAACAGGTCTGCTGGAAAGACAGGAGACTGATTGCACATAACTTCATTTTCACATTCACAGTTTTCATAATGTTTAAGCCTAAACTTGAATAAAGTTTTACTAAAATGTAATTAGTCAAAAAAAAATTCACATGAGCAGTTTCTTGTCTTCCCCAGTGGAGACACACAACGAAACACGCAATCTGGTGCATGTTTCAAACTCCCGTTAAAAATGCTCACGCAAAGACACATTCTAACTTGCGTCTGGCATAAAGATTGGCTCGCAGTGGTAGACCTGAAGGACGCGTACTTCCACTTCTCTATCTTGTTTCGACACCGACCCTTCCTACGGTTTGCGTTAGACAGCCAGGCATATCAGTACAAAGTCCTCCCCTTCAGCATATCCCTGTCCTCTCGCATCTTCAAGAAGGTCGCAGAGGCAGACACTCTGGAACTCCCTAACGGAGGCTCCCCTCAGGACAGACACGCTGGCACATAGCTGGCCCTGGGGGCTGCGCAAGTACGCATTCCCCCCAGTCAGCCTACTTGCACGGGTGCAGTGCAAGGTCAGGGAGGACGAGGAACAAGTCACTCTGGTGGCCCCCTACTAGCCCACACGGACTTGGTTCTCAGATTTCAAGCTCCTGGTAACAGCCCCTCCCTGGCGAATTCCCCTGAGGAAGGACCTTCTTTCTCAGGGACGGGGCACCCTCTGGCATCCGTGCCCAGACCTCTGGAACCTCCACGTCTGGCCCCTGGATGGGATGCGGAAGATCTAAGTGGCCTACCACCTACTGTCGTAGACACGATCAACCAAGCCAGAGCTCCCTCTACAAGGCAACTTTATCCCCTAAAATGGCACTTGTTCCCGAATTGGTGTTTTTCCCCGTTCTGAAGACCCGCAGAGGTGCGCAGTTGGGTCAGTGCTCTCATTTCTGAAGGAGAGGCTGGAGGGGAGGCTGTCCCCCTCCACCATGAAGGTGTATGTAGCCAATATTGCGGCCCACCACGACGCAGTAGACGGCAAGTCCTTGGGTAAGCACGACTTGATTATCAGGTTCCTTACAGGCACCCGGAGGTTGAACCCTCCCCGGCCAAGCCTGTTCCCCTCCAGTGATCTCTCAGTGGTCCTCTCGGGCCTTCAGAGACCCCTTTTTGAGCCCCTATAATCAGTCAAGCTCAAAGCCCTCTCCTTGAAGACGACCAATGTGCTCGCTTCCATCAAGAAGGTTTGGGGTCCTGCCCCATGTGGCATCCTCGTGGGCACTGGCTAACGGCACCTCCCTAGCAGACATATGCAGAGCAGCGAGCTGGGCAACACCCAATGCCTTCACAAAATTTTATAATCTCAGGGTTGAGTTTGTCTTGTTCCGTGTTTTCTCAGGTCCGAGCTCGGTAACGCGGAACAACTGACCAGGTGTACCGCTTGCACCTAATGTGATCACGTGCACACTTATCCCAGGAGATCCCACTAACTCGGCTCCCTGTATGACTCCTCCCTAGCCCTCTGGTCCGTGAATTCAGTGGAGCAATTCTCCGAGCAGACCCACTATGGGTACTAAAACTAATCTGTACTGGAATAGGTGCTCCACGGGAAGGCTCTTGTGTGGATTAATCCCCCTGTGTGTATTTTCCGCGGTATGGTCCCTCTATGGGTGAACCCGCGTCTCCCTTGGGCAGTCTCTGCTGTTCCCCGGTCGCTGTGTTTGTAGAAACTCCCCCCTCTCATCAAGTAGGATCTACCACCGCGCCATTCCCACATGTGGCCTGAAAACCCATGTGACGTATTCGCCACTCTTTACCTCCCCCCAGCCTGGGCAGGTGGTGGTCTCCACCGGGTCTTTTCCCCCTGAAAGAATAGGAGTTGGAAAAGAACGCCTTGTGCCTTACGCCTTCCCTGATGCGTGTGATAGCGTTAAGATGATCCCAGCCACTTTGACTCTATGCGAGAAATATAGAGAGCTTGGCACGTCGCTTTGTTCTACCCTTTGGGGTGCCAGGAACCTAAAATGTTTATAATGATTTTATGGGGCATTGGGGAAGGGTACAAGCAGTCTGACGCAGCCTGTCACATTGGCACGCAACAGCCTGCCCACAACTGCGTCAGCAGCACACGTACACGGTTCAGCGAATGATGTGATTGAATAGAGACCCCTAGAGTAGCTTCTTTGACACAACATCGAAGTGAGCGACAGACGGGGAACGTCTAGGTTAATGTTGGAACCTTCATTCCTTTATGAAGGGAACGAGACGTTGTGTCCTCCCAGCCACGACGCTGAACACTGTTATAGCCGAACCTCAATCTCAGCTCCTCAGTTCAAAACCAGAATAAACAGACGCATGATTTCCTGCCTTTATACCCATATGTCTGGGGGAGGGACATGCAAATTAGAAGACACAACGTCTTGTTCCCTCATCATGGAACAGAGGTTACAACAGTAACCTTGACATTTGTTTTGTTTTTTTGCTTGTTTATTAGGTGCTACTAGTTACAAATCAAAAAGGAAATGGAAAATGAACACAGGGATCTCAGAAGGTTAATGGACACTGTATCATGGCATTACGGGCTGGACAATAAATCAAGGGGCACACAAAAAACCTCCACTATCAATGTTAAATTGACACATGTCCCACAAATAAATACAGGCAGATTGTAAGACTTAACTCAATTTCATGAAAGACATTTTTTTATTTGATTACTTATCACTTACTTTTGTCAGAGATGTTGGACGTGCAGCTCTGGGGACATTAAGAAATTAAAAGAGTGCAAAAATTTTAAATTATTTTAATCATTTAAAATCTGACTGTTAGGCCCACAGCAGTGAGTAACATTATACATATAATGATTTTTTTTACTGGCCTGTGCCTCAAATTTTTAATGGCCCTGCCATAATTTTCACTGGCACCAGCAGTGGAGGATATTATGTGTTTTCGGTCACCCGTTTAGCCATGTGTAGTGTTTTCACACACTGGATCAATAATTTAGTCACTGAGTTAAAGATTTGATTATGGGCTGAATGCAATAAACATATGAATCCCTGAGAGAGACTTGCTACTAAATTGGTAGTGATGTGTAATATACAGTAGGAAGATATGCCTAATCTATGAATTAAGAATGTGGATATAAACATAAAATCAGACAACCCAAACAAGACCAACAACAAAAATACCCATACGTTCCAGAAATGAGACATGTAGCAGGTGTTTTATGAGGATGAAATGAAGTAGACTTTTAAATATTCATCTTCACTATGCAGCTGAACAGCTCTGATAATAATAGCCTAATAGCGGTTTTGCTTCTTTCCATATCAAACACCATTATCATGTCAAATTAAGGTCTATGTTTTGAAACATTACCTAATTAATTTAAATGAATACTTTTTGGATACTGAGAAGCTTGTGATTTCCAGACAAGTGTATAACTGGGGTAAAACAAAGTTTATTACATCTCATTCGGCGCTTCATCTCTAAAGGAGAATTAATGAGAGAAAATGTGCTTGTTTTTTTACAGTGGGAATAAATCTAGCGCTCTGTTCCTTTCCGAGAGCACATGCATGTTAAACAGACTGCACGGAGAGAGATGATGATGATGATGTGACATATGAACGGAGAAACATGGATTTTCAGTCTTATAGAAAGAAACTGTTGATTTCTTGTGTTCCAATGTGTGGATTACTAATTTTTCACCAACTAATTCACCAACATGAAAAAAACTAAAATGTGAGGATTTCAAGCACTGTGAACACAGAATGTGCAGGGGATACTTACTATGCTGCACAAGACGTTAAATCCCATTAAGAAATTCATTAAGTGGGATTTTTTCCTGCTATTTTCTACACATTGGTAATAGCTGCAGCTAAGACGCTTGGAAAAGTGCAAGGACAGCGCTAGGAGAGTGTGCTTAATGTCTGCACGATCTTGTGCCTGCGCGCGACTGTGCCATTTGATCATCTTTGTGAGATAAATCTATTCGCGCTCGCTCCTTGGTTAGAAGACTTTGTTCGCTCCTTGAAACTTTTGTGCTCTCTCGCTTGTTGTTTTCTTACACTAGTGTTATATATGCAGCACTGGCCCGAATCTCTCTCACACTGCCCCCGGGCCATCAGGTAGTCCTTATTTTCGAGCCCTGCAATTGTAATAGGCTTGTTAAAAAGACATTATATAAATTACAACTTGTACTGCGAAATTAAAAGTCACAAATTGTTTTAACGCTGGGTTCTTGGAGTGGAAGTGAGGAGACGCAGAAGTGAATACCTTTCAATATTTTAATAATTTACGCTGGAGTGGAACAAACAAAAAAGCTCAACAAACTTAACACAACGTAACACTACAAGGACTGACCAAGGAATCAACAAATCAGGAGGGTATATATACAAACAATGACTGATGATGGAATGAAGGACAGGTGAGGAGGATTGGAAACAGATGGAAGTGATGTAGGCAGTGTCAAGTGTATCTAAAACATCATGGCTTCCCACACTTGACAAGAGAAGGAATCGACCAGACTCAGGATTTCACTCGTTCTTCAATTTATTTGACCAGTAAACAAGGAAGGTGAAAAACCTTTAAACATGCAAAATAACAAATTAAATAAAGTTCAATATTTCCAATCAAAAATACAATAAAGCACAGCAAAATACTTCAAGCAAAGGATAAGTTGGTTTAACACATCGATTAACCATTACTTCATTATTTATCACCCGAGGTAAACAGTGAAAATCAGGCATTACATTTCCTGAAAGCCAGCTCTACTTTTAGACCCATTTCTTCTCAAATTAACCTGTTATTCTAAGTTTACTCAATGTACAGCAATGTTCAGCCTCAAACTATGAATAGTTCCATTAACAATGCAAACAGACCACACATTTTGCGTGCCCATACAGGCTACTGAGATCCCATTTGCAGTCCTCAGAGACCAGTAAAGAGATGTGAGCTTACCGGTAGCCCTTTTGATCTTTTCCTTTTCCCATGAGTTCTATCCGTGATTCTTTAGCGAATTCTTCTTTCTTCCACTGTTCTTAGCTGCGTTGCAAAGCTGAACAAAACCCTCTCCCTGCTTCCATTTTCTAAAGCTTTCTGGCGTCTCCGCTAATTAATCTAATTTCGCTCACCTGCTGAAGCGCGCAGCGGAGCTGCGCACTCGTTCTCACGCGTACGTAGAAAACAAGGCCACCGCACCCACACGCAGACGCACCTCCCAGCAGCTCGCCGCAACACCTCCCACTCGATCTTTGCGCGTTGCGAGCGGAAAGATCGCACCTCTTAGGCGATCTGGTCCCCGTTGAATTGATCCTCTGCTGGAACGAGGACTACAAGGCGCCGTACGTCCTGATGCAATATAGTCCCCTGGAAATCCTTCTCCTTAGACCCGGACTCTTTAGCAAGGAGACTTGGAATCTTCACCTGAACACGCCCGCTCGGAGAGACTTTCACATGGACATCTCGGACTATGCCTTTGGAATCTGCGTTCACACTGATGACTCTTGCTAGCTTGAACTGCCCCCTTAGTGCATTCTGATCGCACAGCCAAACTATGTCTCCCTTGGCAACGTTCCTTTCGGCAGTATGCCACTTGCTGCGAATAAACAGGTTTGGACCTGCGAGCTGGCTCCAGGACTTCCAAAAGTGGCTAACTTGAACTTGCATATCTTGCAGCCTTTTGAAGGGGTAAGTAGCATAGTTGAATGCTTTGAAATCTCCACTTTGTGTAGCTCGACCAAGCAACAGGGTGTTCGGAGTGATGTATTCGATGCGGTCTTCCGGCTCTGGACTCTGGCGTCGATAGGCCTTTCGTTGGCGAGGTTGGCAGCTAGTTTAAGCACCGTCAGGAATTCAGCCAAAAGTAAGGCCTCCTCCTCTACTAAGACTTTGGAGAGCTCTTTTGGTGATCTTGACAGCAGCTTCGACAGCGCCGTTTCGGTGAGGTGAGTTGGCTGGGAGGATTTTCCATGACCAGCAAGTCCCATTCTTAGCAGCATATTCCTCAAGTGACTCTTTGCTTTGTTGTCTCAGGTAAGTGTACATATCTTCCAGGACAAGCTTTGCTCCAATAAAATTTGTACCTGGATCGGACCAGATCTTCTGAGGATGACCTCGGACAGAAGTAAACCTCTGGTAAGCAAGTAGAAAGCTCTCTGTTGTTAGCGCTCCTGCCAGTTCCACATGGATGGCTCGGCTTGACATGCAGCAAAAGAGCACTCCCCATACTTTCATACTCACTCTTTTCCTTACATCATCCTTTACTTCATACGGTCCGAACAGGTCGACAGACGTGAATTGAAACGGTGCAGCCGGGCTCGATCTCTCTTCAGGTAAATCTCCCATTATCTGCTGACATGTCTTTGCTTTTGCTTTCTTGCACAAGATGCACCTGTCAACAACTTTTCGGGCAATAATTCTCCCCCTGATGACCCATGCTTTCTTTTGCATCCGCAGCAAAGTTCCTGCCACACCATCATGTCCCTCACTATGTGCTTCTCGGGCTAGGAGGGTAGAGATCCAGGTCTGGAAAGGTAGCAGGGGAACTGCTCTCTGGTCCTCTCTGAAGGACTGGATCCTACCACCACACATCAAGAGTCCACTTCTCCGATCTTTGTAAACAACCAGTCTGTCCGTTGTTGTGTTCGGAAAGTATGCACCCTCTTGCGCCACCAGGCATAGATTCCGAACACTTCTTCCCTTTCACTAACCGTGATGACACCAGATGACTGAACTGCCTCCCACTTTTCTTTATCTCCAATCTTAGCACACAGGAACTTCTTAGCTGCTCTCCAAGTCCATGCTATCACCCCGGTCAACCGTCTTATGCTACTGAAGCGCCTTTCGATCCAACAGCTTTTGGACTACTGCCATTACCGGTGTTCTTCTGGACTTGGATTCTGTCTCCTGGACTTTGATTGGATCTTGCGCTTCCTGCTGACTTCGGGTGAGTACCGCAACAAATGTTTTCTTCTGCATTTTTGCGATGTTGTCTCCTGCTTGTGCAGAAATGTCCTTGGCTGATTTTTTCGGCCACTCACTCTCGGAAGCTGAAGGAACTGTGGACCCGACTGCCACTCGGACTCCTCAGTGAGATTATCAGGACTGGCCCCTCTGGTGATGGTATCTGCAATGTTCGCCGACCCGGAATCCACAACCAATCTCGGATGTCGGTACTCCTCTGGATCTCGCCAACTCGGTTCGCAAAGAAGGTCTGGTAGCCATAACTTTCACGTTGTATTGCGCCCAAGATGGTCTGACTGTCGACAAGATGGTACCATCTTTTGACATCGATTCGGCAGTGTCTCTGAAAGTAGTTTTTCAGCCGGGCTGCAAAGACAGCTCCACACAACTCTGCCTTCACCGGGTCACCCTTATGATCCAGAGGAGTCAGCTTGGCCTTTGATTCCACCAGCCTCACAAGCGACCCCATGGCTGCAGCTCCAACGAAGGTACAGCACGGCGCCATACGCATGCTCACTACCATCAGAGAAGGTGATGCCACATGGTCGTCCACCTGGATCTGGCGGCGTAAGAGCCCTGGTGAATCTGAGTAGCCTCAGGTCAGCATACTCTTCAAGGAGCTTCACTGCATCTTCTCGGAGTTCTCTGGACAAGGCGGCATCCCAGGTGTCTTCTACACAGTGCATCATTTTCGCCTCCTGAAAAGCTCTCCGAATCAGAATGGCTCCCTTCTGTTTTGCTGGAGCAACAAGGCCGAGGGGATCATAAAGGCCAGAGACTTGGCTTAACAGCTCTCTTCTCGTGAGTGGGTCTGGTGTTTGGCTTCTTACTTCTCCCTCGGTAAGTCCTGGCCAAGGCGTACCTTTCTCCTTTTCTTAGAGAAGTTCACTGCAACCATGACGTACAACTTGTCTTCTTCAACAGTATAACCGAGGCCAAGGGCTTTGTTATCCTCTGGAGTTAGCTGGTTCGGCAGGATCACGGTCTTTGACTCCATATTTTCACCTCTCTGCCCTTTCCTCCCACTTCGATCAGAGTAGACCCAGGGCTTCATGATAAATCCTCCTCCTTTCAGGATCTGCTCGATATTAGACGTGAGGAGTTTCAAGTGGTCGAGGTCGTTGTGAGAGGTTAGGATGTCATCGACATATACATCTTCCTCCAGTACACGTTTTTCTTCTTTAAAGTGGCTGAATAGAGGCAAGTTGCCGGTCTCTCGCATGGCGACTTGGGCTATGCAACCAGCAGGTTTGTCTCCAATGTTGACTCTTGTTATGGCGAAATCCTCAATCTCTGCATCTTCAGTGTCGCGCCACAGGAACCTGTGCAGGTGGACCTCTCTTTCTTCCAACCAGACAGAGTTGTACATCTTGCGGATGTCACCAAGGGCAGCAAAGACACCAGTGCGGAACCTCAGTAAGACAGCTCTGATCGGATTCAGAATGTCAGGACCTTTTACCAGTATGTCATTCAAACTCAGGCCTCTGTACTTCTGGCTGCTATTCCACACTAGCCTCACTGGAGTGGAGACTGAATGTGGATTTAATGCAATCAGGTGACTTATGTACCACACTGGCCCAGTCCAGCTCTGCAGAACTTCTTTTGACAGCTTCACTGCAGCTTCACGATTAACCATTTCATGGACTTGTGAGGCATAGGCCATCTTCCACTCTAGTTCCTTTTCCAGCTGCTTCTCCGTTCTGCGGAATGTGGCTTCAACCGCTCTCCTGTTATTGGGGAGACATGCTGGATCTTCTGTCCACGGATACTTGGCATGCCAGTGCGGTTCCGGGCTATGGTGATCTCTGTTCACATACGTCAAGCCATCTCTCACCACCTCCATCTCTCTTTCTTCAGCCAGCGTCATCTCTTTTCCCCGGGTTGACAATTCCGCAGCTGACATCCCCCACATCTCGGCTCACAAGCAGCTCCGATGCTCTCCCATTCCCACAACTTCAGAAAGTCCCTGCTTCTAGTGGCTGTATTGGACTGGGTGCTGGGATGGTCGGGAGACTGGCAAGGGACTGGATTTTTACAGGTGAGTTCAGTGTATCTGGCAGCTGCTGTCCTCATAGATCTTGCGAAGTGTGTCTTTGATGTATGGGCCATTAATATGACTTCCTCAAAGAGGTCCGGTGCGTGCCTCCGATGGCCTTGCCGAGTGGGCCGTCCCAGAGCACCAGGTCGCCAACAGAACGAACTTTCTGGGGTACCAGCTGCCCTTCTTTGTGGCTGATCAGGAGTTGTATTTCCCTCGGTCTTGCAAGGTCTTCGAGGGAAACATCCGGGAATAACTTCTGTAACCTGATGGCTGGAACATGCCTGTGAACTTCTGCAATTTTATCAAGTCCATAGCAGATCAACTGATGTGACTTTAGGGTCCCTCTGGGAGTGTTAACACGTATCCTGAGGAGGTAACGCTTGGTTGTAACAGACACTTTCATTCCTCCAACACCGTGAAACCACCAGTGTCACATCTTCACTTCTCAGGTTCAACTTGCTCGCGGCTCCATGCGTTATGTAGTTCGTATCGGATGCCAAGTCAATGAGAGTACCTATCCTTTGCCCGTCGTTAGCAATAACGTCAAGGAGCATTAGGATCACTGGGTACTCCTTCAAACAGTTGTCCTCCAGAAGGCCTCTCTCGGCTACAGTGGAGTTGTATGCCCTAGATGCTACATTACAGAAGGCATCTTGACATTGCTGCGCCAACTCCGGTGTCAGTTTGGAAAGGAATTTTTCTTGGGTTTTGGTGTATCTTTTGCCCTCAATTCCCACTGAACTGGTCTTAGGTGTTTTTTGAGGCTGGGATCTGGCAACCGGACAGAGAAGAAAGTGGTGGTGTCGATCTTTGCACTCAGGATTCCCACACAGATAAGTAGTTTTCCTGCAGTAATCCCGTTGCTAGGACTTCGAGGCATCTCTTGCAGGCACCGATTTGTTGCACGGCGTCCCTCTTTTCTGCTGGCTTTAGGTTAACCCTAAACTTTCTACAGAAATATAGTTTCTTTCTGTGCTTTGGGTCACCGCAAATGATGCAGCCCTCTATTTCACTGCTGGTCTTGGTTGTCTTTGTTCTGGCGTATTTAAGAGACTTAGTTTTCTCCCTAACGGGTTCGACAACGTCTTTCAGCTGATCTAGTTGCTCATATATGGATTTTTGTGATTTCAGGTATCTGATAAGCTTGTCGAAACGGTTCTGACGGTTAACGGTGTTTCTCTCATCAGCAGCATAGGTGAGCCAGTCTTTCTTCAGAGTTTCTGGGAGCTTGCCCTCGATGGATTTAATCACTATCGGGTTTTTTATGGCGTCTATATTATCCAGTTCACTCAAATCATAAAGGGCCCTTTCCACTGTTTGGATGAGCTCTATGACTTTCCTTGGCTGGCCGCTCCTGACTGGTGGAGTTGCTTGTAATTCCTCAATGATCTCGAGAGCGATGGTGGCTTGGTTCCCAAACCGGTTCTCCAGTATTTGGAAGATCTCGTCTGATGAGTTGTATGTTGACAGGCATAGATCTCTGGCAATCCTCTCATCAAGACTATCGAGCAGCTGAAATTTCTTCACCTCTCTGGAGCCGGTTGGTTCGCCCTGCTTCTGCAGAGCCTCCCATTCTTGCCTCCATCTGTAGTAGCCTCGCTGATTACCGGTAAACTTTGGTAGAGGTGTAGCTTTCAGCTTTATCGCTGCCACTGGAGCTAAACGGCGGCCTAGGGGTTCCTCGGTGTCTGGTTTTATGCTTGCTGCTTTAATGAAAGTGGCCTTCCGCGACACCAGCTGGGGAAGGTTCACTTCAAGCGCTCTTAGGCGGCCATCAGCATCTCTCCGTTCGGCTGGCGGAGCCCAGCGATTCCAGTTCTGATGCTTCCTTTGCCTTAAGCACCAACTTCTCTAAGTGGGTCAGCATGAACTCATAAGCCTCCAAAGTTATGTCTAGCGGGGTGGAGGAGACATTCTCACACTCCCCCTCTGCAACATGTAGAGCTAAAGACAGTTCTCTTTCTCTCATATACAGCCCAGACTGTCTCTCGAATTAGGAGTTTAACTTCTTCCGTCTTTTGCTTACAATACTCCCCCGTCCTTTCTATGTCGGCTCTCAGTAAGTCGCCCAGCTCCTCTGCAGTAGCTGCTTCGGAATCTTCCATGTAAGCGGCCTCTACTTCCTCATTTGCCTCCATGACTCTGGAGCTCTCCAGTGTAAGCCTTTTGAAGTTCTCTTTTAACTCCTCCATAGACATCTCTGTATGGGTCCGTGTAATGCTATTAGCAAGACGGGAAAAAAGTCTCTTAGCTGTGGTCCTCTCCACTTTCAAATCATCCAGTGACTTTGCCATTTGTCCTCTTCAATTGACTAGGGCAGCTTTATCTTTCAGGCCCCCAGGTGGAGTCTCAGTCTCCTCCCTCTTGGTTGTGGCCGCAAGCGGAAGCTTCGCTAGTCACTGGTCACGGCGGTTTTTCACTGTCAAGTGTATCTAAAACATCATGGCTTCCCACACTTGACAAGAGAAGGAATCGACCAGACTCAGGATTTCACTCGTTCTTCAATTTATTTGACCAGTAAACAAGGAAGGTGAAAAACCTTTAAACATGCAAAATAACAAATTAAATAAAGTTCAATATTTCCAATCAAAAATACAATAAAGCACAGCAAAATACTTCAAGCAAAGGATAAGTTGGTTTAACACATCGATTAACCATTACTTCATTATTTATCACCCCAGGTAAACAGTGAAAATCAGGCATTACATTTCCTGAAAGCCAGCTCTACTTTTAGACCCATTTCTTCTCAAATTAACCTGTTATTCTAAGTTTACTCAATGTACAGAAATGTTCAGCCTCAAACTATCAATAGTTCCATTAACAATGCAAACAGACCACACATTTTGCGTGCCCATACAGGCTACTGAGATCCCATTTGCAGTCCTCAGAGACCAGTAAAGAGATGTGAGCTTACCGGTAGCCCTTTTGATCTTTTCCTTTTCCCATGAGTTCTATCCGTGATTCTTTAGCGAATTCTTCTTTCTTCCACTGTTCTTAGCTGCGTTGCAAAGCTGAACAAAACCCTCTCCCTGCTTCCATTTTCTAAAGCTTTCTGGCGTCTCCGCTAATTAGTCTAATTTCGCTCACCTGCTGAAGCGCGCAGCGGAGCTGCGCACTCGTTCTCACGCGTACGTAGAAAACAAGGCCGCCGCACCCACACGCAGACGCACCTCCCAGCAGCTCGCCGCAACAGGCAGTGGATTCTGGGAGATGTAGTCTGGAGGAAAACTTCAAAATAAGAGTCCTTGAAGAACATGAGGGGGACAGACTGTGACAATTGTATGAATGTACAAATAGGACAGTTAAAAATAAACCAGTACGGAATTTGTTGCTCAGTCTATTAGAATGATGGGTAATTATTATTTGTAGCACAACCTCTGACTATGCGATACAATAATAATGCAATCAATATAATTGGCTTTGTGTAAATATTTCAACTGAACACTGTGTTCGACTATTAAATTTGTCTAACATAAATATGTTTTAACAAAACAGTCTAAAACCCTGCCTCACATATATGTATGTGTGTGTTTGTGAGAGGCTTTTACAGCAGCCTCATCTATTATTCAGAGGTTGAGTGAGTGTATTCTGAACTGTCCCTACATGCACCAAACACCTGCACAATCCTGTCTCTCTAATGGAAATACACTTATAAATTTACAGTGGAGCTCCAGCAGACAAGTATGCAGCACAGCAAATAAAGGTTTAAAATATTAGTATTACATAAAACACAACTCTTAAACATTACTCTTTTTAGCATGTGCGAACCACTTACCAACCCTGTGACATCATGTCCAACCTTTAAACTTAGGCCAAGAACAGCTAAAACACAAGCAGTACTTGACATTTCAAAATAAAGCAACATATCATAAAAGTGCTTATCTTTACAGCTATTTGTGAAAAGAAGCATGTGTTCACATGACAGGTTATTCTAACAACTGTGTTTACTTTTGATGAGTACACAACTACAATTAACTGTGCAGCTCTAATCAGTAGAGATGCACAAATGTCTCAAAAAATGAGCTTGCCAGAAAATGAGTCTACAACTAGTGCTGTGTATGAAAGAAAATGTCTCTTGTGAGGAAATAAGCTACTTCAAATTGGGTGACAATGACAGCAGAGTTGCATTTTGTAAGCTTTGCTATGCTAGAATTTCATAAGGTGGATCTATCATTAAAACTTTTTTTAACTCATTTGATTACATACCTTTAAGCTCTACAAGGAAAGGAATCTGATGAGTTTATTAAAGCTAAGTCAGAGGCTGCTTCAGCTAAAAGGGGAAACACTTCATCATTCAAAATTAAGTTAAAGTTAAGAATGTGCTTTTTTTTTATAATTGAGACCAGTTAGTCATTGTATAAATTTCTTCTTTTGTATAATTAGCAATGATTTGAAACAAGGTAGCATAAAAAAGTAAAACCACCAAACTATCGGTATTGGCAGATGTTGTTCTAAATAATCGGGCTGTGTAATCAACTACAGTTGAAGTTAGAAGTTTACATACACTTAGGTTGAAGTCATCCAAATTTTTTAACCACTACACTGATTTAATATTAGCAAACTATATGGCAAGTCATTTAGGACATCTACTTTGTGATTGACACAAGCAATTTTTCCAACAATTGTTTACAGATAGATTGTTTCACTTTTAATTGACTATATCACAATTCCAGTGGGTCAGAAGTTAACTGTGACTTTAAGCAGCTTGGAAAATTCCAGAAAATGATGTCAAGCCTTTAGGCAATTAGCCAATTTGCCTCTGATAGGAGGTGTACTGAATGAAGGTACCACGTTCATCTGTACAAACAATAGTACGCAAGTATAAACACCATGTGACCACACAGCCATCATTCCGCTCAGGAAGGAGATGAATTCTGTCTCCTAGAGATGAACGTAGTTTGGTATGAAATGTGCAAATCAATCCCAGAACAACAGCAAAGGACCATGTGAAGATGCTGAAGGAAATAGGTAGACAATATACATTTTTGGAGAAATGTCCTCTGGTCTAATGAAACAAAAATCAAACTTTTTGGCCACAATGACCATAATTATGTTTGGAGGAAAAAGGGTGAGGCTTGCAAGCCGAAGAACACCATCCAAACCGTGAAGCATGGGGGTGGCAGCATCATGTTGTGGGGGTGCTTCGCTGCAGGAGGGACTGGTGCACTTCACAAAATAGATGACATCACGAGGAAGGAAAACTATGTGGATATATTGAAGCAACATCTCAAGACATCAGCAATGAAGTTAAAGCTCTGTCGTAAATGGGTCTTCCAAATGGACAATTACCCCAAGCATACCTCCAAAGTTGTGGAAAAATGGCTTAAGGACAACGAAGTCAAGGTATTGGAGTGGCCATCACAAAGCCCTGACCTCAATACCATAGAAAATGTGTGGGTAGAACTGAAAAAGCGTGTGTGAGCAAGGAGGTCTACAAACCTGACTAACTTACACCAGTTCTGTCTGGAGGTATGGGACAAAATTCCAGCAACTTATTGTGAGAAGCTTGTGGAAGGCTACCCAAAACATTTGACCAAAGTTAAACAGTTTAAAGGCAATGCTACCAAATACTAACAAAGTGTATGTAAACTTCTGACCCACTGGGAATGTGATGAAATAAATAAAAGCTGAAATAAATCATTCTCTCTACTATTATTCTGACATTTCACATTCTTAAAATAAAGTTGTGATCCTAACTGACCTAAGAAAGGGAATGTTCTCTAACATTAAAGGTCAGGAATGATGAAAAACTGAGTTTAAATGTATTTGCCTAAGGTGTATGTACTGTAAACTTCTGACTTCAACTGTATCTGTGATTTGAACAAGGTATCATAAAAAAGTGGAACCGGCAAACGCCTCGGGTACTGATGTAACCTCCGTTCCCTGATGGAGGGAACAAGATATTGTGTCGATGAGTTGACACTAGGGGTCACCCTTGGGAGCCCAGACATCTCTGATCTTTGAAAAAAGGCCAATGGGAATTGGCATGTGGTATTTTCATGTCACTCCCCCAGACATACGGGTATAAAAGGAGTGTTGCTTGCAAACACACACTCAGGTTTCGCACTGAGGAGCCGAGCCAAAGACCCGGCCATTTCAGTGTTTGGTTTAGTGTTGTGGCAAGAGGAACACAATGTCTCATTCCCTCCATCAGGGAACAGAGGTTACATCAGTAACCGAGGCGTTCCCTATCTGTAACTCACTCGCTGTTGTGTCGATAAGTTGACACTAGGGGTCCCAATGGAAAACGCCACAAGAGCCAGCGCATCAAGCTGCCGGTTAACTACCCCCAACACACTGGCAGGCATGAAGCGGTCCCCTACACCTCTGGGAGCGGCTAAATGCTCAGAAGTTTAAGGACTGGCTGGCCCAGCTGTTTTATTCTCTATTATTCTCCCAAAGAAACAGGAACAAATTGTTCAGCTGGGAGCCATATAAGGTCCATTTTGGTGGTGTCCCTCCAAAGAGGAGGACACCGCGGAGACCAAACCCAGCCCTGGGCTTCTAAGTGGAATACAACACACAGTCTTACCGGGTCGGAGCGGAAGCATGTCGTGTGGAGCGGCACTGGGGTTGGTCCTACCCAAGGAGGGGAGGAGTTACTATAAACATGGTGACCAGGGACAGAGGGCCCTCTGCCCAAGGAAGATGCGGTTTACCAGCGGGGAAACAATTTTGTGGAATATACATCACACAGGGTTACCTAAGGAGACAACCAGCACATGTGGAGCACTTACCTCAGTACGGGGACCTAAGTGTCGCACATACTGGGGCGGCGGTGAGCCTCTCCGAAGTCTCGTCAGCCGCTGGGCTAAGGAGGAAGAACGTCCAGGGTTCACACTTTTATGCGAACACAACTGGGAAAAAAGCATATGTTTCACCTCAAGGGAGGGGAAAGGCGCTATGCACAAGCGGTACACCCGGCCAGCAGACCCGAACTTACCTGTTTGTGTCACCTGATAACACACGGGATGAAACTGCCTCAACCCTGAGGATATAAAACCTTGCAAAGGTATTAGGTATTGCCCAGCCCGCAGTTCTACAGATGTCTGCTAGAGAGGCGCCACGGGACAATGCCCAAGAAGCCGCAACACCCCTGGTAGAGTGGGCTTGCAGGCCAGCAGAGGGTGGCACATGCTTGGAATGGTATACCATGGTGATGGCATCGATAAACCAGTGAGCGATCCTCTGTTTTGAGACAGCACTTCCTTTCCGCTGTCCACCTTCTAAAGCTCTGCGTGCGTCCCAAGTAGATGCGAAGAGTATGCACCACACACAGCAATGCCAAGGCTGGGTCTGCCTTCTCTAGGGGCAGCGCTTGCAGGTTCACCACCTGATCCCTGAAAGGGGTCGTGGGAACCTTGGATAAGGTGAGGAGTCCGGACCGAACTCTAGGCACAGTTCGCTGACAGAGAACGCCTGCAGGTTCCCTACCCTCTTGATGGAGCTGAGCGCCGTCAGGATGGCGGTCTTCAAAGAGAGCACCTTTAGCTCACATCAGAGAGGCATGAGGATTTAACATCCTCATGCCTCTCAGGAAACGATGTTCAAATTGTGCTTCCCCAAATACTTACCGTGTGTGCGGCCACATACACCTTCAAGGTGGAGGGGGACAGCCATCCCTCCAACTTGTCTTTCAGGAAGGAGAGCACTGATCCTATTGCACAACTCTGGGGGTCTTCGCCTGAAAGAGCACCACTTAGCGAACAGACGCCAATTCCAGCGTCAATAGAGATGCCCTGGCCTGAGTGATCGTATCTACCACTGCAGGTGGTAGGCCACTTAAATCTTCCACATCCCATCCAGGGACATGCAGATTCCTGAGATCTGGTCGTGGGTGCCAGATTGTGCCCCATCCCTGAGAAAGAAGGTTCTTGCTCAGGGGATTCACCAGGGGGGGCTATCACGAGGAGCATGAGGTCCTCATCCTCCCTGACCTTGCACAACGTCTGTTCAAGCAGGCTCACAGGGGGAACGCATATTTGCGTAGCCCTAGGGCCCAGCTGTGTGACAGGGCATCTGTGCCGAGGGGAGCCTCGGTCAGAGAGTACCAAGGCGGGCAGTGGGAGGATTCTGGGGAAGCAAACAGGTCTACCTGTGCTTGGCCGAATCGACTCCAGATCAGCTGGACCGCCGTAGGGTGGAGTCTCCACTCTCCTCTGAGCATAACCTGTCATGACAGCATGTCCGCTGTGTTGTCAAGGTGGCCCGGGATGTGAGTGGCCTGCAGCGACTTGAGCCGCTGCTGACTCAAAGGAGAAGACGACAGGTGAGTTGTGACATTCGGCGAGAGCGTAAACCGCCTTGGCGGTTGATGTACGCAATCGTTGCTGTGCAACACACATTTGCCTTGGATCAATGGCCTCCTCAGGGGCTGAATAGATGGCGACAAGCCTGCATGACAAGAATGCAGTATGTGCATTGGCGCCATGCTTGTCTCTCGACTCGGGTCTGTAGCCAGTGCTGAAGTGGTCTCATATGCATCAATCCAAGCAACATGACCGTCGCAGAGCATGCCATATGCCCCAGGAGCCTCTGAAAGGATTTCAGTGGGACCAGCATAATCTGTTTGAGCGCATAGAGACATCAAAGCACTTACCTGGCTCCTTGTGACTGCTCCCGGAACAGCCTGGGATGGTAGAGGAAGATCTTCGTCCTCAAAACCCTTGGAGACCATCACATCGGGGGCAGGTTTTTCCGGGACTGGACACAGGGAAGCGGGGGGCCCGTTTCAGGCGCACCGTACCTGCCAAAGAGAGCTGGTGGCCGGCGGTCATGATAACGATGGCCAGGGAGACCAGAAATGGAGCCCAGGGAATGAGGAAACTGCCCTTTTATGGAAAATGTGGGTACCGCAGCCCGTCGGGCATGCGGCAAAACAAAAGTCAAATGAAACATGGATTCTCCACCCGACCCTCCGGCGGGGGATGGAGTGGTCTGCTTACCAGCTCCCGTAGTGCAATTTCCTGAGTCCTGGGCTGCCCTTCTCAGGGGCGCTTCGATGCCTTCTTGAGGTTCTTGGCGGCTGGCCGTGAGGCGGGTGGCATCAGGGGCCAGTGGGGCCAGCCCCGTGGGGCGGGCTATGGCAGAGCTGGTATTGCCGCCACAGGGGGACACCCAGGGCAACGAGTAGACAGAATGCGGGATCTGTGACTCTGCCGAGGCAGGATATGCTGTCGGCCTCTCGTGACTTGACCAGGTTGAGCCAAAGGTGCCGTTCCTGGACCACCAGGGTGGATATTGGCTGCCCGAGAGCACGCACTGTGACCTTCGTCGCTCGGAGGGCGAAGTCGGTGGCCAAGCACAGCTCCTGCATTAGTCCCGGGTCAGGACTACCCTTGTGTAGTTCTCTTAGTGCCTTGGCTCGGAGCTCCATGGCATGCAAGGCAGAAGCGCCGTGCCCAGCAGCACTGTATGCTTTAGCCGTCAGTGATGACGTCAGCCTACAGGCTCTGGACAGGAGCCTGGGCCGACTCCGCCAAGTGGCGGTGCTTTGTGGGCATAGGTGCACCACAACCGCTTGGTCCACTTGGGGAATCGCCGTGTAGCCCCTTGCCGCCCCACCATCGAGGGTAGTGAGAGCGGAGGAGCTCATGGACCATGTGCGGGCAGAGAAAGGTGCCTGCAATGAACGTGTGAGCTCTTCATGCACCTCCAGGAAGAAAGGAACGGCTGTGAGTGGCGCTCTGGCCCCAGGAACCAATCATCGAGCTGCAAAGGTTCGGGTGGGGCGGGGGGGTTCCACTCCAGCCCGACACGCACAGCTGCCCGGACAAGCATGGCTGCCAGATCCGTGTCAGCCTGTGACTGAGCTACTGCACCCGAGGGTGGGAGTCCAGCCGAGTCCTCAGCATCAGACATGACGAGCCGCGATCGATAACTCATCTTCGTCAAGAGGCCCGAACAAGATTGTGGCCAGCTCGGTAGGAGCATACAAGTGTGACGGGGAATGGGAGGTCCGAGGGGGTATACCCCCGGGTCTGTTAGGCGGGTCTGTTAGCACTGGTGGCGACATGGGGACATCAATGGGACCCTCTCCGCCAGTGCTAACAGACCGGCCTCATACCCGTAGGTAGAAGGACAGAGTCGGGGAGCCGCTGGGGTGGCTTGCCCTCTTAAGAAGGCGAGCCGCAACCACAATGTAGCCATGGTAATTTCCTCGCAATGAGGGCATGAACCATCCACGAATGCTGACTCCGCCTGGGTAGCGTTTGCAAGGGACACTCCTTTTATACCCGTATGTCCAGGGGAGTGGCATGCAAATCCCACATGCCAATTCACATTGGCCTTTTCTCAAGATCAGAGACGTCTGGGCGCCCAAGGTTGACCCCTAGTGTAAACTCATCGACACAACGTTGAGTGAGTAACAGATAGGGAAATATAGATATCAGCAGATGTTTTTCTAACTAATCGTACAGTATATCGGTATACAAATGTATTTCAATGTTGTGTAATCAATTAGCAATGATTTGAAACAAGGTAGCATAAAAAAGCGGAACTGCAAAACTATTGATATCGGCAGATGTTTTTCTTAATAATTTGCACATAAACTTTGTATTGGTGCTAATAGGAACTAATCAGCATTATCTCAGATTGACTGAAACATCCAGTTAACCACTAGTCTCAGCAAAAGACAAGATTATGAACATGTATTTTGCTCTCAACTTAAACACTGTTCTTCATGTGAACAAAATAACAGACCATCATTATCTAATGTGTGACCAGCATTTGCCACACACATTTCTTTAATCATTCTTTATAACTGGGTGCATTGTTAAAAATTAAGATAATATTCTTTGATATAAGCAGCTTTACCTATACAGCACTTAAGCTTTTATTTTTTAAATCAGCTGTTGTACAGGACTGTTTGTTCTAAAACACATGAATCAAACAATGCAGTGGTTAATTTCAGTGTTCTTCCATTGAGTAATTCAATGCAGGAGAGAGAGAGAGAGAGAGAGAGAGAGAGAGAGAGAGAGAGAGAGAGAGAGAGAGATCTAAAAATGGGATGTGACACTCTCAGGATTTAATCTATACTGTTCTGTTCCAACACTGCATAACTCATTAGCACAACTGCACACACCCACAACATTTATTTATGGAGAGATGTAATATGAGCAGCCATACTTACAGTTGACCACATACTGTACAGACACATGCACACACACAGCATAATTCCTTTACAAGTGTATACTGTACAGTATGTCCACTTTTGTATTCCAACAGGTAAATAGTTACTAAGTTAAATTTATAAAACAGTTCTTGTGTCAAAAGCTGCATGGTTTGTACCAAAGTTATTATCATAAACTAAAACGAAAACTGTAAAAAACCAAAAATGAAAAAGAAAAACTATTGAAAATACTAAACTAAAATACCTGTTCATGGCTAAAATTAACAACAATAAAATACAAATATTTTTGAATAATATTTAGTTTTTGATTTTGAACTAGAGGTAGACTGATATATCTGTTTTACAGATTAATAGGTGCCAAAAGTTGCTTTTTGGAACTATCGGTTATCGGCAAACATCTATGCCGATAGTTGCCAATCGTTTTTTTTTTCTGCATGTATCTTTTAAAATTAAGTTTTTTAAATTGAAGCAAGGGCAAAGAAAAACACGACAATATACAAATGTCCCTCGTCAGCATATACATTGTGTCTCCAACTTCATATGGTAAATAATAATATTTAGGCTATAAAAAGCTTAATTTGGTCAATATTAAATATAGAGCATTGTAACAAAGCCAAGTCTATGTCATATCAAAAAAAGAGTAATTTTTGGACTCTGACCTCAATGGCTGTGCTGAATAAGAAAATGTTGTAATGTTCTATGAATAAATATGAAAAGATTTTGGCCGATTAATCATAATCTGCCTTTTCCACCACCTAAGTTACCAGTATCGGCAAAATCCACTACCGGTTGACCTCTAGTCCAAACCTATAAAAGGATAATTTGGCCCCGTTCAGATGTTTTTCAGACAGATATACAGACACTAAGTACAGCACTTCAACAAAGTACTGTAACTAAAGGATATTCAACAAATAAAAAAAGCTAAATAACTATAAAATCTTATTGCACAAAACAATCATGCCATTTTGAACACAGAATGACATGCTTCAATGTAACTGAAGTGCTTCAGGGTGATGAAGTTGCACATTCAACAGCACATAACTGTAAGATTGCCAGTACACTAATTCCCAACATCACAACAAACTGTTTTACTTGCAACTATTTATGCAGTGTCATACAGAATCAGCAAAAGACTTTAAATCACAAATATGGTAACATTACTCACAGCAGAGGATTTAACGGCCGACTGCAATCGTCTTGAATTCTATTGATGGTTGTAACGGCCGCAGTGCATTAAAGGACTAACCCTAAAGCATTTTAGTGTCTTTTTTATAATGTTGACTGTTATTCACGTTTAAGCACAGCAAGCTTTTAGTTAGTGAATGGAATCACTTGTAATATAATATACATTATTCTTGGCATAAGTGTCACGATCCCCTGTTGTCTGCCCCGTGTTTGTGTGTGTGTATCTGTATGTGTATCCTCGCTCTCCGTAGATGTCAATCCTGCCTGTGTACTCCTTGGATGTCTTTCGTGTTCTTGTTTTGTTTTCCCCATCATGGATTTTTTATATGTTCCAGTCTTGTTTGTCATATCATTTTCAATAAACCGCATCTAGATCCTCACCCCTCGTCTGCCCTCGCCTGCCTTCGTAACAATAAGCCAATGAGTCTATCAATAACAATAGATTCAAATGATCAGAGGTTATTAGCATTTTTGGAGACATCATTATGATTGATTACAAAATGAGTCTTGATGCAGCATGATACATCATATCGTATTTTAATTATTTGATCAAAATACACACTTTTTTTTTCATTTCATAATGAAATTGATAAAACATTTAAATGCAATAAATTGAAAATGAAATAAATTCCTTACAAAATGTTGCAATTGTTTTCTTCTTTAGTTGTCATATGAACAATCAGACAGTAAGTATACTGAAGAGCTTTTTTAGTGTTTTTTTTATATTTATTGGACTATATTACCTTCATATCCATCTTTAATCTTGATATCAGGGGAACACATGTGAATAGAATCCAATAAACATGAACTAAACTCCATAAAATATAACACAGAACACCCCAAAGTACAGAACTGATATTACAAATAAGAAGAAACAGAACTATTCCCATCAAATATAATGAAATGGGTCACGCAGGAAACTCAGAGGAAGCCCAATAATTTACCATTAAAAAGTACTCTCTTGTTAAACAAAATATACAGTTTTACCGTAAATTGTCCTAGAAAATTATTCTTTGCTTCTAGAAAAACATTTTTTCAACATTGTACTGTAAAATGACATGTTTGTCTTGTTTTAATTGAAAATGTTCCCTTTATTTTAAGGTAAAAACCAATTGAAGCATGTTAAAATGATGCACATGTTTTAAGTACATAGCAGTTAAAAACACCTAATATAAAGTGGAATCATATAATTGTATTCTTGTTATTTTACTACATCTCAGTCATCTAACAACTTAGCTATAGAAATGTAAAGTTTTTGAAAAAGCTTGTTCTGATATGATTTCTGTGTCATGAACTCGTTGACTTTCAGAGTCACACTTTCACACAGGAGACTACTGACATCAGCACTTTACTATAGCACTGAATGCACACATGTACACTGACCTAGTGACCTGATTTCAACAATCACCAACAGAACAACAATGCTCAGGTCAGAGGTCACATGTGCAACCCTGCACTCTAAAACACACTCAATAACACACATGCTGACAGTGGAGTTTATGGCCACACTGGAGGACACTTCCAGAGACAAGATGTGTGTGTCTGTAAGAGAACCCCGTTAACGTTTTTTTTTTTCTTGTTAAGTCCGATATTGATTATTCATCATGTGTCCGAAAACAATATGCAGAACACTTTTTTATTAAAATGTAACACTTTACAATGAGGTTAATAATTTAAATTAATTAATGCATTAGGCATTATGAACTAACAATTAGCAATATTTCATACAGAATTTATTAATCTTGGTTAATAAACAATACAATTGTTTATTGTTAGTTCATGTTAATTCATAATGCATTAACTAATGTTAACATACAGTGTTTCATTTTACAGATATATATACTTGCCCGACTGGACAAGTAGAATTCTTATATTAACAATAATGTAAAAATGACCAGTTATTTGTGACAGACTAGGCCCGTGAGACTTATTAAAAAGTATTTGAAAAGCCTCGTATTCCTATTCTGCTGTTGAAAATAATATACAGGGCCTGAAATTCAGCGCAGGTTTTCCAGCTGGTATAAATCTCTACAATAAACCAATCCATACAGATGAACAAATCAAATCAATATTACAGTCTTTATATCAAACTGTAATTCCAGAATCCACTCTTCCACACCACTCTCTCTCTCTCTCTCTCTCTCTCTCGCTCTCTCTCTCTCTTGCAGCAGCAGCAGTTCATTGAATGCTTCAGTATGAGCACGTCCAGTGAGGAAACACATATTTGCTGAATTTAAGATGTTACAAATCTAAAAACCTGTTCATTTGACATGAGACTATTGTTGTACCGCATCTCTGTAAGTGAGCGATACGATAAAACTATCACTCTTGTTTATAATCAACGTGGCAAGCATGAGACATTTGAGCAAACTAGTTTTGCTGCCTTTAAAATTGTGACGATCTCTCACACTGTAAGTCACAAAACAGCACATTTGACAAGAAGGGTAGAAATAGCAAAAATGCTTTGTCTGGGTAACTCAGCAAGTATTGACGCTGGCTATCACTGCTGGAGTCACAAGTTTGAATCCAGGGTGTGCTGAGTGACTCCAGCCAGGTCTGCTAAGCAACCAGATTGGCCCTGTTGCTTGGGAGGGTAGAGTCACATGGGGTAACCTCCTCATGGTGGTGATTAGTGGTTCTCTCAATGGGGAGTGTGGTGAGTTGTTTGTGGATCGTGGAGAGTAGCATGAGCCTCCACATGCTGTGAGTCTCCGTGGTGTCATGCACATCGAGTCACGTGATAAGATGCGCGGATTGATGGTCTCAGATGCAGAGGCAACTGAGACTCGTGCTCCACCA
The DNA here is from genome assembly GCF_025860055.1 of Xyrauchen texanus. Lineage (NCBI taxonomy): Eukaryota > Metazoa > Chordata > Actinopteri > Cypriniformes > Catostomidae > Xyrauchen > Xyrauchen texanus. The sequence continues at coordinate 1,402,479 of NC_068302.1, read as the reverse complement.
CCCGGAATGAGGCGAGTAACCGCGTCAACATGAGGACCAACTAATTAGTGGGAATTGGGCATTCCAAATTGGGAGAAATGGGGATAAAAAACTAAAAACTTGTTACATCTCTCATCTCTCTGGAGATTTCTCTGCCATGTGAATTGAGCAATGTTAATATGTAATAATATACATTAATAATAATAACACTAATCCAACATTTTTTTTATGTGTCAACAGCATGAACACTAACAATATGCCACAGCTCTTTTGCATGTCGGATTCAAATATATGGTTCAAAACGTCACTGTAGCTTTCACCAAGATAAAACGTTTGGTTACGTATGTAACCTCCGTTCCCTGAGGGAGGGAACGACACGTTGTGTCGGAGAAGCGACACTAGGGGTCTCTCTTGAGCGCCGATATCCACCTCTGATCTATGAAAAAAGGCCAATGAGAGTTGGCAGCCGGTATTTGCATGTCCCGCCCCCGGACATACGGGTATTTAAGCGGCGCAAATACGGGAGTTCATTCAGGATTTTTCTGAGGAGCCGGAAATGGTCCGGCCACAACAGTGGCTCGGTTCAGCGACATGGCGGAGGAAAGACACAATGTGTCGTTCCCTCCCTCGGGGAACGGAGGTTACATACGTAACCAAACGTTCCCCTTCTGTCGCTCTCTCCACGTTGTGTCGGAGAAGCGACACAAGGGGACCCATTCCAATCTTGCCATGCGCTGAACCGTGTACGTGAACCGCCGATACAGAGGCGGGCAGGGATTTCATCCAGTGCCGTGCATCGTCTGTACCTGGCTGCACGTACCCTTCCCCAATGCCCCATAAGAACATCGGAATCCTTCTAGTTACCCTGGAAGGGGAACAAGGTGATGTTTGCCAACATCTTTTCTCTCTATGTTTCTCACATAGAGCAATCACGGCCGGGGCCCTTACACGCATATAGGGAAGGGGGTCTTACCCAGACCCTGCGGAGACCACACCTGCCCTTTTTCTTGGGGAGGAAAAGTGGTAGACACGTCACACGGCCGTCTTAGGGCTCGTGTGGAAAGTATGGTGCGGTGGTAGATCCAGCCTCGAAAGGGGGGAGTTGCTACAGCACGGCGACCGGGGCAGCTGTAACTGCCCAAGGGAGACATGGGGGTCCGCTCGTAAGGGGACAGAACCGTGGAATTACACACAGGGGGAGTCCGAGCAGGAGGCCTTACCTGTGGAGCACCTATACCAGTACAGGGTAGCCATCAGGGTACCCGCAGTGGCTTGGGTCGGCGAGTTCCTCCGCTGAACCGTGGACCCGGAGGGCTGGGGAGGAATCGACCAGGGTCCCGACTCGGAGTGGGGCGCCCTGGGAAGAAGGCGCACTACTTTACCTTGACGTCAGGAAAAGGGCGCTGGGCGCAAGCGATCCACCCGGCCGGTCGGTCTACGTGTTACCGAGTTCTACGGGCTCGGACCTGACAAAACACGAGACGCAACCGACTCGACGCGGAGGTTGTAAAACCTCGCGAATGTGTTGGGTGTTGCCCAACCCACGGCTCTACAGATGTCTGCTAGGGAGGTGCCCTTGGCCAGTGCCCACGAGGACGCAACACCCCTTGTTGAGTGAGATCGGACCTGCAAGGGTAGGGGCACGGCCTGGGTGTGATAAGCCAGTGTGATGGCGTCGACAACCCAGTGGGCAAGCCTCTGTTTGGAGACGACATTCCCTTTCTGCCGTCCCCCAAAGCAGACAAAGAGCTGCTCAGAGCGTCTGGTGCTCTGTGTGCGGTCCAGGTAAATGCACAGGGCGCGCACTGGACATAGCAACGAAAGGGCTGGGTCTGCCTCCTCCTGGGGCAGTGCTTGCAGGTTCACTACCTGATCTCGGAAGGGTGTGGTAGGAACCTTGGGCACATAACCCGGTCGCGGTCTTAGGATCACAGACGTATCCGCCGGACCGAACTCCAGGCAAGTGTCGCTGACAGAGAACGCTTGCAGGTCCCCGACCCTCTTGATAGAGCCATCTTAAGAGAGAGGGCCCTGAGTCCAATTGATTCAAGCGGCTCGAAGGGAGGTCTCTGGAGTCCTGCCAAGACTACCGAGAGATCCCAGGAGGGAACTAGGCCTGGCCGGGAGGGATTCAACCTCCGGGCGCCTCTCAGGAACCTGAGGATCAAGTCGTGCTTACCCAAAGACTTGCCGTCTACAGGATCGTGGTGGGCGGCAATGGCGGCAACATACACCTTGAGGGTGGACGGGGACAGCCTCCTGTCCAGCCTCTCCTGTAGGAACAGGAGCACTGACTTGATCGCGCATCTCTGCGGGTCTTCAGTTCGAGAAGAACACCAATCTGCGAACATGCGCCACTTTAGGGCGTAAAGGTGCCTGGTAGAAGGGGCTCTGGCTTGGTTGATTGTATTCACAACGGTCGCCGGTAAGCCGGCTAGCTCTTCCGCATCCCGTCCAGGGACCAGACGTGGAGGTTCCAGAGGTCTGGGCGCGGGTGCCAGAGCGTGCCCCGTCCCTGAGAGAGGAGGTCCTTTCTCAGGGGAATTCGCCAGGGAGGAGCTGTCGTGAGAAGTCTGAGTTCCGAGAACCAAGTCCGAGTGGGCCAATAGGGGGCCACTAACGTGACTTGCTCCTCGTCCTCCCTGACCTTGCACAGCACCGGTGCAAGAAGGCTCACTGGGGGAAATGCGTACTTGCGCAGCCCCGAGGGCCAGCTGTGTGCCAGCGCGTCTGTCCCGAGGGGAGCCTCTGTTAGGGCGTACCAGAGCGGGCAGTGGGAGGTTTCCTGGCAGGAAAAAAGGTCTACCTGGGCCTTGCCAAACCGTTCCCAAATCAGCTGGACCGACTGGGGGTGAAGCCTCCACTCCCCGCCAGGCAGGCGTTGTCATGATAGCATGTCTGCTACGACGTTGAGCTTGCCGGGGATGTGAGTGGCACGCAGCGACTTGAGTCTCCATAGGAGGAGACGGCGGGCGAGTTGTGACATGTGGCGGGAGCGTACGCCGCCTTGGCGATTTATGTACGCCACCCCCGTGGTGCTGTCCGATCTCACGAGGACATGTTTGTCCCAAACTAATGGGAGGAACTTCCTGAGAGCAAGAAGGACGGTCAGCAACTCCAGGCAATTGATGTGCCAACGCAGCGGGGCCCCTTTACAACGGCCAGCTGCTGCGTGCCCGCTGCACACGGCACCCCACCCGGACCGGGAGGCGTCGGTTGTGATCAGAACGTGTCGGGACACCTGCTGCAGGGGCACTCCTGCCTGTAAAAAGCAGAGGTCTGTCCAGGGTCGGAGTGTTTTGAGGCAGGCGGGGGTGATCTTTACCAGATGCGTGCCGTGGTGCCATGCTTGTCTCGGGACTCGAGTCTGGAGCCAGTGCTGGAGTGGTCTCATATGCATCAACCCCAGCGGCGCGACCACCGTGGAGGACGCCATATGCCCCAAGGAGCCTCTGGAAAAGTTTTAGAGGGACCACTGTGCCTGGCTTGAAGGAAGCGAGGCAGTCCAGCACCGACTGAGCACGCTCGCTCGTGAGACGTGCTGTCATTGAGACTGAGTCTAACTCCAACCCGAGAAAAGCGATGCTCTGAACCGGAGTGAGCTTGCTCTTTTCCCAATTGACCTGAAGCCCCAAGCGGCTGAGGTGCCGGAGCACCTGGTCTCTGTGCGGATGCTGGCTACTCGTAGCGGGGCAAGGGCCGCCTCTGCGACCTTCGTGAAGACGCGAGGGGGCAGAGACAGGCCGAAGGGGAGGACTTTGTACTGAAACGCCTGGCCATCGAACGCGAACCGTAAGAAGGGTCGGTGTCGTGGCAGAATTGAGACGTGGAAGTACGCGTCCTTCAGGTCTACCGCTGCGAACCAATCTAGATGCTGAACACCAGCCAGAATATTTCTCTGCGTGAGCATTTTGAACGGGAGTTTTAACAAGGCCGATTGAAAACTTGCAGGTCCAGGATTGGTCGTAAGCTGCCGCCTTTCTTGGGTACAATAAAGTAAGGGCTGTAGAAACCCTTCCTCATTTCGGTTGGAGGGACGGGCTCTACCACGCCCTTGGCTAAGAGGGTCGCGATTTCCGTGCGCAGGGAACTGGCATGCTCGCCGTGTACTGCGGAAAAGCGGACGCTCCTGAAGGGGGGCGGGAGCCGGGCAAACTGAATTGCGTAACCGAGTCAAATGGTCCGGTGCAGCCAGCGTGATGCGTTGGGAAGCGAAAGCCATGCTTCCCAGCTCTGCGCTAGGGGCACCAAAAGGACGAGTATTTTGGACGTACCCGGCGGGGCCTCGCAGCGGGGCGGAACAGGTAGTGCAGCGTCGGGCGGCTTCGTTGCAGCCTGAGGCTGAGGTGCTGAGAATAGACTCAAAGCACTTACCTTGCTCCGCACACCCAGCAGGGGTGGGTTCGTGACTGAGGAGGAGGTCTGATGCTGGCATCCTCTGGACTTGTCTGAACCGGCCAGCCGGGGGACAGTCGTGGGCAGGCGGAAGGCGGAATCGCCGTGTCCGGTGTACCGGGACTGTCGTAATCTGAAAGCAGATTGCCATGAGAACGGCATTTGCGGGCCAGGTGACCCAGAGGCAAAGGAAATAGCTCTTTTATTGAGAATGTGGGTACCACAGCCCCCATCAGGGGGTGTGGCAAATGAAAAAACAAAGTATTCTCCTCCCGGCCCTTCACCGGGGGACGGAGCGGTCTTACCACCTCAGGAGCTAACGTCTTCGGCTCTGGGTCGGCTGTCTCAGGAACGCTTGGGAGCCTTCCGGGTCCTAGAGGGGGTTTGTGAGACAGGGGGCGTGCGCCGCCTGCGGGTGCTCAACACTGGGGCTGAGAGCTGGGCCCGGGTTGAGGCGGAGCAGGAGCTGGTTTCTTCGCAGGGGGACGCCCTCGGCGGGCAGACGGGCAGGGCCCGTAGCGGCAGGTCTGCGGCGGGGCATGAAGTGAGAGATGGCCTCCGTCTGCTTCTTCACCGCGGAGAACTGTTGGGCGAAGTCCTCGACGGTGTCGCCGAAAAGGCCAATCTGAGAGACAGGTGCGTCCAGGAAGCGGTTCTTGTCGGCCTCACGCATCTCGACCAGATTGAGCCAAAGATGGCGTTCCTGGACCACTAGGGTGGCCATCGCCTGTCCGAGTGCCTGCGCTGTGGCCTTCATCGCTCTCAGGGTGAGGTCGGTCTCTGAGCGCAGTTCCTGCAGCACATCAGGATCAGGTCCACCCCCATGCATGTTTCTGAGTGCTTTGGCCTGGTGGACTTGCAGGAGGGCCATCACATGCAGGGCGGAGGCAGCGCGTCCAGCCGCACTGTAGGCCTTCGCGTTGAGCGAGGATGTTGTCCTACAGGGCTTGGATGGGAGTACGGGGCGGCCACGCCAGGAGGTAGGGCTACCGGGGCATAGATGGTACGCAACTGCCCTATCGACCTGGGGAATCGCCCCGTATCCGTGGCGCTCTCCGCCGTCGAGGGTGGTGAGAGTGGAGCGGGTGGCACCTAGACGGGCGGAGAGCGGGGCTCTCCACGTAGACGTCAGCTCGTCATGCACCTCCGGGAAAAACGGGACCAGGGGGATGCGAGGCCGCGAATGGCGCGCTACCCCCAGGAACCAGTCATCCAACCGTGAAGGCTGTGGGGAGGATGGAGGGTTCCAATCCAACCCCACGCTCACGGAGGCCCGGGAAAGCATGTCAGACATATGAGCGTCGGCCTCAGCCTGGGCCTGCTGGCCCGAAAGCGGCAGTCCAGGGGAGTCCTCGGCATCAGACATCGCACTCTCCAATGCAGCGGCGAGCTCATCTGCTTCGGGCTCGGGAGGATAGACAGCCGGGCCGTGAGGCGAGCCGCTATCGCCGCGAGCGTAGACGGGGACCAGCGAGCGTGTCGGGGAATGGGAGGTTCGCGGGGGGCTACCCGGTGAAACTGCACCCGCTGCCGCCCCCAAATCGCCCCCAGCGCCAACCGCATCGTCCTCAATCCTGTGGGAAGAAGGAGCAATGCGGGGTGCAGCTGGGGTGGCTTGCTTTCTGTTGAAAGCAAGCCGCGACCGCAACGTGGTCATGGTCATGTTCTCGCAGTGAGAACATGAGCCATCCACAAACGCCGCCTCGGTGTGATCGCGGCCCAAACACACGAGACAGCGCCTGTGGCCGTCTGAAGCGGAGAGCACTCTACCGCATCCAGGAACAACACAGGGGCGGAAGGGCATCTTGAAAAAGACGCGTCCTGAAAAGGACGTTCAACGCCGCTGTGTTTTGCTCTTTTAGAGAAATTACTCTTTTAATAGGAATTTACTCTTTTAATACACAGTGTGTGTGTGTGTCTGCGCTGTCGAAGCGCTCAGGGGCAACAATGCACGCCGTGCAATGTGAAGGAGAAAGCCGCTGTTGTGCGCCGTCAAGATCCAACAGCATGCAGATCGTCAGAGGAAACAGGAATGTTTAAAGTGGTGTGTAACTCGCAGCAAACTGCAGACAGACCATCGGCTCCGAAGAAATTTTCTGAATGAACTCCTGTATTTGCGGCGCTTAAATACCCGTATGTCCGGGGGCGGGACATGCAAATACCGGCTGCCAACTCTCATTGGCCTTTTTTCATAGATCAGAAGTGGATATCGGCGCTCAAGAGAGACCCCTAGTGTCGCTTCTCCGACACAACGTGGAGAGAGCGACAGAAGGGGAACTAGGATTTTTAATGATCATTTTCCCAAAATGCTTTGCAAATAACAGCTATTTATCACAAACCTAGTCACGCCACAATGAGCCAGCTTTCCATCTCCCAGAATGAAAACAAAAATACAAAATGTTTTACAGCAAACTGTTGTATTTAGAATTTAGCAGTACATTTACAGAAATGTTTTAGTGAGATAAACTAACTTTTTACTCAGACAGGTGAAGCACATGACAACGCTTAATGTCAAGCCCTGCAACGAATACTGCACATGCGTCCTATCATTTGCCAGTGATAAAGAAGGTCATTATTCATTTCAACACGTGTTCATCTTGTAAAATAATTCAGCAAGTAAAGACATTTTCCAACCAAAGCAATATTGAAACACTTGCCTACACAAAAACACATCAGAAAGTACCATAGCATTACCATCTTTTCTGGACAAGTACATTACCTGCGAGCACTGTGTGAACACAACGGTTTATGAATATGGTAATCATTTATCAAAGTACCATGGTGTCCTTTGAAGTACTTTAAAGCACCATTTAAAGGGATAGTTCACCCAAAAATGTACATTCTCTGATAATTTATTCACCCTCATGACATCCCAGATGTGTTTGACTTTCTTTCTTCTGCAGAAAACAAATTAAGATTTTTAAAAGAATATTTCAGCTCTGTAGGTCCATAGAATGCAAGTGAATGGGTGCCAAAAATCCAATGGTTAAATTCATGTCTTCTGAAGTGATATGTTAGGTGTGGGTGAGAAACAAATGAATATTTAAGGGGTTATGGGTTTGAAGATGTAGTAGCATAAATATGAAAAACATATATATAAAGATATTCAAATAGGGTTTGAATAGGTAGCATGTATTAATATGAATTTGCCTTTTTTTACATGCACATGCATTTTATATTTCATAATACTGTACTTTATTGTTATTATAAACATCACATCAAGTCTTCTACATGCTTTGTCAATGATAGTATTTTTTGTGCATCTGGTTGAAAAAAATTGCTTAAATGAAGCAAACTACTTTTGGAGTGCAGCTTTTAGTGTATATTGCTACATTCTCTGAAGTGTAGTTTTTAGTTTTGCTTAACTCATTTTTCTGTAGGAAGCTTATCTTGCTTAGTGTTTTCAGTAGCTTGCCCATGTTTAACTGTGTTAAACATGAAAATGAACTATATTGTGGGGAGCAGCCAACAGTCACCACAAGCAAAACCATCAAGATCAGTAATTACTCTCAAGCATTATTCCCATCAGACATTTCTGCATCAATTTATAAATGTTTACCTTCCTCCCTGGCACAACCGGTTGTGTGTTGTGAGAGCAGCCTCCGAGACATGGGTTCTGGTCCCTTGGAAACCAGGAAGTAATCTTGTTCACATAAATAATGGTGAGCATAAATCAGAGGTTGCATTTTTGCTCTAAAATGACATTTTTTACTCCACTGACAGTAACAGTAGGTTTAAGGTTTGGGTTAGAGGGTGGAGTTAATAAAATATGCATTCTTGTTTACTGCAATACTGCATTATGCTTTTGGCAGCACTCACATTTCACCCTGACACTGGTTAAGAACACTTCCAGCTTCGGCCACTGGGGGCAGTGAATCAAATTTGTGAAAGCACTGACTGATTTCAGCAGCAGAACTTTTACCTCCACTTGCCGATTTCGGGGAAAATACTTAATAATGTCTTATTGAAAATGTAAAAATGCAAAAAGATTTATATGAGGGTTAGGTTTAGAGTTAACGGATTGAAAAAATTAGCACAGTATTAAAACAATATAGGGCCCTATTTCAAAAGTGCTACGCATTAAGCGCAGTGCTAAGCATTATGTCAAAAGTGCAGTCAGCGGACATGGCCATTGAGTTTTGGTATTTTTGTGCAAGCATGCGCTAAGTCTAGGCACTAGTGGGTTGGTGAAACTGTGCATCCGAAGCGCTAATGGGTTGGGTCATGTGCAATTTAGCATTGCTGCCTGCGATGAAAAATGAGAGATGCAATGTATATTTGTTAAATGATTCTCAGTATAATGTTTTATGTTTAATTGCTGTACAGCATCCTTGAGTTTGGAAAGGTGCTATATGAAATAAACATATTATTATTATTATTATTATTATTATTAATAACTACTGATATAACTACTGTTGATTAGACATGCTTTTGAAACATCTTGGCACAATAACCTATTTCTCGGGAAAATATCAAATTGCAATTTTCACCACTTCATTAACATACAATACAGCGCAAAACTACCACCAACTTGCACTTTCCGCTGGCATGAAAATTGCGCTTATAATTAGCACTCCCATGAAAACTGGATAAAAGAAGCACATGATCAGTGGGTTTAGTGCTGCACCTATCAACACATTCTTTAATATACTATGGGGCTGTCAGGGTTGTAGCACTACATATGGTGCAGACAGTTAAAGCATTAAAGTTGCTTTAAAAGTCCAAATATTGTACATTTTATTTCCATATCATTGAACATAACCCTATTATTAGCTTACTTTCATCTGCACGATGTTCAATTTTTGGTCTATGTACTCTATGTATATTTGTGTGTGTGTGTGTGTGTGTGTGTGTGTGTTGTTGACAGTTAAAGAACACACAGGCACATAACAAACACTTCCTTTGAAAGACATCAATTACAAATGCAGCTACAACACTCACATAACAGCACTGAAGAATGGACATTTATATTTAGCCTGAACCTACATAATTACCCAAACAGGTTTTTTTTACTATTCTTATTGTAACCTGAATTGTACAACATCAACAGACTTTATCAATCAGTAATTCTGAACAACATTAAATCAAAATTGACCATATTTAATTTTAACACACATTTCTGGTCATTTTGTTACTCATGAGTGCACATTATTCTGAATTTAAAAAAAGATTATGCATAATCTTTCATGAAAAAGTAATAACTTGCTCTGTTGTCACCAAGGCCGTTTTAGCTACCTGATAATGTTAACCATAGTCAAAAAGCTACTTTGGCATTATTTTTTAGCAAATTCATTCAGCTCTGGCTACATTATGGTATGGAACGCCCACTTTTCACAGTCCAATTCATTCACAATTTTTAGTTGTACTTTCTTTTTTGGAAGTAAAATCATAAAAACACATCACATTATGGAAGTAAAATGGGTTGTGAATGCTGTTTCCTGTTGACTTCGAATAAAAGATCTCTTTCACTGCATTACAGAAGAATCAGGTTGTTTGGACACAAACAGGTATCTGTCCACAGCAGCACCATTGTTCTCCAGGCCTAACACTCAAGCCAGGGCCAGGTTTATTTTATTTTATTTATTTTGTTTCCTCATTTCAAAAGCAGTAGCTCATTGTAATTCCTGCTAACCGACTTCATAGATAACAAGTCTAGGCATCTTGAAAGCTCTGCGTTCTGCATTCTGTTCCATTCCGTTGAGAGTCTAGCTATTTTTGGATGACAGAACATTCCCTTTCTCGTCTCCTGCAGCAGTCACAATTGCAGCATACTTTTTCTAGTCATTGTGCCTGAATACAAATGCAGTAGCCAAATATTTCCAAAACAACACGGAGACCGGTCTTGCTTTAGGGTTGGTATAGTATAACCGTAAGAATTCTGGGATCTATAGCAATTCTTCATCAACATTACAGTACACAAATAAATACAGTCAACATTGTCACTTACAGCATATTACGATCGATATCAATTTGCTTCCACAACGATTCTCAATATGGGTAATCGACATGCTGCTTCCGAAAGTTGTACGCTGAAATTACCCCCATTCAGCAGCATCTCCCATCAGAAATTTTTGCATCAATTCAAGCGTGAACACATTTCCTTTAAGAGCTACTGATGGCAAGTTTTGGTCTTGGTCCCGTGGAATCCAGATAGTAATCACGTTCAAATAAACAATGGTGAGTGCAATTCTGAGGTTGCTTTTCTGCTCTTAAATGACATGTTTTACTCCACTGACGGTTAGGTTTATGGTTGAGGTTTGGGTTAGGGGGTAGAGTAAATAAATTATGCATTCCTGTTGACTGAATTACATCATTTCCAACTTAAACTACAACTCGCTAATAACTGGAGCTCGCGCATGCCCTTACGTCAACAACACTTCCAGCTTTGACCACTGGGGCAGTGACCGATTTTGCCTAAAGAAGAAAACCTACATACTATTTCTGATTTCACCGCGAGGTGGGTGATCTGACCAAAATCTTAAATCATGATATAAGTAATTTTATATCATGATAATGATATTTATATCATGATATAATCAAATTTTTCTATAAAAACTATAAAAATGGGTTTATATACTAAATAACCATCTTGTAATGCATATATTTGGAACTATCAGTGAATTAAATACTTTATCCATTAAAACTACTTCCTCTTTATTTGGAACAAGACAAACAACATCAAAATAAATAAATAAATAAAAATTAACTGCAAACTAAAACAAAATTAAAAGAAAATATAATATAAGTTCAAAAAAATAAACACTTATAATAAACAATTTCAACATTTGAAAATAAATATCAACTAAATATCACTTCTTGCTAAATAAATAAATGACCGAATGAAAAATTCATCTTTTTGACTTTCAGAATATTCTTTTGCGTGCTTTATTTTGACGTGGTGAAACAGATCGCTTGTATTACGAGTGATTATCGTCGAGCGAATCACAGATGTCGCACCTGTCTTAATAACAAGCTCCTCGAGTCGTCCCGATTAAGTAGCACGAGTGATCCCGCTCCGAGCTCTTCTGTCTCTGTAGCACAAATATCGGAAAAATTACTGGATTCTCGTGCACTTCAGATCTCCAGAGACAGCACGAGCCACAGTCACCTGAAGCATTCGCGGGTGAGATGAGAAGAATATTTCGCAATTTTGAAGCACCAAACGCATGATGAAGGTCATTAAATTTGCTTGGGTGGCCGCAGAAAATGTTTCAATGCTTGTAAAAACCCTAAAAAAATCGATTGACATTTTATATCATTACCACAATATATATCATCATATGGAGTGGTGGTGTAGAAGGTTGCTGGTTTGATCTATAAAGCCACCACCATTGTGTCCTTGAGTAAGGCACTTAACTCCAGGTTGCTCCAGGGGGATTGTCCATGTAATAAATGCACTGTAAATCACTTTGCATAAAAGTGTCTGCCAAATGCATAAATGTATCGCCCAGCCCAAAGTCTGATGACCCTTTAATTAGTCAGCTCTTGATATTTTTCTGTAAAATATATCAGACACTTCATGAACAGTCCATGGGCATGACATCTGAGGCTGAGACTAGCTACACTTAACCCAGTAGTTGTATGTTGTCAGATCAGGACAAGCTTGAGTGTGCAAGTGCAGTGGTTCAGCATCTGGCCAAGTGACACAAAAATTGTAGGTTCATTCACTGGTAGGCGTTAATCAAGAGCTGGATGGTTACTATCATTACTTGAGTAAGCCACTGATTAACCCTAAGATTAGTCAACTGTGTGTCGCTTTGGGTGAAATGTCTGCTGAACAAAAAACAAGTACAATTGAACAGAGAACTAAAGCAAGCTTAGTTGCCATATTTCAACTGCGATCACCATCCAGCCATCCATCTTCAACCGCTTATCCGAAGTCGAACTGCGATCACAAAATTTAAAAAAGGGTTTCAAGAAATTATGAAGAATCTTCACATGAAAATAGCATAAACACTAACCAGAGGCAGACAAGCTACAAAAAGTACAAAAAACCCACAATAAAGTTTTATGAATGTATTCTTTATGACTTGTGTGCAATATCATAAATCATATGACAACTATATTTGAGGAACACAAACAACTTTAAGTCACTATTCTCCTAAAATCATTGCCTCCACCATAATGCAGCGTTCAGATTAAAACATGTGCATGCCAACACAACATATCAGGTTTGACGTTACTGAAACTATGTATTCATACAGAATTCCTGATTTGATCTGATTCTGATTCACAAGCTCTTGATTCAATTTGTTCCTGATACGATTTGATTCAATTCTGATTTATTTGAGTATATTACAGTTATAATATTCATGTTGATTACATATGACAGAAATGATGTAATAAAGTAACAAAATATGCATTAACGTGAAATTATAAATATGGATGAATATTGTCAAAGATTGTCTGTTCACCTCCAGAGGCTGCAGTCATACTCTAGAATCTTTCAATGGCACCCATGGGGGAAAATATATACCTGTGCATTTCTGTCGATAAAGGATATTTCCAAAAGTAGAATAATAATTAATAATCAAAACATATATCAACCTTGACCTCTATATCAGACTGCAAAATAACTATATTTTTGCAAGATGATCAACGAACGCAACTCACGTGCAGTGAGATGAGGTCATATGACCAATGTAGCGTACCACTGTTGCGGACATAAACATTTATGCAGACTGTTTCATTACTATTCAAACTACAGTATATACCAGCCTAATATCAAATGTTAAAATGAGTCAAGCTCTATATAAAAGTGTTTATATGTCATAAGATAGCATTGTGTGAGGAACAGGGTGAAAAAGAATTGTTTATGAACTGATAATCTGCAGTTTCCAAGTGACGTGTGAAAGAGATTAAAAGTCATTGTTGTTGTAGCAACAGTTTACCAGGAAACGTCTAGGTTACTAGTGTAACCCCCATTCCCTGATGGAGGGACAAGACATTGTGCCGATTGTAGTGACACAAGCGGCTTCTTTCGGGAGCCTCGGATACCTCTGAATATGAAAAAGGTCAATGTCAAATTGGCGAACAGAATTTGCATGTCCCACCCCCGGACATACAGGTATAAAAGGCAGGGATTGTGCATCTGTTCAGTCAGGTTCTGCACTAAGGTGCCAAGAACAAGGTTCGGCCATTACAGCGGCTTGGTTCAGTGTTGTGGCAACAGGGACACAACGTCTCGTTCCCTCCATCAGGGAATGGGGGTTACACTAGAAACCAAGACATTCCCCTTTTGTCACTCACTCGACGTCGTGTCGATTGTAGTGACACAAGGGGTCCCTATTCAATAGCGCCACCTACACTGAACCGTGTTATGTGATCTGCTGATGTTGGTGCAGCAGGCTGTAGCGTGCCAAAGGCTCATGAGCATCAGACTGCACGTAACCCTTCCCAATCCTTTTACCGTGCACTAATATGCAACCGTGCTCACTGAACTCCCCAACTCGCCTCCAAGGCCAGCCGGGTCGTCCTCAATCCCGTGGGAAGAAGGAACAACACGGGGGCATCTGGAGTGGCATTTCCTTTGAGAAAGGAAAACCGCGACCGCAACGATGCCATGGTCAGGTTCTCGCAACAACGCTTTCTCGGTGTGATCGCGACCCAGAGACACAAGGCAGCGCCTATGGCCGTCAGAAGCAGAGCGCCTATGGCCGTCAGAAACATATCTGCCACATCCAGGAACAACGCAAACGCAAACGTTTAAAAAGACGTTTGACGCCAAGTGTTAACTCTTTTATTTTTGAAAATAATACTCTTTTAGGAGTTTTGCTCTTTTAAAGGACAACTGTCGAAGTGCCCAGGGCCATGGACTGCACTGGCGTGCACAGGAGGGAGAAAGCCGCTGGCAATGCGTCGTAGATCCAACAGGAAAGCTGTCTTTTAGAGGTGAGTGGAACAGAGTGAGGTTTCAGCTCGCTGAACACACACAACCGCTTGGTTCCGAAGAAAGAATCTGACTGAACAGAGGCACATCCCGCCTTTTATACCCGTATGTCCGGGGGCAGGACATGCAAATTCTGTTCACCAATTTGGCATTGGCCTTTTTCATATTAAGAGGTATCCGGGGCTCCTGAAAGAAGCCCCTTGTGTCACTACAATCGACACAACGTTGAGTGAGTGACAGAAGGGGAACTGCCACAATATGTTCATTAGCTTGCAAAAATATAACGTGTGTATAGTAACATGATTTTATGAGAACAGTTTGGTATATACTGCTTGGCAGAGTCGGTCACCACCACAGACATTGAAGATCAATGTGTTTAAGAATCAATGGCAGATTCTTTAAACTTTCAATCATGACATCGGTTCTGCAGAGTATGCTAGAATCAGTAACTTAGTATTCCCAAGCACGCCTGTATCTCTCCATCCTTCTTTTTTTCTAAGCTGGCAGCAGTAGTTTGAAGCTCATGTCAGTGTAAAGTACATTCTCTCTGTGTGAGTGTTGATGCAGCACAAATTCACCTGATGTGGCTTCAGTCTATCAGTTAGGCAGAATGCCAGATACACATTAACAGATTTGATCCTAGACTCCACAATCAACAGCACAAAACGCTTTTTAGCATTCCACACGAGTATAAACCTTTCACACAATCGACACGAAGATCTATGGTGTCCATTTCTTTCTTACAAAAACATTAACACACACATCTTCTGTACAGATGGACAGATTTATAATCCAACTGAAATTCACAAAAGACCTAATCAGTTAGTGGATTTTGCAGGTTAGTAGGCAGTTAGCTAGCAACCTAGCCCACAAACCGCCACCAATCCACTCTACAGTATATTGTGTGGTAGGGCAGTGTCGATACAATCTATATACATTGCGGTACTTTTTCTCACAATATTATAGTGACCATGATTATAGAACCATGTATCAATAATTATTTTCAACACTGTAAAAAATGAAAAGTTGAGTAAACTTAAAGAAGGCAATCAGCAGCAAAGCATTTCTGAGTAAGTTCCATGAGCTTAATACAATAAGTTCAGCAAACTCAAAAATATCAATGATTATTAAGTTCAATAAACTTGCATTTTTAAGAATAGCTGTCCATAATTATCAATATTCTTGAAAATAATATAATATCAAATATTTTCAAGCAGATCCATATTTTGACAAAAGTTCATGTTTGAGCCCCACCAAGAGACAAAATATTTGTTCTAACTTAAAAGATGGTGTAGGTCACAAATACTTCTAATTTTTAAGAATCAACTTCATAAATAAAGAAACTTCATCAAGCAAACACTAATCACCCTGATGGTGACTTTAAACAAAACACAACTTTTTACAGCAAAACATAATTAAAAACACAAAGAGCAAAAACATCTATTAATTCAAAACAGATTATTTACAAAAGATTTATATGTCCTCATAAGTCAGCACAATTTGACCAAACACACTTAAATAAATTCAAGCACAGGGAATTGTGGGTAATGTCTTTAGCAACAATGCTTCTCCAGTGGGCATGCTCAGAAGCAGACGGAACAATGTGAAGTTCACAGAGCTCAGCTTGACAAGTCTCCCACAGATTTTGACCCATGAATTTTCAAGACCTTTCCATGACTTTAACAAATGGATAACATCATTAAAAATATGAGTCGAGATTTCAATTCCCACATATTTCCTGATTTTCCATGGTAGAGCATGGCTTTATAGACTTACAACAGTAACATTTAAACTTCCATTTCACAGAGGTGCACAAAGTTTCAAATAGGGGGGTGTTGAAGGATCAGTGATCAAACTGAGCATGCTCAAAAGTCTGTATGTTTTACTTTCACCACCAAACTTGACTTAAATGCTCTGACTAAAATGGCATAAAAGTTGACTTGATTGTTTTAAGTAAACTCACTTTTTTTGACATTAATCAACTTTTACAATTGAGATTATCTGACAAAACTGAAGATGGATTTTTTTACAATTTACAAATACAGTGTATTCATATCATGTCCAGCATTTCAATAAAGAAGGAGCAGGTCATCTAAATAAGTTCACATTTTGAAAGCGGTGTTCCTCAGTGTAGTCAGAGAAGCTTCTATGAGGAGCAAAAGAGATGGACATGCTGCGACTCTCTCACGTGTTTGGCACTAGGGCTAGGCAAAAATATTGATTTTCCACTTAATTACGATCTATGAACTAACCCAATGTCCATTCTTAAAATCCTAAAATCACTCTTTTATTCTACAGTATATGTAACAATAGGAAAAATACTTACAGAATCAACAGTTAAATGATCTCATATGTTAACATCAGTTTCATGTGGTCAAGGGTCAACAGATTTGAAAAGAATTACTATTAAGGGTTTTACAAAATACTTAAACATGCAATCTGTATAAAACAATGGTCCATTCCCTGCACTGACCCACTTTAACAATGAAACACTTCCACACCGTTTATTCTTGTTTACCTACAGTCAGCACAAACACATGAACAGGCAAACCTGGACACGACCTGAATCTGTGTTTTCATACGTCTATTATCACCATCAGCAATGCCACATTCCAGTGTGCAGCTAAAGACGCTTATCACACAGCATTGAGAACAACACTGACAGAAACACAGATAGGTTTTACCATGGCACATAAGAAAAGGAAACGAAAACATTTAAGACATTATAGACATTAAATCATCATTTTCTGTAAAGCTGCCTTGAAACATTGTGTATTGTAAACAATTGTATACAAGACAAGACTCGGCCAAGTGTTAATGCATTTACATCCATTTATGTGTTCAAGTGTAAAAAAAAATAAGAGCTTACCCAATCTCATAGCAATCTGATCCATCAATACGCATGAAGTGACTAATTATGGCCCTTAAACATCGTGAAAACAGGCGAAAAATCCCATAGACTGAATATCAATATCATAATTTAACGATTCTTGTTCAGATTCTGATTCCTTTTAATGCATTTAAGGAAGAAATATTAGGAAAAAACAAATGCAATTAATATTGGATTTATTGCCCTCAGCAGTCTGTTCCCAAATGATGAGATCATTTCATATTTTTACAGAACAGATTCTTGCAAAAGGTGTTTAAACAGACTAATTATGATATTTGATTCATTCTAATTTTTACGTTTAAATGCTAGTAATTACAATAAAACTCATAATGTGTATCTTTATCTACACATTGTCACTTAAACAACCATCCAGTAGTTTCTCTGAAGTTCACATAGCACAGTAAAAGTTCTGGGTTAATTTTGAGTAGGACATGACGAAATGAATGAAAGTTATTCACTAAAAAGATGTGGCTAGAAGGAGTCATTCATTCTGTAGATTTGATACTTTAGGTATTGCTGTGTCAGATAAGAGTCATTCAGTAACTTGTGAATCAGACTTGCGCTTCTGATTTAGTAGCAGTGTTGCAGGAGGGGCAGCTGTGGCTTAGGTGGTAGATCGGGTCGGCCACTAATCGCAGGGTTGGCGGTTCGATTCCCGGCCCACATGACTCCACATGCTGAATTGTCATTGGGCAAGACAGTGAACTCCAAGTTGCTCCCAATGGCAGGCTCCTTGCATGGCAGCTCTGCTGTCATTGGTGTGTGTGCAAACTGCTTAAAAAAGGTTGAAAAGGCACTATATAAGTGCAGTGCCGCTGATAGTGTAGGAAACTCTGTTACAGTATTTTAGTATGATCTTGCATCTGTAAATGAATGCATGTTTCAGAACCGTTAATGGAACCAAATGTCATAAAGATCATATGGTTCTGGTATTATTATTATTATTTAAAAGAACTGGTTCTGAATAATGGGTTGCCACCCTAGACTTGAGTATTAGCTCTTTTGACTTGGACAACTCAGAAGAAACTAACAATGCCCTAGCAACCTCTCAGAATGCCCTAGTAACCTCTCAGAATACCCTAGCATCTTCTCAGAATGCCCTAGCAACCTCTCAGAATGCCCTAGCAACTTCTCAGAATGCCCTAGCAACCTCTCAGAATGCCCTAGCAACCTCTCAGAATACCCTAGCAACCACTCAGAACTCGCTAGCAACCACACAGAACACATTATTTTAAAACACATTCAGCTTTGTTAAGAAAGTTTCTTCAGGACATGCAAATGTAAATAATAAAGTGGAAATGTAAAATAGCATTGGCATGCCTTCTGGTGACTTTCTTTAAAGAATAGTTCACACAAAAAGGAAACTTCTGCAATTATTTACCTCATTGGTTCTTATTACAGTACATGATGTGTCACAAGACAATGAGGACCAATGAGGGGTGATGTTATCAATGTAGCCGTTATAATTTATTTTATCATTTTATTAATGATTTGATTTGTAAGAGAGTAACAACTTCAGAGCTGGATTAATCATACAGGTGATAGGGCGCATGTCCAGGGGCACCACGTGACATACATTTTTAAATTGTCTTAGCTCCGTTTTTATTTCAGTGGTTATTTCAGTTTTTCTGTATCATTAATTAATCAGGTGTAAAATATTGTCCTGAGGTCCAGACCGCTACCAAAGCAGTGCAGTGACAACAGTGTCACATGATTCCTGTTACTTCTCTCAGCGCTGGCCAGGATGGGCCAATCACAGTCATTTATTATTACTAGATGAGGATTTAAAAACGCTTTTATAGATACTTCTGCTGCAAATTTCTATTCACAACTACGACTCTTTGCTATTGTATGTTTTTATTAAAATAATTTTGGTGACCAATCCCTGTTCAAATTTGATTGTATACTTATTTATATCTCACCATGAAAAAGATGGGGGTACTCTGTTTAAGGTTATTATTTTTAACTATTAGTACTTACACCACAGGTTTCTTGAAGGCTTGATTCTGATTGGTTGACCAAATAATTTCAGTTATTTCAAAGAGCCGTACAGGTTATCACAGCAAAATAACCAATTTAAACAAAGAAATTGGTTAGATAAATCAGATTAGAATGACAAATAATGTCTATATTATCCTACATTTATTTACATTTCTGTGGAAAGCACAGTCATGCTCCCTCTCTGTCTCTCGTTTGCTCTCACCCACACTTACACACACTGACACACACTGACACACACACACACACACACACACACACACACACATACACTCGTGGGCAACACACAGAGCCTTGATGTCAACACACACGAGACTTAATAAAACAGTTGAGCAACTGAAAACTCTTTTCAAGAATGACGATGCTGCTGAGAAGTGTAGTTAAACTAACAGTTTCACCGTTTGAAGCGATGTCAAAGCTGACAAGAGCTGCGACAGACACAGGTAAACAACACACGCCAGAGCACTATTTCTCTTGCTATCATCTCTCTCTCTCTCTCTCTCTCTCACACACACACACACACACACCATTTCTTCACACTTAAATGACATCACGCCAAGTGTTCGTATGCTTCAGAATACTCGCATCGATTACTTTTACTGTGGTTTTATGGTGTTTTTGGCCTTTTTTGAGCTTGACAGCACAGAGTCACAATTCACATTATTTGGCAAATGACCCATGTGAAGACTTTCACCTTTTGTGTTTCTTGGAGGAGAGAAAATCATAAGGGTTTGGAGCGACAATAGGGAGAGCACATTTTCATTTACGGGTGAACTATTGCTTTAATTGTGTACTGTTTGGGTGACAGAGAGATGGGAGTGGGAGTGTTTCCTGTGGGAATCAGGAAGTAATCATGTTCACATAATCACTTGTGTTATTCGGAGGTTGCATATTCACTCTAAAACTACTCTAATATGGATGGATACACACCTGAAGTTCACACCAGGCCACCTCCACCCAAGTGTCCGTGTCCAGACCTTTGTAGACCGTCTTGAAAGAGCCGCGGCCAATCTCTATGTCAAACTTGAGAAAGCGTCCACTTGGAGAGGTGGCAACAGCCTTCATCTCCGCTTCTTCCTCATTCTCCTCACTGGAAGCCTTTATGCTAGTCTTAACGCCATCCGTTGCGTCTCTTTTGTGGTCCGTTCTTTCTTTCTCCTCATCGGCACTGGTGCCGCCCGGGTCCTTCTGGCTTTCGGTGCACGAACCTTCTTGTAAAGTGGATTGGACCCCAAGAGTTCGGTCCAATATTGTCTGTAGGTTGATGCCGAGCATCTTATTCCGCTCGTTGCATTCCAGGGCGCAATCATCCAACGGGTGCTCGTCATTGTCACTGAACCACAGACTCCTGCGGATGAACCTGTTCCGGGCGCCCGCCGGGTGTTTGGATGACGGGTACGAGCTTGGGTCACTGCCCCCCCGCACCAGGGCCACGCCCTCCAGTTTATTCACGTTACCCTCACTGATGGTCTCGTAGATATTCCCCTTGAGATCACACTGTGAGTTGGGCACCGATGCTGCGCAGCAGCCGGGTTTGGGCTCCATGTCGAAGGATGTAAATCACCTGTATGTTGGCGCTGTTCGGAACTGAACCACAGCGCAGCAGTAGCACTGACACACTTCCCCAAACATGAGCTATATCACATGACCTCTCATCTGTGGGAATACAACATATATATGTATCATATATATGTATATATGTATGGAATACATTGAAAGGTAATGCAATTTAGATTTTAGATGATTTAGGTCAGTGGTTCTCAAGTGGACTGTCTGTTGTGATAGGGTCACAGACAGCAGTGAAAAAATAATGCTTAATGCATATAATAGAGAATGAGGAGAAAAAATAAAGGAGAAAATGTTACCATATACTGTAGTTTCAGAGAGTATGCTGGCCTGCAAAGCCAAGATGAAGTAACTAGGCTTACACATTGTCTCTGTTCTATATAACCCAAATGGGGTATGTTAGACTATGATCTGTCCTCTGACAGATGGCTCGACTATGCTCAGATTCAGAAATAAACTGTGTAAACATTTGATAATCCACACTTGGCTGGACAATCACAAAATTTGATGCAATTTTTCTCAGTTGGTGTAGTTAAGGCATTTTGGATTTGTAGGACAGGATGGCAATAAATTGGCTGAGAAATTCAAGAAACATTTAGAAACCAAATTATATTGCAAATCAAACTTCTGCGGTTGTTTCTACATTTACAAAAATTAATTTTCCTAATCATTCATGTTAATGCCTGAAACATTCACCACTTGATGTCTAATGTCAAATTTGGGTTGTGGAGCAAAACCAGTTAGGAACCGCTATAATGTAGGTTTACTGGAGGTTACACCATGGCTAATGTTCAGAATAGAATACTAACCTAATATTAGCATACAATGTGAATATTCTGAGAAGCAACAAGTGATAAAAGCCGTCTCTTCCACCTTGACCTAGTTTTTTCCAAGTGTATCTGTCCGCATCCCGCAAGACTACAAGGATTGGCCAGTACAGGTAATGCCCTCTAGGATCACAAAGCTACTCTTTTGGCTGAAAGAAATGTTTTAATCCTATGCGATGTAGAATTTGTGATGTCTTAACTATGTACATATGACAAAGATTTTAACTTATGTAATATATCATATTAATAAACTAAATAAAGCTAAACTAAAGCTATAAAGCTTTCATTTTCTACAGTTAGCCTACTAGCTCAGCTTCTTCTCGTCTTCTTTTTTTAAGTGTATCTGTCTGTAGGGATGGGTGGATAGATCCTAAAGTATCGATACTTTTGATACTGATGTTGTATCAAAAATGACGATCCTGACACAAAAATATAGATTCTATAAAAATAACAATTAAATGTAACTAGGGATATAATAATTTGGTTACCATTGTATACCAACAATAATCATAAGCTTCAAAGTGAAATAAAAAGGATTAGGCTATATTAGCAAATACTTGTGTAAGATGGGAACTATTTCTTATTTCCTTGATCTTAACATTCATGCTGAAAGACACAAGCAGACAAGCGATTGCACTGTCACAAGAATTGTTCAAACAAGAGGGATCATATAGAGGTAATGATAGAAAACCAGAGAAACAGCTTCTGGAGTAAATGCACACTAAAATAACAACATAACTAAAGGTGACATTTCTTATCATGATTTTGTGGGTAATTGTTGTTAATAAGTAATTAAAAAAATTGGTAACCATGGTTTTACAAAAGTTATATTTTAGTAACCAAGTATGATTGTTTGTTTGTTTTATTGTTTTTTGTTTGTTTTTGGGATGAAATCATGGTTTTTCTACAGTAATACTGTAGTAGTAACTATGGTTAACAATGGTTTAACTAAATCCCATGGTTAAACTCTAGTTACTGTAGTGAAACTATGGTTAATAAATTTTTTTTAAAAAAGGCTAATAAGTTACTGTTTAGGCTCACAAATGTAAAAACAAATAGTAATAATTATGACTTAAATAATTACTAAAAATAATATTTTAAATGACCCATTTTATCACAAGAAATCGCAAAAAAAATCATAAAAGTATCAGTATTGGTTTTGTCGATATTGGACTTTAAATTATTGGTATCGAACCAAAAAGAAAATAATTGGTATCACCCATCTCTATCTGTCTGAGTCCCACAAGACTATAAGGAACACCCCCTTCACGACACGCCCACAACACGCAACGTACCCATTGGATCATCAAACGATTCTATTGGCTCCAAGAACTTTTAAAATCCCATGCAATCGCTGTATAATTAATTTTCTCTTTAAATATGACGAAGAATGACTTTTAAATGATATGTCACATATCATATTATTAAACGGAAGATATAAATAGTAAACTGAACTTACTTGTTTATGTGGAAGTGGAAGTTATGTGTAAGATAACGGTAGCTCAGTGGTAAAGATGCTGGCTATCACACCTGGAGTTTGCTAGTTCGAATCCCAAGGTGTGCAGAGTGACTCCAGCCAGGTCTCCTAAGCAACCAAATTGAACTGGTTGCTAGGGAAGGTAGAGTCACACCTCCTAGTGATCACTATAACGTGGTTCTCGTTCTCGGTGTGGTGTGTTGTGAGTTGAGCATGTATGCCGCGATGGGTGGTGTGAAGCCTCCAAGTATGCTATGTCTCCGTGGCAACTTGCTCAACAAGCCACGTGATAAGATCGTGGATTGATGGTCTCAGACATGGAGGTAGCTAGGATTTGTCCTCAGCTACCTGGATTGAGGTAAATCACTATGCCACCACGAGCATTGGCATTCCAAATTGAGAGAAAAAGGGTAGAAATGTTTTTTAAAAAGAAAGATCATCTTTTTCACTACATTTTGACCGTCGGTCCACACTGAGACAGAATTTTTCAGAGCTTTTCTAAAATGTTTTCCCAACTTTGGAAATGCTGTATTTGCATTGTAGTGTGGACAGGGGAAACAGTATATTCAAAAATTAGATAATATTTACATATTTGTTGTCATGAGATACAGTCATGTGATTAGAGGTCGACCAATTTTTTGCATTTTTTAACATAATCGGCATCGGCCAATATCCACGCATATCAAGCCGATTATTAGGCAGGCGCATCTGTGGGCAGCCTAGTGTTGTTGTGGAACATGTGTTCGACGCACGCTGCCCCTAGAGTCATTTTCCAGCAGAGTGAGCAGACCTCATCCAGTGCCTAAGGAAGGAGCTAAGTTCCTTGGAGAAAACGGTAAGGATTAAATTTGTATAACTTCTTTATATTTAACTAAAACTTTTGATATGTTACTGCCAACTTCAAGAAAAAACGTGACAAACGCGATAGTTGACATGACGTTCGGCTACTTTGGATATTGATAGCGTATTTGAAGTTGCATTATCACAGCAGAAGGGTTGCTATCATGTCACAATAAGGAAGCAAGAATTTTGCAATTACAGACAGTGAATCTGAGACTTTTATTTGTTCTGTTTGTGTCTTATATTTGAGAGGGTTGTCACTCAATGCAAAGAATAAAAAGATACCAACACACTATAGGCTATTGAAGGACTGGCTTTGGTAAGCTCGGACGTTATCGGTTCTGCTGTCGGTACTGGAGAAATTAAGAAAATACATTTATTACTGCTATAAAGAGAAAGTTATTTTATCTCGCCAGACATTTCTATGTATAATAATATGAAACCATTTGTCTGTGTTGCAATTTAGCTATTCGCAGTCAGAGAGAGAGAGAGAGAGAGAGAGAGAGATCTCGCTCACGCAGTGCCACAGCGAGCACAACACAGCCCAGCTTAATGAGTGACAGAACTAAACATTCAACGTAGTCTGGTTACACTTTAGATCTGTGATATTAGTCTGATTTTATTTTAGATTTCACCTTCCAAAGATTATAAAAAGAATATTTATACATAAGCCGCATTCTGTCTTGCACAACTTCCTTCACAGCGGTGCACTGACATTTCTCCCTAAAACTCAAACTTAATGTCAGAATCAGCATGATCGGTGATTGTTGTATAATGCAGTCTAGCTAC
Source organism: Xyrauchen texanus (assembly GCF_025860055.1). NCBI lineage: Eukaryota > Metazoa > Chordata > Actinopteri > Cypriniformes > Catostomidae > Xyrauchen > Xyrauchen texanus. The sequence goes on along the minus strand of NC_068302.1, from coordinate 1,377,829 downwards.
TGTTGCTAAATTGCGGGACGCGTTTAATAATAAAAAGAGCGCAAGAGATACCGTTCCCAAGGCGGCGCGCGTTCCGAAACACACCGCAACGAGACAAGCAAAGTATACGCTACTTTGGGTTTCATGTGCGCATCTAAATTATCAAATATACACACAAATATGTCAAAACGACCGGCTTGGAGATTCACTTAAACACAGTTTATGTCTTAAATGGACGTAGTTATGGAAATAGTTTTGAGACAATATGCTGCATCAGGAGTCTATTAGACTCTGTCTTAAAGGGGAAGCAGTCTAATAAACATGCTGACGATTGAGCCATTACTGCGAATCAAACAACAAAAGGCAAAGAGAAAATCACTTACAGCTCTTGAATGAATAACTTCTGCATTAATAACCATTAATCTATCTATGATAAACTATGCAGTATTATTTTACAATTGATTACTTTATTAGATTTCTTTTTAGACCACACCTGAACAGTAATGTTAGTAGACCTTCCTGAAATTAAATCACTGTGCCTATATAACGTTTATATTTGTGTAATATATATATATATATATATATATATATATATATATATATATATATATATATATAACAAAAAGAACCGTTAAGAATACCGTTAAAGTACCGGATCGATAAGCAGTATCGGTAAGATAGTAATACATTAAAACCTTAACGATACCCATCCCTAGTTATGCCTGTGCTTCTCTTGGATGCTCTGAATATTGGATTACGTGTCTGGATTGTCCCTTAATTAAAGCTGCATTTGGATCTCAACCTTCGTGTCTCGGAGCAGTTCGTAACACCTGCTTTGTTTATTTAATTTATTTGTTATACATTATTTATACAATATGTTTTTACATTATACATTTTTAATTTTAAGTGTACAAGTGCAGATTGGTCAAGTGTTCAATAAATGTATTTGTTGAGAAATGTTGCCTGTCTTAAGTAATTATTTGTGTTACATTTTATCTTTCAAATAAAAGGTTCAAATAAGAGGTTAAAAACAAGCACATATCGGCCAAATATCGGCCAAAATAAATCGGCAGCATTAATCGGCCGACCCGGAGTTCAAAAATCGGCATCGGCCTGAAAAAAACAATATCGGTCGACCTCTACATGTGATCCATTTAACAATCAAGATGGTGGCCTATGATGTAGTGGATTTGCTGTGTCTGATATCAACTTTGATAGCATTGTTAAAGATAAATGTTACTTTGTACAAACTTCACATTGCATTCCTTCAAAAGCAACAAAGAAGTTTACTCCGAATTTCTGTCCAACAGTGGAACATGAGGAATTGCATTTCAGAGTACTTTTTTCACTGTAGTAAGTGTTTTTCAACATATTAATGAGGATGAGCAACTTTTGGAAAATGTTTGAAAATGTCAGTGTAGATTGACAGCGTCTCCGGATTAATGTGGACATTTGAAGGGGGTGTAACTTGTAGTCTTGCAGGACTGAGACAGACCATCTCAGTTTTGGTGCAATTAATCGCTACAACCAATAGGCCATTTGGTCAGTCGCTTGTTTTGAATTTCTGCTACATCACACTGGTAGCCCCGCCCACAGTGACATTTTATTAGTCCAAATTCCTGCTCTAAATGACTGATTGGTTGTGATTGAGTCACGTCTCTGAACATCATCCACCTTTAGTGTGCACAGACAAATGACTTGTTGCTGGAATCTTTGCGTCCAGTCTGAGCATGCAGTTACAAATCACATCCATGATAACATTTTTAAATGTGTCACGTTTTGCCACATGACATGAGAGAATCAATGGCATTTAGGGCTAATGACATCTAACCTGGTGTGTTCAAATGGGCCTTTTTTGAACTGAACACAAGCACGAATGAGATTTGAGATCTCTGACAGAAGGAAAGATTTTCAGTGTAAAATATCTTACATTTCACTCTGTTTCATGACATCAGTCAAACTGACTCATTCTATGGTCATGTTATGCTTTTTTGTGGTCACTTTTGGCAGTATAAACTGCCATCCACTTTTGTTGTTTGGAAGAAAAGTTGCACCAACATTCAACCATCTGCTTTTGTGATTCACTGAAGAAAGAAAACAATATGGGTTTGGAAGAGAGTGAGTAAAATATGACAATTTTCATGTTCCTTCAAAGAGGAAGCACTACACATGAATAGGTTAAAATTATACATTTATACCACTTTGCCATATAAAGATAAAAAACATAGAAGCAAGAATTATTTTATCAATTTACCCATTTAAACGTTTACAATATGCAAATTAGACACACTCTTATTAAATATGCCCACATTTGCATATATGACTCCAGTCAATATATATAACTCAGTTTTTAATCAGATGGAAAAAGGTTGTTTTGACATCTTTTTTTTTTTTTGGCAACCAGTTTTAGATCTTTTTTAAAAATAAAACGACGCATAAAATTCAAAAGAAATACGATTTATCAATCGCCAGCAACATCATGCAGTATTATAGATAATATCCATCCATCCATCTTCAACCGCTTATCCGAAGTCGGGTCGGGGGAAGCAGCTCCAGCATATAGTATAGATAATATATAATCTCAATTTTGTGGTTAAAACATGACATTTAGTCTACTATATGAGCAGATATCATTTTAAGAAAATGGCCTTTTAAAGATGCTCACCAATGCTCAAGTAATGCAAGAGGATATAAAATCATAGAAATGAAATGTTTAGAGACGCTAGGATGGCTGTATTGTTCAAAGCGCAAAATATTGAGGAAAATTCTATTGTAAAATAAAATGCCTCCAGATTCCTCATTTCAACATGCAGTATCTCTCCACTGTCATGATCATCACCTCTGCAGGTGAACGAGCCGATAGAATCAACATACATATATCCTCCATCATACTGAACAGACATAAAGCAGTGAATCAGTAACTCACATGTTTTCTGGCTGCTGCTGTCGCTCGGTTTGACTATGGAAGATGATCTGGGAAGCGCAGCAGTATTTAACCCGAGCGAAACGCGACAGCGAGCGGAAGAGGATGAAGCGAACACCCGCCCTCTGCTCTCCCGCAACACTCAAGAAATAACGCGTGCATCGCTGCTGCGCTGTTCACATGAAAACACTCCTTTTTTGCGCATTTGCAGAATTATTTCAAACCACACTTGTGTCTCACCTCGACATCCCTATAAATTTCTCCGTGTGAACAGAACTGCTGAATGTGCTCCTCCACGCCCATACACGGAGCACAGGAGCACCTCCGAGATCAGCTTTAAGTGGAACATTCCAAACATTCCTGTGCTTCCCTCATTACAGGAAGAAAGAAAGACTTCTTAATATTTACATGACATAACGTCGATATCAGGTTACCACTTTGCTCTTTAATGAAGTAGTTCACTCAAAAATTACAATTCTGTCATTATTTACCCATCCATATGTCAGTGCAAATCTGGATGGCCTTCTTACTTCCATGGAACACAAAAGAGGATGTTTCTGTTTAGCAATCAGTGACCTGAATTTTTCAAGCTCCAAAAATGACATAAAATCACCTTAAAAGTGTCATAAGGGCAGTGGCGGTTCTACATTGAATTGCACCCTGGGCGAGACCACCTTTGAGCGCCCCAGCCCCCCACACACACACACACACAAAATTATCCACAAACAGTCATATTTTATTATAACAACATTTCTCTTAAAGAGAAATTTATATTTCTCAATTGCACAAATCCTTCCTAACATTCGACTTTGTGCAGAATTGTGTTCATTGTCTTTTGGCAAACTATGACAGTTATCAGAACTTAAATATACACTATATACATAAATGTGCCAAACATATATACAATCAGATATATAAAAAATGTAACAAGTGCAGAGAGCAACAATAATATAACACATTAAGAATAATATACAAATAAAATATAGAATAGAATATATATATATTATATATTACACACAAATGTGAAAAAAGAATCTAAACACTAAAGAGAATCTAATTATTACACTATTGCACTAAGAACAGAAAACACAAACTAAAACTAAAACCTGACTTTTCTGGCTTTCCTTGATGCAAAATCATCAATGATGTCATCGTATGAAATCTGCTCCCCTATTGAGTGATTGATACTGATGACGGCAAGGCCAGTGAGCCGTTCCTGGGACATGGTTGATCTCAGGTATGACTTGATCAACTTTAGTTTTGAAAAGCTCCTCTCTGCTTGAGCCACAGTGACTGGCAGTGTAAGTGCAATCCTGATAGCAGTCCAAAAATTGGGGTAGATCTCTGATAGATCCTTATCATGCATAAAAGTGATAAGCTCAAGGAGGCTCATGGTCTTTGATGGCAGTTCAGGGAAGTTCTTAATTTCCTGCACAAGCTCTCTACTGTCCACATCAGAGTGCCCCTTAAAGTGCAGTGTGCTGCCTAGTGCCTCGCATTGCTCTGCCAGCTCCTCACCTGCAAGACTTGGGAAATTTGTCAAAACCCCGAATTTCTTTCCCACGTTTTCCAATGTGGAAAATCTCTTCTTGATGGCTGACGTGGCTGCATCAACGACAACATGGAAGAATCCAACCTCCAACTTCCTAAGTGCATTACTGAAATGCTCATCATGTGATTCATATGAGAAGTGCCGCTTTGTGGACCTCAGCCTTTTTTGTTTTAAAACAGCCTCCACATTCATCTCTTCACAAATGTCTTTGGCCGCCATCTGTGCAGTCACAAAGCCACTTGCCCTGTAGCTCTGGAGATCTCGCTCAGTCTTCTTCAAAAGACTCACAGCTAGGTCCACATCCATACTAGGAGACTGCATGAGTTTGCTGGCATGCTGTATTGCAGATAGCATGTCATACCAAACAACCGTGCAGATGCTGAAGCGGTATGACCCCACCTCCTCAGACAAAGACTGGGCTTCAGCCTTTATAGCAGGGTCTTTGGTGTGGTCTCTCACCTCAATTAAAGCCTCTCTCACGGCAGCTCCCTGGTACCTCATGGGCTCGACGCTCTTGACCTTGCTCTCCCACCTTGTTTCTGCCCACATCTTTAAGGTGATGCTCACATGGTTCTTCAGTATGGCCCATCTTTGGGTGGAGGCTGAAAATAATGTGTAGAGCTTTTGCAGGACACCAAAGTAACTTATAGCATCAACAGATCCCTTAGCAGCATCACACACAACTAAATTCAATGTATGCGCTCCACATGGCACAAACAGAGCTAAGAGAGCTAAGAGCCTGGCTTGAACGCCCTTATTTTTGCCTTTCATGTTTGCCCCGTTGTCATATGAATGTCCTCTGCAGTCTTCAAAAGGAATTCCCAACTCCTCAAGTCTCGTCAGGATCATGGATTCCAAGTGCTGGCCTGTGGACTCCTCTGCCTCCAAAAATCCCATAAAATGTTCCCTGATATGGGGCTTCTCCATCAGTGACACCACTCTAATGACCACTGACAGCTGTTCTGTGTGACTTATATCTGGGGTGCAGTCCAGAATTACAGAAAAAAACTTTGCCTGCTTGATGTCATCCACTAAAGAAGATATGATTTTGCTGCTCAACAAATCAATCAGCTCATTCTGCACATGATGGCCTAGGTAGCTGTTTTGACTTGCTGTTCCTTTTTCGACACGGTTAAGGTGATCTTTCATAATGGGATCAAACCTAGCCATAAGTTCGACCTCTTTGAGAAAATTCCCATTTGATGGTGTGAACAGTGTTTCTGTGTGTCCCCTTAGAGCCAAATTTCGAAGTGCCAGTGACTGCATGATAGCAGTGAGACGTGTCAGCACTGCTCTCCATCTTACCCTCTCAGCCTCCAGAAGTGCCATCTCCAGCTTATCAATAGTTTCCCCACTTTTTAACCTCACTGACAGTTCTTTCCATGCTTTCATGCAATTGAGGTGTTCTGGACTGTTTTCGTTCCAATTTGCCATTCCTGCACTTGTTAAATTAATGTTCCTCTTGGAATACAATTTGCAGCAGAAGCAAAAGAGGCTGTTGTTCTTCACTGAATAAATCAGCCAACTTCTTGCCATCTTTTCACCACTACTAATGTCTTCCTAAAATATTGGTGGTGGCAACTTCTCCCATCACTCTCATTCCTACGGAAAACAAAGCCAGGTGGCACCTTACATGGTCCTCTGCGAACCAGCTCAGTCCGAATCCTGTCAGTCAGATGTGAGGGCCAGTTAGCAGGGTCGGTTGACAGAGGCTCATCCTCAGCAGTGGGGCTCAGTGGGGGTTCAGCTCCAGGCATTTCTATCAGACAGCATTTTGGCACATTACTCAAAGCACATAGCAGTGGAACATAACACATAGGCCTACTCAGAAATGATCAGAAATATTAAAATTACATTAAATTGCAGTTGTTCAGTTGTCTTGTAGCCTAGGCATACCCCCTCCACTCACACACACATACACACACAAAATTCACCTGAAGGCTCATGCTGGAGAGAAGTAGAGGCAAAGCTGACTTCATCCTCAATATCAGATATTTGTGGAGAAATTTGTGAAGACATATGTATAGCTGAGGACAAAGATGGCAGCTCATCCTGAAGAGTAGAGACCATTCCAGAAGAGGCCTGTGTAGCGGGGGAGGTGGGTGGCTCATCCTGACCAGTGGCAGAGGATGCTCCAAAATATTTTAGAAGTGCCCCTGAATTGCAATTGAAATTGAAATTAAAAGATCATATGATGATGTTTTATAACAGCTAAAACAGCCAGTCAAACTGACCCCAAACATAATAAGAGAGACATAAACATGACAACTTCTTGACATTACCAAGACAACATAAATTGTCATAAATATGTCAAAAACATGCAGATGAATTATCAAACTTAAGAAACCACTTAGCTTTATGGGTTAACTTTACATTAAACTGTCATGTGGTTGGTTTTGACATTGGCTGTTGTGAGGCCATTATAACTGTGTCATGAATAACTACAGTGGTACACATTGAATTTGTCATTAAAATGTCATTGTACCACTTGAGGTCAAGAAAATTATACATGTATACATGTAAGACACTGTTATAAAACAACTTGACAGAGTATTAACACTTAATGACATTTTACTGACATTCAATTTGTACTACTGGGAAAAAAAGTGGTCAGAAAAATATTCATGACACAGTTATAATGGCTTCATGACAGCCAATGTCAAAACCAACATGGCAGTTTAATGTAATGTTAACTCATAAAGCTAAGTAGTTTCTTAAGTTTAATAATTAATCTGCTATGTCATGTTTTTTATGACATATTTATGTCATCATAGGTTATGATGTCTTGGTAATGTCAAGTTGTCAACAAAGGCATCTCAAACAAATAATGTCATATTTGCATTAAAAATGTCATAATTGAGCGAGTGACACTTAATGACATATGCCATCAATATGAAGGAGGTTTTTATGCATGTTTATGACAATGTCATGTAGCAAATAAGTAGTAAATAAATAGCAAACGTCATCTCTTTGAAACTACCTACAGATTAAAAAAATGGAAATAAATAATAACTGAACTTGTAACAGTTTGGTTGCAAAGCACAATATTATGGTGAAATTAGATCTCGTGTTTGTTGACTTAAAACCGAATTATTGTTGTATAAGCATAGCAAGCATCATAGCAAATAGGCTAACAAACGTAAGAGTTACCAACAATTAACATTAGCCCTTCATTCACTGCGGTCAAGTGGGCCGCGCGTTGAAAATACACGGTCAAGCCAGCCGCACATCTTTTTTTAGTATGCGCGTCTAATCGTGTCCTTACGGTATGGGTGCTGAAAGAGGTCAAACTTGATTTTTTGACTCTATTCTCTGCTATTTTCCATCTTATTAGGACACAAATAATTTTTTTTTTTTTTTACTATTTTAATGTTTGTATGCCTAAATATGATTAACATTAATTATTACATAATTTATTCATGTTCATATTCATTTTAATTATCATACATCCTTAATATTTTTACATTTTTATTTTTAATGTTTATATATATATATATATATATATATATATATATATATATATATATATATATATATATATATATATATATATATATAGTATACATTAATTATTCTAATATATTTATTAATGCTAATGAAATCTGTAATATTGATGTTAATTATCATACATTTATTTTACATTTGTATTGTTGATTTTAATGTTTGTGTATATATAAAGTATACATTTAATTATTATACATCATGTATAAATGTTTATTTATTTATTTAATTTTTTCATGTTAATGTAAATGATTAATATGATACAACAGGCTTTTGAAACACAAATGATATTTAAAACACAAGCACACACACACACACACACACACACACACACACACACACACAATTTATATATACAAGAATGTTATATTACTGTATAGTTTTGGAGGAAAGGCAAACTCACCTCACACATCAAAGTGCATTCTATCACTTACACCATGTCCCATGTTCAAGCACTCATAAAAAGTGTTCCTTCAAAGGTTTGCTCATTCTTTCAATATATTCCTGTTCAGAGTGACTCTGACTATTACTGTAATTATTTTCAAGTCATTTTACTGTATAGTTTTGGAGGAAAGTAAAGGCAAACTCACCCCAATCATCAAATTGCATTCTTGCACTTGACACCATGTCCCATTTTCAAACACTCATAAAAAGTGTTCCTTCATAGGTTTGCTCATTCTTTCAATATATCCATGTTCAGAGTGACTCCTAATATTACTGTAATTACTTTCAAGTCATTTTACTGTATAGTTTTGGAGGAAAGTAAAGGCAAACTCACCCCAATCATCAAAGTGCATTCTTGCACTTACACCATGTCCCATGTTCAAACACTCATAAAAAGTGTTCCTTCATAGGTTTGCTCATTCTTTCAATATATTCATGTTCAGAGTGACTCCTAATATTACTGTAATTACTTTCAAGTCATTTTACAGTATAGTTTTGGAGGAAAGTAAAGGCAAACTCACCCCAATCATCAAAGTGCATTCTTGCACTTACACCATGTCCCATGTTCAAACACTCATAAAAAGTGTTCCTTCATAGGTTTGCTCATTCTTTCAATATATTCCTGTTCAGAGTGACTCCTAATATTAATGTAATTATTTTCAAGTCATTTTACTGTATAGTTTTGGAGGAAAGTAAAGGCAAACTCACCCCAATCATCAAAGTGCATTCTAGCACTTGACACCATGTCCCATGTTCAAACACTCATAAAAAGTGTTCCTTCATAGGTTTGCTCATTCTTTCAATATATTGCTGTTCAGAGTGACTCTGACTATTACCGTAATTATTTTCAAGTCATTTTACTGTAAAGTTTTGGAGGAAAGTAAAGGCAAACTCACCCCAATCATCAAAGTGCATTCTTGCACTTGACACCATGTCCCATTTTCAAACACATAAAAAGTGTTCCTTCATAGGTTTGCTCATTCTTTCAATATATCCATGTTCAGAGTGACTCCTAATATTACTGTAATTACTTTCAAGTCATTTTACTGTATAGTTTTGGAGGAAAGTAAAGGCAAACTCACCCCAATCATCAAAGTGCATTCTTGCACTTACACCATGTCCCATGTTCAAACACTCATAAAAAGTGTTCCTTCATAGGTTTGCTCATTCTTTCAATATATTCCTGTTCAGAGTGACTCCTAATATTACTGTAATTACTTTCAAGTCATTTTACTGTATAGTTTTGGAGGAAAGTAAAGGCAAACTCACCCCAATCATCAAAGTGCATTGTAGCACTTGACACCATGACCCATGTTCAAACACTCATAAAAAGTGTTCCTTCATAGGTTTGCTCATTCTTTCAATATATTCCTGTTCAGAGTGACTCTGACTATTACTGTAATTATTTTCAAGTCATTTTACTGTATAGTTTTGGAGGAAAGTAAAGGCAAACTCACCCCAATCATCAAAGTGCATTCTTGCACTTGACACCATGACCCATTTTCAAACACTCATAAAAAGTGTTCCTTCATAGGTTTGCTCATTCTTTCAATATATTCCTGTTCAGAGTGACTCTTAATATTACTGTAATTATTGTCAAGTCATTTTACTGTGTAGTTTTGGAGGAAAGTAAAGGCACAATCAACCCAAAAAGTGCATTCTTACAGCGTATTTATTGATGAAATATAAAATAATTTTCAGAATTACGTTTATACAATAACGTTTATACAAAAAAAAATCTTGATCTCCGTTTTGTAATAAAAAAAATAAATAAGGATCTGGATTTCACTCCTTAACTTTTATTTAGGTAGTAAAAACAAACTAGAATGTACGTTTCCTTAAGAAAATGTGAGTGGTGCTTGCCGTGGCAAAACTCGTCAAATAGCATTTTGTAACTGCTGAGATATGTGTTTTTTTACTCGGTTGATAGGGTACCCCCATCTGGTTGCTAGGCAGTTACCATAGTGATATTTATCAAGTGTTCTTGCTATCCTGAGTAAAATCAGTCAACCCGGAAGTCTGTACGATGTTCTGATCCAGAGATATGTGATTTGTTTCTTGGTTGCTAGGGTAACCCCTCCTTGTTGCTAGGCAGTTACCATAGTGATTCTAATCAAGTATCTTTGCCATACTGATTGAAATAAACCAACCCAGAAGTCTGTACGTTTTTGTAATGCAGAGATATGTGATTTGTTAGTTGGTTGCTAGGGTAACCCCATCTGGTTGCTAGGTAGTTACCATAGTGATACTTATCAAGTCTCCTTGCCATCCTGATTGAAATAAATCAACCCAGAAGTCTGTACTATTTTCTGGTGCAGAGACATGTGATTTGTTACTCGGTTGCTAGGGTAACCCCATCTGGTTGCTAGGCAGTTACCATAGTGATACTAATCAAGTCTCCTTGCCATCCTGATTGAAATAAATCAACCCAGAAGTCTGTACTATTTTCTGGTGCAGAGACATGTGATTTGTTACTCGGTTGCTAGGGTAACCCCATCTGGTTGCTAGGCAGTTACCATAGTGATACTAATCAAGTCTCCTTGCCATCCTGATTGAAATAAGTCAACCCAGAAGTCTCTACGTTTTTCTGATGCAGAGATATGTGATTTGTTACTCGGTTGCTAGGGTAACCCCATCTGGTTGCTAGGCAGTTACCATAGTGATACTAATGAAGTCTCCTTGCCATCCTGATTGAAATAAGTCAACCCGGAAGTCTCTTCTTTTTTCTGATGCAGAGATATGTGATTTGTTACTCTGTTGCTAGGGTAACCCCATGTGGTTGCTAGGCAGTTACCATAGTGATACTTATCAAGTCTCCTTGCCATCCTGATTGAAATAAATCAACCCAGTAGTCTCTCTGATTTTCTGGTGCAGAGATATGTGTTTTGTTACTCGGTTGGTAGGGTACTCTGTTTAGTTGCTAGGGAGTGGCTTGGCAGCTGCCAATCATGAAACTCCAAAGGCTGCTTGTCAGTATGAATGATATAAACCAACTCCCATGCCTCTGTTACATTCAGAATGGATGATATCCCTCTATGGATTTTGGTTGCTAAGGTGCTCGACAATGGTTGCTAGGGAGGGGCTAGGAAGTGTTGAGGTGATTCATGATTGGTTGTTTGTTGTCCCGAGTCAAACGAGACCACCCTTGTGTTTCTATGACACTTCTATCCGGAGATATCCCTTTGATGTCTTTCATTAGAAGTCTATAGGACTTGTTGCTAAGGTGCTTTAAATTGTTGCTAGGGCGTGACTTGATAGCTTCACAATGATCCCGAGAGACTGATTGGTCGTCTGAGTGAAATGAGCCCGCCCCCTTGTCTCTATGACACTGTGATCCAGAGCTATGTTCAATACAATATCCCTATGCAATGTCATTTCATGGGCCGTCCTACACCATTGTAAGTCAATGGGGCAACTTTGGGCAGCTCCTGCCCCCAGGGTGCAACTTTTACCCCATATTGAGGTATGCTCTTACAGAGCCTGCCAGCCTCTTCAAATGTGGCAAATCACACATTTCTGCGAAATTCTCGCTCGGAGCTGTGACTCGTCAAAGTTTGTCGCAATGTTAAGTCTATGGGATTTTTTCGGCCGCTTTTTTGCCCCTGGGGCAAATACCGTACCCCCGATCGCTTATAAAAGTCATTCCACACCGCTCCTCAATAGGCCGCATAATTTGACGCCTCACTCAGGGGTGTGTGACAAAAGCTGCGGGACAAGTTACGCGCCGAACTTTTGTGTGGAAGAATAATTATTATTATTATAATAATAATAATAAGTATGGCGAATAACAATAGTGATGCCTTGCCTTTGGCAAGCACCACTAATAAGTATGGCGAATAACAATAGTGATGCCTTGCCTTTGGCAAGCACCACTAAAAATAAGTATGTGAGATTACAATAGTGATGCTTTGCAAGCACCACTAATAATAAGAAGAAAAATAAGTATGTGAGATTACAATAGTGATGCTTTGCAAGCACCACTAATAATAAGTATGGCGAATAACAATAGTGATGCCTTGCCTTTGGCAAGCACCACTAATAATAATAATAAGTTTAAATAGGATTTCAGTAAGTTGGCTTTCACAAGCCAGCTTAATAAGTTTAAGTACAATATCAGTAAGTTGGCTCTCACAAGCCAACTTAATAAGTATGTGAGATTACAATAGTGATGCTTTACAAGCACCACTAATAAGTTTAAATAGGATTTCAGTAAGTTGGCTCTCACAAGCCAACTTAATAATAATAAGTTTAAGTAGGATTTCAGTAAGTTGGCTCTCACAAGCCAACTTAATAATAATAATAATAATAATAATAATAAGTTTAAATAGAATTTCAGTAAGTTGGCTTTCACAAGCCAGCTTAATAATAGTTTAAAGGTTAGCTAATATCAGTAAGTTGGCTCTCACAAGCCAACTTAATAAGTATGTGAGATTACAATAGTGATGCTTTACAAGCACCACTAATAAGTTTAAATAGGATTTCAGTAAGTTGGCTCTCACAAGCCAACTTAATAATAATAAGTTTAAGTAGGATTTCAGTAAGTTGGCTTTCACAAGCCAACTTAATAATAATTTTAAATAGGATTTCAGTAAGTTGGCTCTCACAAGCCAACTTAATAATAATAATAATAAGTTTAAATAGGATTTCAGTAAGTTGGCTTTCACAAGCCAACTTAATAATAATTTTAAATAGGATTTCAGTAAGTTGGCTCTCACAAGCCAACTTAATAATAAGTATGTGAGATTACAATAGTGATGCTTTGCAAGCACCACTAATAAAAATAAAAATAATAAGTATGTGAGATTACAAGTGATGCTTTGCAAGCACCACTAATAAAAATAAAAATAATAAGTATGTGAGATTACAAGTGATGCTTTGCAAGCACCACTAATAATAAATATGGTGAATAACAATAGTGATCACCACTAATAAGTATGGCGAATAACAATAGTGATGCCTTGCAGTTTGCCTTTACTTTTCTCCAAAACTACACAGTAAAATTACCTGAAAATAATTACAGTAATAGTCAGAGTCACTCTGAACATGGATATATTGAAAGAATGAGCAAACCTATGAAGGAACACTTTTTATGAGTGTTTGAAAATGGGACATGGTGTCAAGTGCAAGAATGCACTTTGATGATTGGGGTGAGTTTGCCTTTACTTTCCTCCAAAACTATACAGTAAAATGACTTGAAAATAATTACAGTAATAGTCAGAGTCACTCTGAACAGGAATATATTGAAAGAATGAGCAAACCTTTGAAGGAACACTTTTTATGAGTGCTTGAACATGGGACATGGTGTAAGTGATAGAATGCACTTTGATGTGTGGGGTGAGTTTGCCTTTACTTTTCTCCAAAGCTACACAGTAAAATTACCTGAAAATAATTACAGTAATAGTCAGAGTAACTCTGAACAGGAATATATTGAAAGAATGAGCAAACCTATGAAGGAACACTTTTTATGAGTGTTTGAAAATGGGTCATGGTGTAAGTGCAAGAATGCACTTTGATGATTGGGGTGAGTTTGCCTTTACTTTTCTCCAAAACTACACAGTAAAATTACCTGAAAATAATTACAGTAATAGTCAGAGTCACTCTGAACATGGATATATTGAAAGAATGAGCAAACCTATGAAGGAACACTTTTTATGAGTGTTTGAAAATGGGACATGGTGTCAAGTGCAAGAATGCACTTTGATGATTGGGGTGAGTATGCCTTTACTTTCCTCCAAAACTATACAGTAAAATGACTTGAAAGTAATTACAGTAATATTAGGAGTCACTCTGAACATGAATATATTAAAAGAATGAGCAAACCTATGAAGGAACACTTTTTATGAGTGTTTGAACATGGGACATGGTGTAAGTGCAAGAATGCACTTTGATGATTGGGGTGAGTTTGCCTTTACTTTCCTCCAAAACTATACAGTAAAATGACTTGAAAGTAATTACAGTAATATTAGGAGTCACTCTGAACATGGATATATTGAAAGAATGAGCAAACCTATGAAGGAACACTTTTTATGAGTGTTTGAAAATGGGACATGGTGTCAAGTGCAAGAATGCACTTTGATGATTGGGGTGAGTTTGCCTTTACTTGTCTCCAAAACTACACAGTAAAATTACCTGAAAATAATTACAGTAATAGTCAGAGTCACTCTGAACAGGAATATATTGAAAGAATGAGCAAACCTTTGAAGGAACACTTTTTATGAGTGCTTGAACATGGGACATGGTGTAAGTGATAGAATGCACTTTGATGTGTGAGGTGAGTTTGCCTTTCCTCCAAAACTATACAGTAATATAACATACTTGTATATATAAATTGTGTGTGTGTGTGTGTGTGTGTGTGTGCTTGTGTTTTAAATATCATTTGTGTTTCAAAAGCCTGTTGTATCATATTAATAATTTACATTAACATGAAAAAATTAAATAAATAAATAAACATTTATACATGATGTATAATAATTAAATGTATACTTTATATATACACAAACATTAAAATCAACAATACAAATGTAAAATAAATGTATGATAATTAACATCAATATTACAGATTTCATTAGCATAAATAAATATATTATAATAATTAATGTATACTAATATATATATATATATATATATATATATATATATATATATATATATATATATATATATATATATATATATATATATAAAAATAAAATGTAAAAATATTAAGGATGTATGATAATTAAAATGAATATGAACATGAATAAATTATGTAATAATTAATGTTAATCATATTTAGGCATACAAACATTAAAATAGTAAAAAAAAAAAAAAATTATTTGTGTCCTAATAAGATGGAAAATAGCAGAAAATAGAGTCAAAAAATCAAGTTTGACCTCTTTCAGCACCCATACCGTAAGGACACGATTAGACGCGCATACTAAAAAAAGATCACTTGACCGCAGTCTTCATTCATGACAACATGGATACCGTAATCATATCACAGAGAGAACATAGTTGCATACCTTTATCTTTTGCTCGTTTCTCCTCTTCTACTTTTCTTTTTTTTCTAAATTGTGCACCTGATGGCTTTGACCTTTTCCTATCCATCTCTGTTTATTCGGCACTCGACAATCAACAGATTTCCCATCCCCCGCTCCCCAACACTGTCACTCACGTTACGAGTCACGGCCAGAAGTCAAGACTAAACCAATTCACCTTGGTGAGGTGACCACATAATCGTTTTGTATTACTTATTTTTATTAGCCATTTCACACAGAAAAACAAAAATGTGCAGGAACTATAGGCCTGTATTTATAATATTATGAATAAAATGTGCGTTATTTGGAAGAAAGTCGAGTGTGACTGACTTTAGCCCACTAATTTCATTAGAGTACTGCTCTGTTATACAGTGGACCCCCCTGTCAGTCACCCAGAGGTGAACTATCCCCTGCCTGCTGCGCCCCCCTCCCTTTTCCCCTTCTCACACACGGCACCTTCTCAGCACGCAGGGGCGCCAATTTGCCAATTCCGCTATTGAATTCCACACACAGTGAAATGATAGATAATAGAAAACCTCTATGTAGAAAACCGCTTCGCGGCGCAGAGGATTTTTTTTTTTTTTTTTATTTATTTATTTTTTATTTATTTATTTATTTATTTATTTATTCATTTAACTGCTCGTGCCGCCCCTCATGTGACATGAAAAAATGCCACCCTGGGCGAATGTCCGGTTCGCCCGTGCCTAAAACCGCTACTGCATAAGGGTAGTCCATGCTGTCTGTGTGCCATATTACAAGCCATACAATATCATTTTCAAAATCAAATCAAATCACTTTATTGTCACTCAACTATATACACATGTGAGGAACTGCTTGATATTAAAGCCATTAATCACTGATAATAATTTCTTCTACCAATCAGTCACGAACCACGTGTGAACCAACAGCATTTGACATTATTGATGTACAGTGTTGGGTGTAATCTGATTACAAAGTAATTAGTCACAGTAATCTAATTACTTTAATAATAATTTTTCTGTTTTCCTCTCTTGAAAATCCAGAATAAGACTCAAACACTGTGAGGTCCAGTGTCAGTGAGAGGAGTGTGAATGGAGTGGAGGTAGATCAGACAGCTGCTATAACAAACCTGCTAGCATGAAAAGACTGTAGTAGAAACCAATAAATATTGTTTCAAGCCATCTGAAGTCTTCAGTAGTTCATACAGTGTTTCTGTGTTTTTTTCTTTTGTGCTTAATGTGAGACTTGAGTGTTTAGTTTGAAAGAAACTGTAGTTCTTGCCATTCCAATAGCATACCGTTGACTAGCTAAACTGCTGCTTTTAGGATTTTCATGTTTTTGATGGATTCAGTTTTCCTGTGATGCCGTGCTGCTGCTCTTGGCCAATAGGAGGTTGTTATTGTCAGTCAGGCAGTGTGCTTATCATGTTTTTAGGTGGATCTGTTTGGAGATTATGGCCCTCAGTGTTCACATACCACTGGATATCTTAGGACAAAAACATTAGAGATGGCCCTGAAATAAGCTGGTGTTTTTTATTTGTGCATATTTGCAAACTCATTTTATTTCATTTATTTTTAGTGGTGTTCACTAAGACAAGCATCACTATTATTATTGTGTATGCAACATATAAAAACAGGTAAATAAATAAAAATCCCTCAGACTGAAGGATGAAGCCAAGCAAGGGCTCAATGTTTGGATGATTAGCCTAGTTTATGTTGCCCTGCTGCTTGATGCAGTAACCACACCACTTAAAATCATATTTTTCCTTTGACAGCCATTCAATAATTATATATAAATCACAAATATTTCTTTGTATTGTACTAGATTACCAGTGACATATTTTTTTTAACATTGCTCTTAAAATTGTCAAATGTATATTTTTCAGCTCAGGATATTCACTACAGTGTTTGGTAATGTGTGTGTTCTTGTGCTGCCATCAGCAAATCATTGGCTGTGTCGTATTTGTCTGCCGCATACGTCATCGAGGCTGTCTCGTTTCAGAAAAGCGAGTAGGACACTTCGAATGCAACCTTCTTTGAAGGGAATTCGGAGGATGCATGAGGTGTATCCTTCGTGCACACTCACAACCCACAATTCATTGCTTCAATGGAAATATGTAAATTTGCCCGTAAATATGATATTCAAATGGAAGAAATGTTAAGTCCCAAGTTTAAGTACCTCAGTAGATGGCTGCAGAGTATATAATATGTATTATTATATTCATATATAATTAAAATAATGTATTAGACTAATGTAAATGTAATGTAAAATCTATATAACTGTATAACTCTCCTAAAATTGACCTCATACATTCCCTTCTAAAAGGACTTTGTTCTCTTCTCACTAAAGTTAAAGAGTGGCGTGCTGTCATAGCAACCATGTCCAACCTTGTCCTACGAAGGCTGTCTCGTTTAAACTTAGAGAGACTTGTTTAAAGGAGGACAGTCGGTATACTGCAGCCTTCAAAAGACGCGTACTACCTAGCACACAGCCTTCCAAATTCATGACATTAATTGGGATCGACATCACCCGTGCTTAGTCTTGCCAATCGGTGAGATTTGACAGTTGCAGTTGGTGGAGGAAGAGCCGTCAATTCCCACCGTTTGCTGAACATTTGTCAGTCATGCTCTGTAAATGTTGGGTTTCCATGTTTTATAGGGACTTTCCATAGACATAATGGTTTTATACTATACAAACTTTATATTCTATCCCCTAAACCTAACCCTACCCCTAAACCTAACCCTCACAGAAAACTTTCTGCATTTTTACATTTTCAAAAAACATAATTTAGTATGATTTATTAGCTGTTTTCCTCATGGGGACCGAAAACATTTCCCCACAAAGTCAAAAGTTTTGGGTTTTACTATCTTTATGGGGACATTTGGTCCCCACAAAGTGATAAATACACGCTCACACACACACACACACACACACACACACCACAACAACAACAACCGCCATTTGCCACTAAGTGGCGGTGACGTCACCACAACGCTTGTGCCAAGCTATATGCACCTTAAGGCCTTCTGAAGTGTTTAAAGCCCGCTAACAGGAAGTCACGGGGCAGACCCAGATGGGATGACTGTGAGTGCTCAGCTCGTTGTTGTGAGCGTCGCACTTCCGCCCTCCATTGTTGTTGGAGAGGACAACCTCCAACTTCCCAGTAGCATCCTTCACAAGCCTCCTCCACAGAGGCTGATCTTGACACCACTAGTACCAGTAAGTGGTAAGTCTTCCACCTGTACCACATCACTCCATCTCCTCTCCAGCCTGTGCTGCACCCATTTAGCCCCCTCAATCTAGCCGAACAAAAGCTGTTAGGCATGTGGTGGCTGGGAATTTGGGCTACATTGCCCAGCCAACACATCCTTGCCTGCCGGAGGAGCTCACCGATGGGACTTTGTCCAGATCTTTCAAGGATTTGTGAGCTCCTCACACAATCCAGCCTGGTTAAACCCAGGATGGATCGTAGGCATGCCAGCCTAAATGTTTCTAACCGGCGAAGATGTTCCATTAATGGGGTCCACGTTTCACAAGCATAGAGAAGGGAGGGAATGACCGTGGCCAAGAAGACCTGAAGCTTCGTGCAGAGCGACAGACCTGCTTCCACACAGCATTACGCAACCGATAAAAAGATTCAGAGTGAGATCTCTGCTGCTAAACTGGAGCCGGTCATGATCACACTGCACAGATGTGGGAAACTATCCAGTCTCTCCACAACTGCTCTATCACCAATTGGAAGCTGGGGGGTGGAGTGTCCGATGGCACAAAGTATCCAGGCAGATGCTTAGTTTTGGTGGGGCTGATGGTAAGGCCCCACCTCTTAGTGGCAAGTTCCAGGTTCAGCAGCAGCACCCCCAACTCCTCTGAGTGAGCAGCAATTACCAGATCATTGGCATACATAACATGGTTGAGCAATAGAGAGTCATCCTTTGACCGCACCTGGGCATTGATCAGCCTCCCATTGTATCTGTAACAGATGGAAATTCCTCCGGTACAGCTATTGAAGACTTCACGAACTACGTGGTCAAAATAGATGTTAAATAATGTGGGAGCAAGAGGACATTCCTGTCGCACCCCAAGGTGTACAGGGAATGACTCTGAATCCCATCCACATAGTTTTATCATGAGGGTCCTTAATGATCGTGAGCAGCGGGTGTGGGACTCCGAAAGCACGAAGAACTACCCAGAGCCCATGCCTACTGATGGTATCATCGGCCTTGACCAGGTCAATAAAGCAGAGATGTAGGTCTTTTTGGAATTACCTACACCTCTGCTGTAGCAGACGGACAGAAAATATGGCATCCGTGCAGGTCCGCCCTTTCCTGAAACCGCATTGGGGCTCTGCAAGCCTCTCCTCAGCGTGCCTAGCGAGACGATATTGAATAATCCTTGCCTGGACCTTTCCCGGCACACCAAGGAGTGAGATGCCCTATAGTGTACACACACCGCACACACACACACACACACACACACGCACACACACATTCACACACACACTCACTCACACACACACACACACACGTGCACGCATACACACAAAACACCTGAGTTAAGGTTATATTCACTAGTTCAAAAACTTATTTATAGATAAGAAATGAATGTGTAAAGTTTTGAACAGAAGAATGTACAACTGTAAGATTCAAAATCTTTTCCAAACATTCTTTGTATTTATGAGTACAGGGAGGTTTTGGTCATAATATTATTATTATTTCAGTCGAACAGTTTCAAAGATTATGATCAGAGATCACAAGTCAAAATTCAGTAGCCTGAAAACAGACAGATTGACATTTTACAGAATAGCTGCCAAATGTCTCTTTAAATACAGACTCACAGATTACTGTAGCAAAGTGACCAAGTTCAGTCTCAAAATGTACATTGTGAGCATCACATGTCTGATATTCTCATTTCCCAGTATTTTAATGTGGTAATGCATAATGAAAGTGGTTTCATCAACACCTGAAAGACACATGAGAGACCTCCTGGATCCTATAAAAGTATACTGTTGAGAGTAAATTAAATGAATTTAGGTTATTTATAACATACCTTTGTCGAGTAAACCAAGGAGAAAGTGAAGCCTGTATAAAAAGCAGCATTTAAAGAGAAACAGTTTGTGTGATTGTATAATTTCACTTATCAATATCTGTTTTGTAATGTGTGTCTGTCTGTACTGAGGTGAATAGATCTTTCTGGTTGTTACAGTGAGCTATCAGTGTCACTTACTGCTGTCTGTACATAGAGTCAATAAATAACAACAGAATGAGGTGATGTGTGTGTGTGTGTGTGTGTGTGTGTGTGTGTGTGTGTGTGTGTGTGTGTGTGTGTTTACTTTGAGTTTCCTGTGGTGCTGAGTTTGGACACATATTGTGTTGTTGAGCTGTAGGATGCTCAGAGAGCTGTAAAATGAACTGCTCTCTAGATGTTTGTGTGTACGTGTAAGTAGTGTAACTAAAAGCTCTGTAGAGAATCGTGGAAATTTAATTTCCCTACAGTGGGTCGATCAGACGCTGGACCACTGCCATCCTGACATCAACAGAGAAAGAGAGAGAGAGAGAGAGACCTCACCCTAATGAATGGACTGTCAACAGAGGAATACTGATAGGAAGGAAGGAAAGAATTAAAAAAAGAAAAAAGATAGAACGCATAAGCAACAGGAAGGAAGGGAAAAGAAAGCAACAAAAAGGAAGGAAGGAAGGAACGAAAGAATGAAAAAAGGAAAAAGAAAGCAATAGCAACAGGAAGGAAGGGAAAAGGAAAAAGAAAGCAACAGGAAGGAAGGAAAAAAGGAACAAAGATAGAAGGAAGAAAGGTATTTAGTGATAAATACTGTGATACAAGTATAAAGGAGTTTGAGCCTTTTTTATATACATATAATAAATAACTTAAAAAAACATGAATATTATCTATGTTAAATTATATTGAAAGACATTCCCTCAGTCAGCTTCCATTGAAAACATGACTTACACTAAGGTGGGAAAGCAGTTAGTGGAGCTCAGGTCAAGTGCACTAGTGAAGTAAGACCAGTAATTGATTCTTCTATCATGAAGACGATGTGAAGTGCCATAGTCAGCTCTCGCTCTCTCTCTCTCTCTCTCTCTCTCTCTCTCTCTCTATTCTTTATGCTACCTTGACATGAGTAATGCTTCAGTCAAATAATGACAGAAAAGAAATTTAGGAAAGGTGCCAAGAATCCCATCCATTCAGTAAGTATAACACATAATGTACAGATTGCTGATGTAAGGGCTTTTAAAATATAAAAAAGAGTGTATTAGCTCGCCCCTTTCTTCTCAAACAAATGTAAGCTCATTTGGGTTTAGATTCAAATTTCTCTTTATGGGACACATGATAAACCATTTTTAAAGGTAACATTTTTTTTATTTCTGATAGACCTTGCACACACGCTCTCTCCAAATCCCTCCCCCCCTAAAGACATGTCAGGAAACCTGAACCTGTTAACCTCTGCTGGTGTATGACATAACTATAGCATCTGGACCCCAAAAAAGCGTATTTCTCTTTGACAGCCATACATAAGTAGTTTTAAAATTGTCCAAGCAACATACAGTATAAATTAGAAAATACTTCGGGTCTTAAGTGACCCGGCACTTATATCTATCATAAATGGATCTACACAATAGTGATACTGAACCATTTTCAAAGCATTTTCAAGACAATTAGAAAATAATAGAGTAGTTAATATTCTGTTATGCTTTGATGTTTTATTTTTCATATATCAAAATGTTTTATGAGAATTAACTGGCAACCCATAACACATAATCTACACAAGTAGATTCACAAGTATTTTCTCAGGCACTTTTTGAGTCTAAATACATAATTTCAGACTCTCACCCAAATGACAACAGCCATATCGTACTGTTCATGTGTTAGACTTGCTATATTTTACTTCCACATTACTTCTTCATCAAGTGTAAGTCAAGTCAATCACTGAAACAACAGTGTGCATGCACACACACATATGGAATACTGATAAATACACCACAATTGCGCAGACAATCAACATGATATGAGAGCAATTGAATGAATATAATGCTCAATGTAATAGTAAACTTTTAAAAATATCAAATAATTATACAAATATGATTGGTGGAAGCACAAATATATATTGTGACACTATTACATATTTCGGGTCACTACTGACCCTATACACGTTTGGTAATTAAGCAACTGAATATATATAAATATATATATCTCGTTCTCCTTCTGATGGAGGGAACGAGAAGTTGTGTCGATTGTAGTGACACAAGCAGCTTCTTTCAGGAGCCTCGGATACCTCCGAATATTAAAAAGGCCAATGCCAAATTGGCAAACAGAATTTGCATGTCTCGCCCCCGGACATACGGGTATAAAAGGCAGGGATCGTGCATCTGTTCAGTCAGGTTCTGCACTGAGGAGCCGAGAATAAGTTTCGGCCATCAAAGTGGCTTGATATAGTGTTGTGGCAAAGGGGACACAACGTCTCATTCCCCCCTTCAGGGAACGGGGGTTACACTAGTAACCTACACATTCCCCTTCTGTCACTCACTCGACGTTGTGTCAATTGTAGTGACACAAGGGGTCCCTATTCAATAGCGCCACCTACACTGAGTGTTCCGTGCCAAGAAGCATGAGCACCAGACCGTACGTAAACCTCCCCGACGCCCCACTAAGACATCATATTTCTTTTATTAGGTTCCTGGTTCCCGGCATCCAACCAAGGATTCTCTTGGGGAATCCTTGGTAGAGATCCCATGAGGGGAACAGGCATGGACTGGGAGGGTTCAACCTCCGGGCACCTCTTAGAAATCTGATAATCAGGTCGTGCTTTCCTAGGGACTTACCGTCCACCGCATCATGGTGGGCCGCTATAGCGGCAACATATACCTTTATGGTGGAGAGGGACAGCTGCCCCTCCAACTTTCCCTATAGGAATGAGTGCACTGACCCGACTGTGCACCTCTGCGGGTCTTCGTATCGGGAAGAACACCAATTTGCGAACAGGTGGCACTTTAGGGCATAAAGCTGCCTGGTGGAGGGAGTGCTGGCTTGGTCGATGGTGTCTACGACAGCTGGTGGTAGACCACTCAGATCTTCCGCATCCCATCCAGGGGCCAGACGTGGAGGTTCCAGAGGTCTGGGCGTGGATGCCAGCGGGTGCTCCATCCCTGAGAAAGAAGGTCTTTCCTCAGGGGGATCTCCCAGGAAGGTGCTGTTGCGAGGAGCGTGAGATCCGAGAACCAAGTCCGGGTGGGCCAGTGAGCGGTGAGGGGCAACAAGAGTAACTTGTTTACCGTCCTCCCTAACCTTGCACAGCACCTGTGCAAGTAGGCTCACTGAGGGAAATGCGTACTTGCACAGCCCCAGGGGCCAGCTGTCTGCCAACGCATCTGTGCTGACGGGACTTGCCTCTGACATGAGGGAGTACCAGAGCGGGTAATGGGAGTTCTCCTGGGAAGCAAACAGGTCTAAATGTGCTTTGTCATAACGGTTCCAGATCAGCTGAACCACCTGGGGGTGTCTCCTCCACTCTCCGTTGAGCAGAGCCTGTTGCGACAGCATTTCCACTGTCGTGTTGAAGCTGCCTGGGATATGAGTTGCGTGCAGCGACCTCAGACGGTGCTGACTCCAAAGGAGGAGATGGCGGACAAGTTGTGACATATGACGAGAGCGCAAGCCTTGGCGATTTATGTATGCTACCGTCGCGTTACAACTTCTGTCTGAAGTCTCAGAAAAGTTTATGTTGATGAAGTTTGCATGACACTGATCTGAGAAAAAAGCTCTGAGAAGAGTGCACGCAGAGTGTTGAAGGCAGAGAAATAAAGGGCCTTACTTGACTGCATCATTGCTCTCCATCTCCTCCCTTCCAACTCTGAACTTGGAGTTCTTACACTGGTGCCAAAACCCGTGATCTGGAAGTACACCCCATGGAGTCATCCCAGTTGGCCGTGGTACTCCAGTCCCTCGCAGGCCTACATCAGAGCCACCAACAATCCCTGCTTGAGCTGTGCCAGGACCAGGATCACTTATTCTTTGAGATCATGCAAACTCAAGCAGAGGAATCTATCCACTATCCACCAACGCTTGGTTCAACCAGAGGCATTGGGCACAGCTAAAATGGTGAGGATGAAATGTGTGCATTGGGATATTCACAAATACCCTGTGGTGACCCTGTCGATTAAATTTCGGGGAACAAAACATAGAGTGGAGGCCGTGGTTACTTCCCGCCTCACCTATCCGCTGATTTTGGGGACTAATTGGCCTGAATTTAGAAATGTATTAAAGGGAATATGCGCTGATAGGTCCTGCATAAAAGTGACGAGATGTGAAGTGTGTGATGCTCTGGCAGGGGAGGAGGAGCCGGGGCCGTCTTTGTCGGCTCCACGTCATGATGACATGATGGGGGAGAGACTGAGGTCCCTCCCCTCCTCATAGAATTTCCTGAAAGGGATTTCCCTCTGGAGCAGTCTCAAGACGAAACCCTCAAGCACGCCATTGATGGTCAAAAACTCCACCCAAATGTCACAATTTCATATCCCTATTTAACAATTTTAAACGAGCGGTTGTATAGAGTACATACAAAGGAAGATACAACCCAGCTCTTAATACTGCGGAGCTGCCAGGAAATGGTTTTCCTTTTGGCTCACTATAATCCGATGGCAGGTCACCTGGTGAAAGAATTACACTGAACCACTTAATAGCCCGATTTTATTGGCTGGGCATTGGCAGAGATGTCCGCAGGTGGTGTGCGGCGTGCCGTAAATGTCAACTGGTGAACCCACTGGCCACCGCAAAAGCACCATTGAGCCCACTTCCGCTAATCAAGGTCCCCTTCAGAAGAATAATTGGCTGCCCATCTGAATGCGGTCCTGATATCGCTGAGGCTGGCGGTGTTCACATCAAACCCCAAGTAGTGCGCGATTGGGTGGGTGGAGGTACGGTATCTGGGGTTCCACTTGAGCCAAATTGACAAATCTATGGTGATTGCGACCTGCCCGAGTCCCAAGACCAAAAAGGGTGTGAGACAGCTCCTGGGGCTGGCTATTACAGGAGGTTTGTGCCTAATTATACGGACGTCACAAGCCCGCTAACTGATCTCAGTTAAAGCTGCTCTTTGCAAGGGGGCGCTTTTGCATGCACCTTTTGTATTGCAGACAGATGCTTCAGACAGAGGACTGGGGGCCGTACTCTCGCAGGTGGTGGGGAGGAGGAGTGCCCGGTGCTGTACATTAGCCGTAAGCTCTCCTTAAGGGAGACATAGTACAGCACCATGGAGAAGGAGTGTCTGGAACCCAAATTACCTGCTGGGGTGGGCCTTCACCCTCTGCTTGGAACGGCCACACCACCGCCAGAGAGAGAGAGAGAGTGACACGATTGACCAGTGGCTGGTGTGTATTGTGAAGCTGAAGAGATTATATTGAAGTTTATACATAATGTGAAGCTGAAGTCTCAGAGAAGTTTATGTTGATGAAGTTTGTGTGACACTGATATGATTGAACTGAGAAAAGCTCTGAGAAGAGTGTTGAAAGCAGAGAAATAAAGAGCCTTACTTGACTGCATCGTTGCTCTCCATCTCCTCCCTTCCATTTCCGAACTTGGAGTTCTTACTGTTGTAGGCTCCTTGCCAAATGTTTGCCATGTACCAGTAAATGTCTCATAGTCTCCATTTAAAATGGTCACTCAGCAATTTTGTATCATCTGCATCCTCTTGACTGGTTTGTGTCCATTGATTTGGAAGACGCATCATTTTATGTTCACATAGCCTCTAGCCACAGGCCATTTTTAGATTCGTCTTCGAGGGAACTGCTTAGCTATTCAAACCTATGTGTTGTTGAGGGTTGCCAACTGTCCTGTATGACAACCCATGGGCAACCCATATTGTGGCTGTAATGAAGATGTCCCATATGGGACGCCTTTTGTCACCTATGATGGCAAGGTAAGGCACGTTTATTTATTATTTAAACGTTAAGTAAAATTAATAAAAAGATTATGTAATGTAGTAATGATGCAGTGCAAGCAGTAACTGCAGCACAGTGCTCATTGAATAAATGCACAGTTAAACAGATGTGTTTTCTGGATTTGAATGTGGCTACTGTTGGGGCACATCTAACCTCTTCGGGAAGCTGGTTCCGGCTGCGGGTGGCATAATAGCTAAACGCTGTCTCGCTTTGTTTTGAGTGAACCCTTGGAATATCTAACTGAATTGATCCTAATGATCTGAGAGATCGGTTAGGTTTATATTCAACAAGCATATCTGAAATGTATTTAGGTCCTAGTCTATTGAGTGACTTATAAATAATGAATAGTACTTTAAAATCAATAAATGTAACTGGAAGCCAGTGTAAAGACCTGAGGACTGGAGTAATATGCAGCATTCTGAATGAGCTGCAGGTGTCTAATGGTCTTTTTAGGAAGGCGAGTTAGGAGTCTATTGCAGTAGTCCACCCAACTGGTGATGAATGCATGAACAAGTTTCTCAACGTCTTGACTGGATACAAAACATCTAATTCTGGCTATAATATTTTTAGATGATAATAAGCTGATTTAGTTATTGTTACTTACACCAAAATTACACCAACATTCCTTACATGATTTTTTGGTTTTCAGACCACTTGGAGTCAAGGTATGTATTCACCTTTTGGAATTTTGCCTTTGTTGCCAAATACAATGACCTCTGTCTTGTCATTGTTTAACTGAAGGAAGTTTTAGCACATCTAACAGTTCATTTCATCAATGCACTGGCATAGAGAGACTATAGGGCTGTAGTCATTTGGCGGTAAGGGAAACAGGTAGAACAGGTCGTCTGCATAGTTATGGCATGCAGATTGGTTCTTTTTCATAATTTGGCCAAGCGGGAGCTTATATACGTTGAACAGGAGCGGTGCAAGAATTGAGCCTTGTGGGACTCCGCATGTTATGAATGTCCACTCAGATTCATAGTTGCCTATGTTCACATAGCCACTGGGAGTGGTGGTGGCATAGTGGGCTAAAGCACATAACTGTTAATCAGAAGGTTGCTGGTTTGTTCCCCACAGCCACCACCATTGTGACCTTGAGCTAGGCACTTAACTACAGGTTGCTCCGGGGGGATTGTCCCTGTATTAAGTGCACTGTAAGTCACTTTGAATAAAAGTGTCTGCCAAATACATACATGTAAATGTAAACCCCTACCTTCTAGATATGACCTGAACCAGCTGAGGTGTGATGTTTGAAGAATCAGAAACTAGTGAGTGTGCACAGCTCTTTTTTCAGGAACTTTCTGAATAATACAATACACCACAATGATGCAACCCACCCCTTTCTTAATGACCTACATATCAGCAGAACCTTTCTCTCTCTTTCTGTCTGTCTGACCTATTCTCTCTTTTACATTCTCACTGACCCTCCAGAGCTTCCACTCTGTACCCACTGACCTCAACCCTCTCTCTCTCTCTCTCTCTCTCTGTCTGAAGCAGTCAAGCATTATGTGAGCACCTTTCATTTTCTCACATATCTTTCATTTATCACAGATTTAAATCAAACACAAAGTGATACTTTGACTTTAGCTCAACTGTCTGTTACAGGAACTAATAATCCCATTCATTTTCACCACGGTCTTAGTGATTTTTAATGAAAACCTTTAAAGACAGACCTATTGTGAGCTCGGAGATTGAAGAACTATCTTCCTGAAGTTGGCACCCAATATAATAAAATCAAACAAAACACACAGTTCAACCAAGGTAGCCTAATTCCCGAACAAATGAATTTATTAATTTGTATTACAATTGCGTATTCAGAACATTTCAGTGTGGATTGTATCAGAACCAGTCACAATGTGATTCAAGCTTTGCAAAGGAACTGTTATTTAAAGATTGGACAGTTCAAATTGGACCATTGGACGAAAACCCGTAAGTAACCAGTTCCATTCACAAATCTTTTAAATGTCATGACTGTTGGATAGTTTATGTGCTTGAGTGAACAGCTTAATATATTCAGATGAAATGTGTTGGGTGTATGTTATGAGTTAACACTGAAATGTAATTTTAATGTTGGGTGGAGTTAATTTTCTTCTGATTGTATTTTAAATATGCTTGTATTCGAGGGGCTGCACAATGTTAACCAATTGCAACAGTAGGCGTTTACACTAAAGTCTTAAAGATAGCTTAAAAACGAGCATTTTAGATGATGACCTGCGACAGCATGGAAAATTACTATATATGAATAAATTATGACAAAAACAAAAAACTTTAATAACATTATAAATGGACCTCAGGAATAAAAATACAATTATAAAAAAGAAGAGTATGTCAAGACCCCTTGTAATTAAAGTTCCTGGTCTTTTTGAGAAGGATTCATCAGTCTACAGATTGTGTGAGCTATACTAGATTATACTGTTTGTTTTATTTGCCATGCTAATCTGAAGTCTGACAGTGTTTTTATTTTTACTGTAATGAAGTGGAGCCTGAATGATGAGCAGAAACACCAGCATCTGAATGTCTTGGAGAACATCTCAACACCCTTTGACCAACCTCAGCGTCTTCATCATTGTCACCCTTAATTATCTTCATCACTGCTTTGAGTTCAGTGTGTGAGAACGGAACACATAGACAGGTATGTTGCACCTAAAACAGTTGACCTTAGTCAGGAAAGATGCCATATTTATATGAAAGAAAGTTGAGTGTTAGAAGTACAGTGCGTTCAATATGTTGTTCTGTCATAAGGTCTTATGCCACTTTTTTTTTTTCACCACCCTTTTTCCACAGATTTTTGTTGACTTTGTTTATGTTTTTGGAAAGACATACAGTACTGTGCAAAAGTCTTAGTGACAAAAAGTGATTATACTGTCAATGGACAATGGTAATTATACAAAAACGCAATATTAAATGCAATATTATGTTAACAGGCTGCAGGATGCAAACACATTCAGACAGCAAAACAGCAATGTCACAAAAAAGGACATATCCCTCTGGTGCAGAGAAAAGGAAAAAGAAGAAAACAGGAAGAGAAAAAAACAGCATGATAAAGGTATGTTAAGTAGCTAGGCTAAGTTACGAGCTAACATTAGCTGGCTAGTTTGTTAACATAGCCTATGTAGCATATCTTCTTTTTTAGGAAAGTTTGATTAAACATCCGTAAATAGCCTTGACATCTTAATATATTATTACATTTACATTTATGCATTTGGCAGACGCTTTTATCCAAAGCGACTTACAGTGCACTTATTCCAGGGACAATCCCCCTGGAGCAACCTGGAGTTAAGTGCTTTGCTCAAGGACACAATGGGGGTGGCTGTGGGGATCGAACCAGCGACCTTCTGATTACCAGTTATGTGCATTAGACCACTACACCACCACCACTCCTTATTATTAGTACAACATATTACTTTGCTAGTTTTAGATTAAAGTTTTTGTCTTCTGTGTAAAAATAACTTTCCTGGGTATATATTTTTGTAATAAAATAAGCTTCTGTTCCATAAACTTGATACTGATAACAACTTAACATTATTTATATTAGTCCACCATTTTGGGGTCTTTGCTATTATATTCCAATATCATTATGCCTCAGTTAGCTAGTTATAGATTAAGAGTTGTTGTTTTAGGTGTAAATTTGTAATTTGTTGAGAAAATAACATTATGTTCTGTCAAATATGTACTCTTATGAAACTTCCTTAGGAGCACAGTTGAAATATTTTGAAGGGTGGTTGTGCCCCACCTGCCCCAAGTTCCAGTGCTACAGCTGATGATGATTTTTCAACAATCCCAGATCATTATTAAACCATATTAAGACCATGCCTTTGTTTTTGACTGATAGTTGCATAACCTTCTAATATGACATCTAACGTGGCTAGCTTTTATTATTATTATTTTCATCTTTCATCAGGTCCATCCTCTGCAGACGAGGAGCACTTCCCAGCACGTGCATCCACTGATCCTACTGTTCCTTCCATGTCTGTTTCAACCTCAGCGGATGTGGCAAGTTAAAAGCACAGCATCCTTTGTATTTGCTCAGTTACTGTATATATAATATCCTGAGATTAATATTTCTAATTATAATTATTAATGTAATTACCTTATAGGTCCTTCTACATCTGTGGTCATTGGGATCAATGTCACATTCACTCCCTTAGCAACTTCCAGTCTACACCATGGATCAGCAGCTCCTCCAGTTGACCCAGCTTAGTGGTCATCTATCCTGTCTGACTCAGAAAGGACTGATCTCGTAAGCAGAGGGCCACTGCCTATATAGGAAAACTTCACATTCCCTGAAAAACCTGATGGCGGAAGCTTCCACTACACTACACTACACCTACAGAAAATCAATTAAAGGGGAAAAAACGTATGTGGAGCTGCTCACTTATTCAAAAAGAAATTATGCAGTCTATAAGCTTCTGCTGCAAATTGTTCTCTAGGAAGTCCACAAAACTGGTAACAGAGGGACAACAAGATTGTGTAAATATAGGTGTGCTACTGTTACAATTAAAATCATAGAAGGGTAAAATTGGAATGTTGTAAGCAACACAGCTACAACTAATAAAATTGATAAGGGGTGTGTTAGATTTGTGTTAGATTTATAGTGTGCGAATAATCAAATGGAGTGCGTACTCCAGGTAGGGAATGAGGTTTTGCCCCAAGTGAAGGAGTTCAAGTACCTCGGGGTCTTGTTCACGAGTGAGGGGACAATGGAGCAGGAGGTTGGCCGGACAATCGGGCAGCGGGGGCGGTATTGCATTCGCTCTATCGCACTGTTGTCACGAAAAGAGAGCTGAGCCGAAAGGCAAAGCTCTCGATCTACCGGTCAGTTTTTATTCCTACCCTCACCTATGGTCATGAAGGTTGGGTCATGACCGAAAGAACTAGGTCGCGAGTACAAGCGGCCGAAATGGGCTTCCTCAGAAGGGTGGCGGGCTTCTCCCTTAGAGATAGGGTGAGGAGCTCAGTCATCCGCGAGGAGTAGAGCTGCTGTTCCTTTGCGTCGAAAGGAGTCAGTTGAGGTGGTTTGGGCATCTGGTAAGGATGCCCCCTGGCCGCCTCCCTAGGGAGGTGTTTCAGGCACGTCCAGAGGAGGCCTCGGGGAAGACCCAGGACTAGGTGGAGAGATTACATCTCCACACTGGCCTGGGAACGCCTCGGGGTCCCCCAGTCAGAGCTGGTTAATGTGGCTCGGGATAGGGAAGTTTGGGGCCCCCTGCTGGAGCAGCTGCCCCCGCGACCCGACTTCGGATAAGCGGTTGAAGATGGATGGATGGAATAATGAAACATTGACAATATTCAATTATATTGGCGGCACCGAGTGGCCCCCAAATCAAATTCGGCTTAGGGCCCCATAAAGGCTTGGGCCGGCCCGGCCCTGGGTGAAACAGTCATCCAATTCAGTAAATAGAACACGCTGGAACAAATGAGCAAGACCGGCAACAGAGCGTGCTACAGCTACCGACATCAACGCCAAAGAAAGTGTGAAAGCCAGACGTAACGCATCTCAGACAACAACCAACTGGCTTTTTAAATGTGAAGCCTGCCTCACTGATAGGTGATTTAAAGTGTCAATCACCACTTGCTGAATTCTGCTACAAATGGAAAATGTTGTTCCCCGTCTGTCGCTCTCTTCGGCGTCGACGACGGAGCCGATGGTTGTGCATGCTGTTCGCGTGAAATTACACCAGTTCCAGTATTCCTCTGACGCTCTGGATGCTGATGGATTGAGGGCGCATTACAACGCCGATTTCTGCTTCTTGCACGGCAGTGCAAATTGCCCCTGGGCGCTTCGACAGTGCAGAAACCCAGACTCTAAGAGAGTTAAAAGAGTGATTTTCTCTAAAAGAGCAATACACAGCGGCGTTGAACGTCCTTTTCAGGGTCTTTTTAAAGACGTGTTTCCGCCTCTGTGTAGTTTCTGGATGCGGTTGATTTCTCCCCACCTCTGACGGTCATAAAAACTGACTGACGTACCTGGGTTGGGATTACACGCAGGCAGCATTTTTATGAATGGTCTATGTTTTCAGCATTGCCCCCACGCCTCGCCTCTTTCCCACGGGATTGGGGCAGGCGCCGCGGGCGATGGAGGCGATTTGGGGACTGTGTTTGACGGGCTGTGTTTGCTGGGTAAATCACCGCAAACCACCCACCTCCCCGGCACGCTTGCTTGCTCCCATCTGAGCTCAGGATGAGTGCATGTGTTAGTGGTTCGCGGCCGGCCTGCCAGTCCCTTGAGCTTCCGGAATTGGATGACGATAATCACCGCTTCATCGGAGAGCGCTACAGCAGCGTCTGATGTTGATGGCTCGTCTGCGCCGCCACCTTCGGGTCTGCGCGCCCAGTCTGAGCCTGATGCACAGAGGCCCGCTATGCTTTCCCGGGTACCGCGAGCGCAAGGCTGGACCGGAAAATCCCATCCCCTCCCCCTCACGGCTACTTGATTGGTTCCACGGGCACCCCCCGGTTCCTTTCTTCCCGGACGTGCATGATGAGCCATGTGCTCATCTGCTCACGCTACCCTCGATGGCGGAGCGCGGACATGTCGCTTCCGCCCTGCACGCCATGGCCCTCCTGCAAGTCCACCAGGCCAAGGCGCTTAAAGAATTGCACGTGGGTAGCCCTGATCCCAATGTGCTGCAGGAACTGCGCTCAGCGACCGACCTCGCCCTTAGAGCCACGAAGGTCACAGCACAGTCACTCGGGCAGGCGATGGCCACCCTTGTGGTCCAGGAAAGACACCTATGGACGAACCTGGTCGAGATGCGTGGGACCGACAAGGTAGTCGCTTTCTCGATGCCCAGTCTCCCGGTTCGGCCTCTTCGGCGACACCGTCGAGGACTTCACCCAGCAGTTATCCACGGTGAAGTAACAGACGGAGGCGATCTCTCATATCCTGCCTTGGGCCATGCCCCGTCTGCTTGCCGAAGGCGTCCCCCTGCGATGAAACAACAAGCTGCTCCGCCTCAACCTGGGCCCAGCTCTCAGCCCACGCGTCAGCTCTCCACAGGAAGTAGACGCCCCCGTCTTACGGACCCCCTCGAGGACCCAGAAGGCTCCCAGGCACTCCTGAGACGGACGACCCAGAGCCCAAGACGTTAGCTCCGGAGATGGTAAGACCACTCCGTTCCCTGTTGGAGGGCCGGGAGGAGAATCTTTTTTTGAATTTATTTAATTTGCCGCTCCCCTTAACCGGAGCAGGGATACCCAAATTCTCAATATAAGAGTAATTTCCTTTTGTCTCTGGGTCAGCTGGCCCTCAAATGCTGTTCTCACGGCACTCTGCCACCAGATATCAACAGTCCCGGCATGCTGGACGCGGTCCCAGACCCGCCTTCAGCCCCACGACTGTCCCCCGGCCGGCCGGTTCTGACAAGTCCAGAGGACGCCATTCCAAGACCTCCTCCTCAGTCACTAACCCGACCCCTGCCGGGTGTGCGGAACAAGGTAAGTGCTTCAAGTCTTTTCTCAGCACCAGAGCCTCGGGACACGTCCTTGTCTTCCGACGGCATACTACCTGCTCTTCCCCGCTGCGAAGCCCCACCGGGTATGTCAAAAATACTCGTCCCTTTGGTGCCCCTAGCACGGAGATTGGATGTGTGGCTCTCACTTCCCAACCCGTCTCGCTGGCTGGCCCGGACCATCCGACCCTGTTATGCAATTCAGTTTGCCAGGCCCCCGCCCCCCTTCGCGGGAATCCGCTTTACCGCAGTACACGGCCAACATGCCAAACTCCTGCGCGTGGAGATCGCTACTCTTCTACTCAAAGACGCGATAGAGCCTGTCCCTCCAAGCGAAATGGTTTCTACAGCCCTTACTTCATTGTACCCAAGAAAGGCGGCGGCTTACAACTGATCTTGGACCTGCGAATTTTCAATCGAGCGCTGCTCAAACTCCCATTCAAAATGCTCACGCACAAGTGTATCTTGACATGCGTCCAGCACCTAGATTGGTTCGCAGCAGTAGACCCGAAGGACGCGTACTTCCACGTCTCAATTCTGCCACGACACCGACCCTTCCTACGGTTCGCGTTCGACGGCCAGGCGTTCCAGTACAAAGTCCTCCCCTTCGGCATGTCTCTGTCCCCTCGCGTCTTCACGAAAGTCGCAGAGGCAGCTCTTGCCCCGCTCCGAGAAGCCGGCATCCGCATACTCAGTTACTATGCACTCACAGAGACCAGGTGCTCAGGTACCTCAGCCACTTGGGGCTTCAGGTCAACCGAGAAAAGAGCAAGCTCACCCCGGTTCAGAGCATCTCCTTTCTCGGCATGGAGTTAGTCTCAATGTCCGCACGTCTCACCAACGTGCGTGCTCAGTTGGTGCTGAGATGCCTCGCCAAATTCAGGCCGGGCACAACGATCCCTCTAAAACTCTTCCAGAGGCTCCTGGGGCATATAGCATCCTCCGCTGCAACCATGGCGTTGGGGATGATGCATATGAGACCGTTTCAGCACTGGCTTCAGACTCGAGTCCCGAGACGAGCATGGCAACGTGGCACGCACCGTGTGACAATCACCCCCCAAAAGCACTAAAACCCTGGACAGACCTCTGCTTTCTACGGGCAGGTGTGCCCCTGCAGCAGGTGTCCCGACACGTCCTGGTCACTATCGACGCCTCCAGATTGGGTTGGGGCACCGTGTGCAAAGGGCACGCAGCTGCGGGCCTTTGGAGAGGGGCCCCGCTGCGCTGGCATATCAATTGCCTAGAGTTGTTGACTTTTCTTTTCCCTGCGGAAGTTTCTCCCGTTAATTCGAGACAAACATATCAGAAAACGCCACTGCAGTAGCGTAAATAAATCGCCACGGCGGCTTACGCTCCCGCCACGTCACAACTCGCCCGTCGTCTCCTCCTTTGGAGCCAGAGGCGACTCAGGAATGATTCGGCAGAGCCCAGGTAGCCCGAGAGATCTCCCATTGCCCGCTCTGGTACGCCCGAACAGAGGCTCCCCCTTGGGGAAGATACGCTGGCACACAGCTGGCCCGCGGGGCTACTCAAGTATGCATTTACCCCAGTGAGCCTTCTTGCACAGGTGCTGTGCAAGGTCAGGGAGGATGAGGAACAAGTCACACTAGTGGCTCCCTATTGGCCCAACCGGTCCTGGTTCTCGGACCTCGTGCTCCTCGCGACAGCCCCTCCCTGGCAATTTCCCCTGAGGTAGGACCTTCTTTCTCAGGGTCAGGGCACGCTCTGGCATCCGCATCCAGACCTCTGGAAACTTCACGTCTGGTCCCTGGTTAGTTGGTCTAACACCTACCGTCGTAGACACAATCAGCCAAGCCAGAGCCCCTTCTACCAGGCAGCTCTATGCCAAGAAATGGCGCTTGTTCGCAGATTGGTGTTCTTTCCGGGCTGAAGACCCACAGAGGTGTGCAGTTAGGTCAGTGCTCTTATTCCTGCAAGAGAGGCTGGAGGGGAGACTGTCCCCTTCCACCCTAAAGGTGTATGTCACTGCTATCGCGGCTCACCACAACGCAGTAGACGGCAAGTCCCTTGGTGATCACTACTTAATCCTCCCGGCCAAGCCTGTTCCCCTCCTGGAATCTCTCGGTAGACCTTGCGGGCCTCCAGAGACCTTCCTTCGAGCCGCTAGAATCAGTTGGACTCAGGGCCCTCTCCCTTAAGACTGGCCTGCTGATCGCGCTCGCTTCCATCAAGAGTGTCGGGGACCTGCAAGCATTCTCTGTCAGCGACACTTGACTGGAGTTCGGTCCGGCAGATACTCATGTGATCCTAAGACCGCGACTGGGCTACGTGCCCAAGGTTCCTACCATGCCCTTCAGAGACCAGGTAGTGAACCTGCAAGCACTGCCCCGGGAGGAAGCAGACCCAGCCCCTTCGTTGCTGTGTCCGGTACGTGCTTTGCGTACCTATCTGGACCGTACGCAGAGCTTTAGACGTTCTGAGCAGCTCTTTGTATGCTTTGGGGGACAGCGGAACGCTGTCTCCAAACAGAGGCTTTCCCACTGGGTAGTAGACGCCATTTCATTGGCCTATCACACCCAGGCCGTGCCCCCCCACTTGCGGGTCCGAGCCATGAGGATGCCCTTGAGTGTTGCATCCTCATGGGCACTGGCCAGGGGTACCTCCCTAGCAGACATTTGTAGAGCAGCGGGTTGGGCAACACCCAATACCTTTACGAGATATTACAGTCTCAGGGTTGAGTCAGTTTCATCCCGTGTTTTCTCGGGTCCGAGCCAGTAGAACTCGGTAACAAGCTGATGGGCTGGCCGGGTGAATCGCTTGCATATAACACCCTTTCCCTCGGTTGAGGTAAAATTGTGCGTCTTTTTTTCCCAGGAGATTCCACTGGGTCGCTGGTTGACTCCTCCCTAGCCCTCGCGGGTCAGCAGTTCGGCAGAGGAACTCGCCGACCCAAACCACTGCGGGTACCGCAAGCTACCCTGTACTGGTATAGGTGCTCCACAGGTAAGGCCTCCTGTTCGGATTCCCCCTGTGTGTAATGCCACGGTACTGTCCCCTCACGAGCTGACTCCCGTGTCTCCCTTAGGCAGTTACAGCTGCCTCGGTCACCGTGCTGTATGCTTCCCCCTCTACGAGGCTGGATCTACCACCGCACCAACTTTTCCACATAGGTCCTAAGTTAGGCCATCTGATGTATTTGCCACTAAAATTTGCCTCCCCTCCCGGGTAGGTGTGGCCTCCGCAGGGTTTTCTCCGCCCTGAATGAGGGCTAAGACCCCTTCCCTCAATGCGTGTAAGGGCCCCGGCCGTAGTTGCTCTATGCGAGAAACATTGAGAGAAAAGAGGCCCAGCCAGGCTGGCCCGTTCCCAGGTTGGGGGCCATCACCTTGTTCCCCCCTCCAGGGTAACGATAAGGAGTCTGATGGCTTAAATGGGGCATTGGGGAAGGGTACGTGCAGCCTGATACAGTTGGTCGTTCTGCACGTAAGAATACCTGCTCGCTCCTGTATCAGCAGTTCACGTACACGTCTCAGCGCATGGCACTTTTTAAGTGGACCCCTAGTGTCGCTTCTCTGACACAATGTTGAGAGAGCGACAGAAGGGGAACATCTAGGTTACGTATGTAACCTCCGTTCCCTGATGTCCGGGGGCGGGACATGCAAATAGTGGTTGCCAACTCTCATTGGCCTTTTTTCATAGTTCAGAGGTGAATATCGGTGCTCAAGAGAGACCCCTAGTGTCGCTTCTCTGACACAACGTCTCGTTCCCTCCATCAGGGAACGGAGGTTACATACGTAACCTAGACGTTTACAGCCGTTATTTCCTCATTCTGGAGAAGGATGTAAGTCTTCGGCCCATTCTAGTTCTGAGACACTTGAATCGCGCACTTGCGACACGCCCAATCAAAATGTGTCAATAGATCTGAAGGATGCATACTTTATCTACCAATTGCACCACTTTACAGGCGGCTTTTTAGATTTGTGTTCGAGGGAACTGCGTATCAATTTAAAGTCCTTAATTTCAGTCTGTCTCTGGCTCCCCGCACATTCACGAAATGTATCAATGTAGCGCTAGCTCCATTGAAAATTAACGGTGTGTGCGCCTTTTTAATTACTTCAGCGATTGGTTATTACTAGCCAATCAGAGGCACTACAGAGCGAAAACAGAGACTTGCTGCTATGTCATAAGGAAAATCTGGTCTAATGTCAACTGGTCGAAAAGCACAATTTTCCCCAGCCAGTAAATCTCCTTTTTAGGAGTTCATGCATGTGCCCCTCATGAACGAGTGAGGTCCGCGCCTTCCATGGCAGCTCTGCCGTCATTGGTGTATGAATGTGTGTGTGAATGGGACACAGTGTAAAGCGATTTGAATACCACTAAAGTTAAAAAGGTGCTATATAAGTGCAGACCATTTACCATTTTACCAATTTGTTTTATTTATTTTGTCACAACATAATTTCTGTAGTTCCATTTCTGTTATTCACTTTTGGTGACTTTAACATTTTTCTAAAATATGAATATATAAATAAAGAATGAGTAAGTGATCTTAAACATTTGAATGGCAGTGTAAACATAAATTACATTTGAAAAATACAAAAACAAAAGATGAAGGATTGGTAAAAAATAAATAATATTCCAAATGGAGTTTTATAAACAAGGTTCGGGAGGAGGAAGGTAATTTAATCTGACCAATCACAACGCCTAAGTGAGCGTATATAAATAGCCGCTTAACTCTACATGGCATCAAGTGTTCTGTCATTACACCCCC
This sequence comes from Xyrauchen texanus, assembly GCF_025860055.1. Taxonomy (NCBI): domain Eukaryota; kingdom Metazoa; phylum Chordata; class Actinopteri; order Cypriniformes; family Catostomidae; genus Xyrauchen; species Xyrauchen texanus. The sequence continues at coordinate 1,339,306 of NC_068302.1, read as the reverse complement.
CCCCACCTATACTTGAAGATGTCAGAAACTCAAACTGTTTCTGAGACGATGACGAATTCTTCATCGCTCCATACTCCCCACAACAGCTTGTCGAACCCAGGATCATCTCTGCTTCCCCTAGTGCCGTTCCTCAACCTCCAGCAGCGAATCAAAGCCACCAAACCTCACGCTCGGAGAGGCTGCGCCACCGCAGGTTTATCACTTCTCCCCCTCCCTCAAGAGCTTCACATTCCGAGTCGTGTGGTGCCATGCGAGGGGCGGACGTGTGAATAGGATTAAATTGGTCCCGGCTCGGAGATCCGCAGAAGGAGACATCCCCGATCAATTCTGGCCAAATTTCTGAGATCCAATAAAGATCTTGTGTTATGTGAAGTGCAAAGGAAAGCTTTCTTAGAAAAAAAATTTGTCTTGTTCCTAGACTTTGCGAATTCGACAAGAGAGAAACATGATCAATTCAAGGAATGCAAGAAACTCTTACATTAACAGAAGTTTGCTTTTGCACTGATGTTCCCGGGCCAAATTGAGAATAGATACTAAGGATGGATGCAAAATATTTACATTCCCACAACAGGTGATATATTTCATAGAGACAATAGGGTGAGTAAGTAATTTGGTGACTTTCATATGGCCCCCAAGTGAGCTGTCTCGCTGAACATACAGTATAATACTATTTTGTCGCGGAAGGTGGAGTTTTGGCTGTTCATACTTTGCTTTGGGGATAAAGCAGGGAAGCTTCTGGCTTGATATATAAAGAAGAGAGTCTTTTTCTACCATTCCCTCAGTGAAAGCTGCTAGTGGTGAAATTTTTACCTCGGCCATTGATATTAATAATGATTTTAATGAATTCTATCTTGATCTCTATAGTTCCACGTCTTCATCTGAAGATATTAGAAACTTCTCTTGATTCTGAGATAACCTTGGAGGAGCTTGATGAGGTAATTAAGGCCTTAGCTTTAGGAAAGGCTCCAGGGCCAGAAGGCTTTGCTGCTGAATTGTTTACGTCTTATGCAACAGAACTGGCTCCACTTGTGTTAGAAGTTTATACGGAATCGTTGAAGAATGGAAAGCTTCCGCCAACCATGACACATGCCTGGATCAGTCTGATTCTTAAAAAGGACAAAGATCCAAGTGAGTGTAAGAGTTACCGTCCAATTTCCCTCATCCAGTTAGATGTAAAAATATTGTCAAAAATTCTGGCTAACCAATTAAATAAAGTTATGACTTCTCTTATTCATATAGATCAGGTGGGGTTCTTCTGATAATATTAGGCATTTCATCAATATCATGGGGTCAGTGGACTACTAGATTTCTGCCTTGCATTTACAGAATTATTCATTCCTTTTCTAAGTTCTCAGGATACAGTGTCAAATGGTCTAAATCCTAAGCTTTGGCTCTGACTGCATACTGCCCAGTAACGGCTTTCCAGCTGGATGCCTTTCAGTGGCCCACACATGGCATTAAGAATTTGGGCATTTTATTTCCAGCAGATTTGTGTGATTTAATTTGTTAATTTTGACCCCTTAATAAAAAGGTTTTTGAGTGATGTGGGCAGGTGGGCTTCATTATCTATGATTGTGAAGGTTTATGTTATTAAATTGAATTGTATTCCAAAATTCAACTACCTGTTACAATCTCTACCTGTAGATGTCCCCCTCTCTTATTTCAAGCAATTTAATTGCATAGCGAAGTCCTTCATTTGGAATGGTAAGTGTCCCAGATTGCATTCAATAAGATTGACATAGGTGGGCTAGGTCTACCCAAGATTTTGTTTTATTATTATGCACTCTGTCTCAGACATTTGGCTCATTGGTTGCTTCCACCTGAGAAAGCCCCTCCCTGGTTTTGTATTGAACAGGAAGTTCTTGCCCCTATTTTGCCAATACAAAACCTTTCTATTAAACTAATCAGAGAAGTTAAGTTACACACCGTTAACTCGCACTTGGCTTGGTGTCGGGCTCTCCCTCTCGAGGCTCTCCGTTTGCTGCTTTTTATGCCGCTCTCCTCACGCTACTGCAATTAGACAGATGTGTTAGACATAATCTAGCTCAGGTGTAAATGCCCTTACCGCTTTTCTCTCCCAGACGGGCGCTTGACCACGCCCCCGCTGCCACACATGGCTTGTGATTCCCAGGTCTCAATTTTTTAGGTACAGTATTTACAGCTGCACCACCTGCCCTTTACTATATTTGGGAGTACCTCACACCCCCTTAAAGCAGCAGATACTCTGGGAGAGGTGATTACTGCTTTTGGAAAAAGTAATGAGGCATCAATGTATTACTCCCTGTTAATTTAGAATCTGGGGATGGATCTTTAAATTTAATCAAGAGATTATGGGAGAAAGAGGAGGGAGTGTGGGCTAGGATTCTAAAAAAACATCAAGTCTGCATCTAGAGATGAAAGGGTGCACCTAATGCAATTCAAGATATTACATTGATTCTATTGGACCCTCTCTGGATTGTATAGGCTTGGTCTTAAAGACACACCCACCTGCTGGCAATGCCAATTAGAAGATGGAGACACAATCCATGTTTTTTGGGGGTGTGCCAAGATACAAGAATACAAGAAGAGTTGTATGTGTGAAATTTTGAGCACTCACATTTTACTTGGTCCCAGACACTGTATTTTGGGTGATGGGGTGGCCTTACATTTGGGGGATAATCACATAAAAATTGGGTTCTGACCAGTCTCATGATCGGCAGGCAAATCATTTTAAGGGGATGGAAGTCTGATGGAGCGCCCTCATTTTCAGAGTGGTGTGTGGAAATGGAGAGGGTGGCAGCTTTCGAGGAAGTGGTAAGTAGAAGACTGGGGTTTTGGGACTTATTTGTCAAGAAATGGGGCAATAATTTAGCATTTTTGGGGGACTCTCGTGAGGGGATGTGGAGAGGGTGGTGTTGGTGAATGCGGAGGGATATTAGTGAGGTTTGATTGTGAAATGTTTATTCCTTGTATATGTGTTGGGTTTTTCTTTTTGGTGTATATATGAATCAATAAAAAACTGTTGATTAAAAAAAAAGCTTCAAATTCCTCCTCATCGAATGCCTTTTCCATGCCAGATCGCCATTCCTTCCCCAGCATAGCTAAATGGACCTTCCCCCAGGGTTCACGGGCCCACCCGTCAAATTCACCAAGCCTGGAGGGAGACTTAAAGTTGGTCCGGGCGGCTAGCTTCCTGTCAGGTTCTTCCCTCCAGGATTTGAGGCCACCGGGTTCGGGCATAGCAATCATAGCAATTTTCATTCTCCATCTCTACCTATTCTATACTTCCCAGTTTCCTATCCCCCGCATATACCCTAGTGTGAGGCTGCCTTTACTACCAACCCCTGCTCATTCTATACTTTGGCACCTCTGCCCACCCCCCAAACTCATCTCATCGCTCCAATCTCCTTTTGGGGGGTATACAAGATGTATCATAAATTCTTCATCTCATCTCAAATACAAGACACCATAGACAACAGCTCACTGTCCTGTTTGCTGGCATCTTTGGGGGGTATTTGTGCTCAGGTCAAGCCTCGAGCCACAAACATTTACACTATCCTCCAAACAACTGAATTCAATTTTAAAAAGGAAATAAATCTGTTATTTTTTATAAAACTCAACACATGGTGCATATTGCTGCCTGGAGTTAAAGAAATATCCATATATTAAAGAAACATCCATATATTAAAATACTACCAGTGTAATAAAAAGTGGTTTTCAAATGTTTTTATGGAAATGACCCCCAAATATGACAGTCTTCTTGTGAGGGACCCCCTTACTTCATTCCTCAAGTATAAAGACCCATTTATATTGTGTTAGTAAAGTAGTACACATTTTTCTATTTTCAAAACTATGACTGTGAATTGAAAATAAAATAACAGTGATTTTATCTCATTTGAGAATAAACTTAATTTTTTTTAAACAGAAGGTTCTCTGAATTATTCTACTGCATTAGAGGGTATTCTCAGAGAGCTGCTGCTGACCTCTGGTGACACACTGATGTATTTATAAATATATGACAATCATAAAGAGGCTAAATGTTTTTTAATCTGAAGCAATAATAAAAAAACACAATGATATTCTTTACAACATCTTTTATTCTTTGGAGATTTGGAGGTTTACAGAATATTAATTTCTATCAAACTTTATATGGGACTTACTGATGCATAGTTATTCAGTTGTAAAAGGGACATAAATATAAGAAATATAATAACACTTTATAATTTTCCATTATTAACAATTCATGTTTACATGCATACATAATGCTGACCAAAAAAAGTACCAAAAATCAACTCCAGCAATGCAAAAAATGTTTATTTATGTGAGATCATATGATTTTTCACAAGGTAGAAGTGAATTCAAATGCAGACAGACTTGAGAGGAAAACAAAACATTATTTTTATTTATTATATTTATTAATCAGGAGATCAGGTAGTGAAGGAGGTATTGCCCCAAGTGAAGGAGTTCAAGTACCTCGGGGTCTTGTTCACGAGTGAGGGGACAATGGAGTGGGAGGTTGGCCGGAGAATCGGGGCAGCTGGGGCGGTATTGCACTCGCTCTATCGCACATTTGTCACGAAAAGAGAGCTGAGCCGGAAGGCAAAGCTCTCGATCTACTGGTCAGTTTTTGTTCCTACCCTCACCTATGGTCATGAAGGCTGGGTCATGACCGAAAGAACTAGGTCGCGAGTACAAGCGGCCGAAATTGGCTTCCTCAGAAGGGTGGCCGGCTTCTCCCTTAGAGATAGGGTGAGGAGCTCAGTCATCCGTGAGGAGCTCGGAGTAGAGCCGCTGCTCCTTTGCGTCGAAAGGAGTCAGTTGAGGTGGTTTGGGCATCTGGTAAGGATGCCCCCTGGCTGCCTCCCTAGGGCCTCGGGGAAGACCCAGGATTAGGTGGAGAGATTACATCTCCACACTGGCCTGGGAACGCCTCGGGGTCCCCCAGTCAGAGCTGGTTAATGTGGCTCGGGATAGGGATGTTTGGGGCCCTCTGCTGGAGCAGCTGCCCCCGCGACCCGACCTCGGATAAGCGGTTGAAGATGGATGGATGGATGGAATCAGGAGATCAAGAAGAAGAAATAAAGGCAAAGCAGGACATTGGCAGTGTCAGGCTGTTAACACTTCTAGTTGTGCTTCAAAGGTACATTTAAGGCAAGTATCAGCTTTCAAAAATAAATAAGTCAGGAAGATGAATACCAAAATAAAACATTGCACTCCAGGTATAGGCTTACTTGACAAAATAGTTTGTAACTCAAGGGGCAGCAAAGTCTAGACATAAAGGTTCTTCAAACAGAGGAAGCAATAACCACAGAGGGAGGAATCCAGTCTGGAATGTGTGAGGAGAAGATTCATGACAGCACAAGACTGAATTTTGCTTAAATAGCTGAACAGATCTCCTGAAACCTCTCCACTAATTCAGGTGAGGACTAAAAGTTCAACAGAAAAGAGCAAGAGGTTTCTCTGGTAGCTGCTGCTATTGTTAGAGGATGTGACAGGATCAGTGGTGTTTCTAGCTTGTATGGCGCCCTGAATAAACTAAATGAATATAATAAATATAAAACGAATAAAACAAAGATGTCCTAACTTTACTTAATCGGTTAGCCAGAACATTTTACAATATTTTAACATCTGAATCAGACTGATCCAGGCATGTGTCATGGTTGGGGGAAGCTTTCCATTCTTTAAAGATTCCATATAAACTTCTAACAAAAGTGAGCTAGTTCTGTAGCATGAGATCTAAAAAATTCAGTGGCAAAGCCATCTGGCCCAGTGCCTTGCCTGTAGGCAAGGTCTTAATTACCTCACCAAGCTCCTCCAAGGTTATTTCAGATAAAACTTGTTTTTTTGCTCATTCGTAAATTTAGGGAGTTCTGATGGTTCCAGAAAGTTTCTAATGTCTTCATCAGTAGACGAAGACTGGAACTATAGAGATCAAGATTGAATTACTTAAAATCATTATTTATATCAATGGCTGAGGTAAATATTTCACCACCAGCAGATTTCACTGAGAGAATGGTAGAAAAAGACTCTCTCTGCTTTATATATCTAGCCAAACGCTTTCCTGCTTTGTCCCCGACTCAAAATATGACTGTCTTGCCCTGATTAGCCAAAATTCCACCTTCCGTGACAAAATAGTATTATATTCTCTGTATGTGGCAACACCTGTAAACTCACCAGGGTGTGATCTGAGAATAAATGTTTCCAATTTAACAATCAACAACAGAAGAAATGACGGACTTAGATAAAAAAAAAAAACTATTCTAGAATGAATCTTATGGAATGATGAAACAGATGTATAGTCCCTACCAGATGGGTTCAAAAGTCTCCAAATATCTGTAAGACCAAGATTATTACACATCCTGTGAAGTATCACCGGTTATGATTCTCAATGTCTTTTCCCAAACCTTTCCCAAATACATTCCAAGTCTGTCTTGGTCGCTAGTGGGTTAGCAGCTAATTCCCTCTCCGATGATTCCAGATAATTGGTCTGTTGCTGTGAAACGGTGATAAATGGCAAAGATGATTGTCAGTCCACTGACAAACAGGAGGAAACATATATTTATAGGGATATCAACATCTGACATTCTTGTAAACATCTCAGTGAATTTTGTCTCCATGGCAGTGATCGATCGACATATTACAGCAAGATCCTTCATGTCAGCAACGACCTTTATCAGCACTGCCATCATGCTCGGCAGTTGACGCTGAATCTCTTCCACCGCACCGGCCAAATTCAGTCCCTGGTCTGCGGCCCTGTCAGGGGCTTCAGCTTGAGCACGTAAGTGTTTTTAATGTCTCCAAAGCCCGAGGATTCTGAATTCTTTGACATATTGTCTGCCTAGAACAGTCAAGTATCTGATTGTAATGAATTTCACCGGTTTATGATATAAAAAATTACTTTATAAAAAGTATTAAAACTAGCAAAGTGTGACCTCCCTCTTACGGCTTTCTTGAGTCAATTCCATATCCTTAGAAGTGTCTGAGGGCAAATTTATCATTCTCCTTCTATAAAGCCTTTTCACGAGAGCAAATTTGAGGCGCAATTCAGATAACCCGGAACGTGCCTCGCATGTGTAGTGACCAGTGTGGAGGCCATAAAGCCTTGGAACCATTTAAAAAGTGGAAATGGAAAAGTATTTCCACAGCATGAATATGTTCAAACACCAGAGAATGGAATGAATGTTCTCTTCTGTCAGGTGCAACGGCATAGAGACTGAGTCAAGATTCACTCAGAGGATTCTTCGACCAGTTGACTTTGAATCCTGAACAATCCAAATGTGCAAGCATAATGTCTCTGTGTTTGCAAGCTTTTTCCTAGGTCCGTGCTAAAAGCAACTAGTTGTTGAGGTAAATTAAAACATGAACACTACTCAGCCTCAGTGGAGAGAGCACTGAATCGACACATTTCGTAAATGTGCGAGGGTCCAGGGACAAGCCGAAGGGTAGAACTTTGAATTGGTAAGCATTCCCCTCGAAGGCGAACCTCAAGAATGGCCTGTGATGAGGGGCTATGCACACATATGAAAGTAAGCATCTTTCAGGTGGATCGACATAAAAACCGATTCATAGGACGAACATGAGAAACTTTGTTGCTAAGTAATCATTTTGAATGGAAACTTTGTGAGTGTCCAGTTCAAGTGCCTTAAATCCAAAACGGGACATAATCTGCTATCCTTTTGGGTGACTAGGAAGTAGCGGCTGTAAAAATCTGCTGTACACATTGTCCATCAATATCATCTCTGTACATCTTTTGAGAGGAGACTTATTATCTCTGAGTGGAGCACCAGCATGTCCTGCACCATTACTGTGGAGAAAAAAATGCAGTTGAAACAAGGCAGCCACCTTGCAAACAGTAGCATGTAGCCTTGTTCAAGTCCTCATCCAGCTCGAAATGCCTGAAAGATGGCACCATGCATATGTGTAATGAGTCAGATGACACAGGGGCCCCTCCGTGTCTATGGTTGGCTGAGTGCCGCTCGCCCTTTGGGGAGCGTCACATTGTGTGTTGAGGCATGATTTACATTTACATTTATGCATTTGGCAGACGCTTTTATCTCTGATCATTACCTCGTCTCTTGTATGCTGCAATCAACTAATGTTACTCAATTTACACCACGCTATCATTCAGGTAGAACTATTCTTTCAACCACTAAAGATAGCTTCACTAATAATCTTCCAGATTTATCTCATACACTCAATAAACCCCAAAGCCCAGAAGAACTTGATGAAATAACAAAAACTATAAATGCAGTCTTCTCTAGCACCCTTGATATTGTCGCCCCACTTCCATTAAAGAAAATTAAAGAAATAAGCCCTGCACCATTGTACAATGATCACACTCATGCTCTCAAGAGAGCAGCTCGGAAAATGGAGCGCATGTGGAAAAATACAAAATTAGAAGTATTTCGTGGTGAATGGAAGGATAGTGTCTGTAGCTACAGACAGGCACTAAAAGCTGCCAGGTCAGCATATTTTAGTAAACTCATAGAAAATAACCACAAAAATCCTAGATGGTTATTCAGTACTGTGGCTAAATTGGTTAGGAATAAAGCTTCAACAGAACCAGATATTACATCACAGCTCAAAGAGTAATGACTTCATGAATTTCTTTACAGATAAAATTGAAATAATCAGAAATAAAATTGGAAATATGCAATCATCTGTCATCCCACCTCAGAAAACAGTGCCTAATAATTTTCCTCACGTGCAACTTCAATCTTTCTCTGTCATTGGTCATGAAGAGCTAACAAAACTTATCGAAACATCAAAAGCCACAAACTTTAAAATGGCAATTATTAATCCGCTTATTAAGAAGCCACAACTTGATCCTGGAGAACTTGCTAATTATAGACCGATTTCAAATCTCCCGTTTATGTCAAAAATACTAGAAAAGGTAGTATCCTCCCAAATATGTTAATTTCTACAGAGAAATAGTATATATGAAGAATTTCAATCAGGATTTAGGCCTCATCACAGTACAGAGACTGCACTTATCAGAGTTACAAATGACTTGCTCTTATCATCTGATCGCGGCTGCATTTCTCTTCTAGTGCTTTTAGATATTAGTGCTGCATTCGACACGATAGATCACAACATTCTCTTGAATAGGCTGGAGAATTATGTTGGAATTTGTGGAGTTGCATTAGCATGGTTTAGGTCATATTTAGCAGACCGCTACCATTTTGTTTATGTAAATGAGGAATTGTCAAACCAAACAAAAGTAAAATATGAAGTGCCACAGGGATCCGTTTTAGGGCCTCTGCTTTTCTCTTTGTATATGCTTCCCCTGGGAGATATTATCAGGAATCGTGGAATAAGTTGCTATGCTGACGATACACAACTTTATATTTCTTCAAAACCTGATGTGATTTCACAATTCTCTAAATTAGAAGAGTGTATCAGTTAAATAAAAGATTGGATGGCCAGAACTTTCCTTCTACTCAATTCTGACAAAACAGAGGTACTAATTTTTGGACCAAAAAAACTAAAAAAATAAGCTGCTAAAAAATAATTTGACTCTCGATGGATGTACTGTTACATCATCTTCAACAGCGAAGAACTTAGGTGTTATATTTGATCCTTTGAAAATCTAATTACAAATGTTTGTAGAACAGCATTCTTCCACCTAAGAAATATTGCTAAATTAAGGCACATGCTCTCTGTTGCTGATGCCGAAAAACTAATTCATGCATTCATGACCTCAAGACTAGATTATTGTAATGCATTACTGGGAGGATGTCCAGCAAGATCAATAAATAAACTTCAATTGGTTCAAAATGCAGCAGCCAGAGTGCTAACAAGAACCAAGAAATATGATCATATTAGCCCCATTTTATCATCGTTACATTGGCTACCTGTTAAATTCTGTATTAATTAAAAAATTCTGTTAACCACGTACAAAGCTTTGAATGGTCTAGCTCCGCAGTACAGTAGTGATCTTCTACCACGCTATATTCCATCACGTTCATTAAGATCGCAAAATTCTGGCCTGTTAATAGTTCCTAGAATATCAAAATCTACAAAAGGAGGAAGATCCTTTTCATATTTTGCTCCTAAACTATGGAATAGTCTCCCAAACACTGTTCGAGATGCAGACACACTCTCTCAGTTTAAGTCTAAAGACTTGTCTATTTAGTCAGACATACACCTAATTTATCCTCTAACCCACAATTAGGCTGCTTTAGTTGGGTCTGCCAGAACCAGAAACCAGAAAACCAGAAACATTGCGCATGATCTCTAACTCTGCAATAAATTTAATGGCATCTATGCTAATATTATTTTATTTGTTTCCATGCCTCAACCTCGGGACTCCTATCCCGAGGTTGAGGCATGATGATGACTAAATGCAGCCGGTGCCAGCCATATATCACTTCAGTCTATTGATGGACTACGATCTTGAAATGGAATGCTTAGACTAACTATTGCCAACAAAAGCCTTCATCAGTCAATTAACAAGGACAATTGCATCTGTGTGAACTTCTGCAATTAATCCAGGATGGACTTCAAAGACTTTGGTCATTAATCTTACAGTTCAAACACAATTGATGTTTAAACACTGACCCTTAACCCTTACTTAGTTTCATAATTTTAAACCATGATTTTAACTATGCATAAGTAATATTTACATTACATTCATAATGTTAGCCCGAGGGGAACTGGCCCCCACAGTGAATCTGGTTTCTCCCAAGGTTATTTTTCTCCATTAATCCACATCTTATGGAGTTTTGTGCTCCTTGCCACAGTCGCCTACAGCTTGCTCACTGGAGTTAATAATACAACTATAATTTAATTATTTTTAAACATGATTAAGAATCGTATTTTATCTAATTACACAATGATGATTCATCGACATTATAGACATTATAGTTTTATCGTCTGTTAATGCTGATCTTCTGTAAAGCTGCTTTGAAATGATGTGTGTTGTGAAAGGCGCTATACAAATAAAATTGACTTGACTTTTATCCAAAGCAACAGTGCACTTATTACAGGGACAGTCCTCCCGGAGCAACCTGGAATTAAGTGCCTTGCTCAAGGACACAATGGTGGTGGCTGTGGGGATCGAACCAGCAACCTTTTGACTAACAGTTATGTGCTTTAGTCCACTACACCACCACCACTCCATTATGAAAAGATTTAGAAAAGAGCTCTATTGTGAATATGTTTGTGCCCTGGCACAATAGGGGCTTGCAACTTTTATTGGTTTGTGATACATGACATACACTGTCACCTTTGACAGCCAATGCGAACACAGCCGTGGGCTCTGGTCCCCGCTTCATGTATCAGGAACGCTGCTCCGGATTAGCGAGAGGCCTCGGTACAGTGATCTTGCGCTTGGGCCAAGGGCACCAAGACATCCCGGAGGCTCCGTCTCTGTTTTCTTCGGTGCTGGGGCAGCAGGTGTGGTGAGTTTGTGTGGCCATTGTTCTGAGGAAGAGCGTGAGCGAGTGATAGGTGCTGCGGAGCCCCCCTCGTCTAAGCAAGTGGTGCTTGTAGGCCCACGACTGCATTTATGCAGCCTAAAAACTTTCGGTGAAGCACCAGAGCGTCTAACAGCAAGGCTTTGTCCCTCTCATGCATCCTGACAAATAAAGCCAGAGATGGTGCTTGGTGTACACGAGGTTACCCATCGATCTGCCGATGGCTTTGGCGCTGATCTTGGTAGACCAGTGACAGGCAGAGAACACAGCACTCATGCCGTCGGATATGGGGATAAACCGTTTCTTAAATATATTTGAGAAACGCAATCTTGAAAAAGACGTTGTTAAGCAAAGGACTCGTGAAAAGGACATGCTTGTGAAAAGTATGCAAATACACACAAGCACATCAAAAGCAGTAGCATTTATGTACACACCACAATAATTTCAAAGGATATGCTTTCAATGAGCAGGGTTGGGAGTAATGGAATACATGTAACAGAAATACATACATAAAATACTAAATATTAGTAACCGTATTCCACTAGAGTTTCAGTTTAAAGAATTGGTAATCAGAATACAGTTACATTCAAAAATAATTTTGATTACCTAAGAGATTTCTTTGCATTTTGTTGTCATTTGTTTCATTTATTGTTTAGACTATTCAGTTGGAAAACATTTATCCAAATAATGCTGTAACGTGTTGCAGCTGGCAATGACACAGGAGCAGACGAAGACGATGATGTAAGAACCCAACTAAAGTTTATTTACAAGATGAGTGAAATCCAATAAACATAAATCCAAACGTGAAACAAAACATAAACTTGACTAGACTTGAAAACCAAACAAACATAAACGACTTGACTTTGACTTGAAATAACCATGAAACGACATTACATCAACAATACTCGACCATGAAAAAGGTAAACATAAGGGCTATAAATACTCTGACATGGGTAACAACTTAACAAGACCACCATTTTTATGAAGTTAGGGTATTTTATTTTACAAGAAATGCCAACCAAACTTGCCTTTAACATTGTATGGAATAGTTAACCTTGTGTAAATTGTCATGTGAATATTTAGCTTTATGCTACCCTAAAATGCTATTTCTTGCCTTTACATTCATCTGTTACCAGGCACGATTATATTTTATATACATTCTATGATGAAAATGCACGTTGAAGCATAACTTTTTTCTCCGATAAGACCTTTGATAATGGAGCAAAGATGAACTTCCAAAATCGTATTCTTATTGATAATTGAAATATTGTTTCTTTCTGTAAAAACATCTATAAATCCATAAAACAAGATACATTTACTTAGTAGCAAAACTGCATAAGATAAGAATGTACTATACTGTATATATATACAAAAGTGAATTTTCTTACTTTATTTACGTGTTTATAGTCAAACAAGTGAAAAAATGTTTAGATTACTTTACTGACCTTGAGTAATCTAATGGAATACGTTACAAATGACATTTTACAGCATGTATTCTGTAATCTGTAGTGGAATACTTTTTAAAAGTAACCCTCCCAACACTGTCAATAAGACACAACAGGCCATCGAATAATCCAGCTGCTGTGAAACTGTGAAAAATGGCAAAGAATCTTATCTGTCCGCTGACAAACAGGAGGAAATATATATTTATAGGGATATATACACCCTTCCTTTCAAAAGTATTTAATATACAGTACTCTGTTTCCCCCACAGTATGCCTTTAACATTGTATTGTACGTGATGTTGTTTTTAGCCTCCTTGATTTTTTGTCTGATTATTTTGTTATTTATTTTAAAAAGTTTTATATTCAAAGAAAAGTTGAGAATCATGACATCATTATAAAAAGTTTCAATTATAGACATTTTTATTTTGAGTTCATTTTAAAGCAAGCTCTCATACATTATATTATCTGGAGTGCCCTTACATATGACATTTAATGATGATACCACCCAAACAAGCAACAATTTTATCTGCATCTTTAATGTTAAAGGAATAGGTCATGGATAACAATATAAAACAATTAAAACATTTCATTAAGACACTGTTGCCTACTGTTCACTGCTTTGCATACTATTTCAGAAATTAGCATGCAGTATACAGTAAATACTGATCTTGTAGGCTGTATAACAACGGCAGAATTAATGAAATAATTATTTCATGTAGAGTAAATAATACACAGCAATAAATTGAACACAGCTGAGCAACACACATTTGCAATTATAAAAACAAAGTTTTAATTCTCAGTAGGGTCTTGTGGGACTCCTTAGTCTTTATGAGGCGTCTCACTTAGATGACTGAATAAGTGATGTCCATTCAAACGCTGGTCTTTAAGTGGCATTCACAGAAGTGTCTGTCCTCCACAGTGAGCACACATCTGTTACAGTGGAGAGGTAATGGAGGAATGTTGTGGTATATGGGTGATGAGTGTGTTTGTGGGGTTGTCAGTTGGTGGATTGGGTTTTAGGGGGAGTTGGATGTTCTGAGAATTGGAGGATTGCTGGTGACACCTGTGAAACAACATATATTCATATTAAAGAATAGAACTGTTTGATCGTACAGCAGTATTTCATAATTAAGATTGTATGTTCGTGTGTTTGGGTCCATCTGTAAATTGTCATGTGATGTTTTCTATCACATGTAAATGTCATTTTCTGATGACATGGATTTCTCTAAGTGTATGTGCATTTAATCCCTTCAGCTCTGCTGTACATTTTGGCTGCCGCCTGCTATTTTTCACATCCAAATGTAATATCTCACCTTACACACATAGTGGACGAATTGCAAAATATAGGTCTTGTTTTACAGAACCCCCCACAGGTAAACTTTCTATTATTTTTTGAATCTGGTCTTTGAGAGCCTGTAATTTAGGCTCTGTTTGCTCTGTGTCCCTGTTAAAAGTGTAATTTCACTCCATTAGATGGCAGCAAATAGGAAAAAGAAAATATCACCTTCTATCACAATATACAGATCTGAAATGCATGTAGTGCTCTAACACTGCTAAAACACTCTAAACACTCAACATGTGCTGTTTCATTAGTGGGGGTGGACTAGAAGCTAAAAAAACTCATCCACGCTCGACAGCGATGCTTGTACGTTTCATAAGTTGTCAGTGTCAACCATGCACATCACTGTATTATTAATGCAATGTAATTATTGCCCGTTTTTGGCGAGCTCCTGCCCAGTTGAGCGCCCAACAACTACAGACACCAGAAACAGGTACAGAGGATGTGGGCCAAAAATGCATAGATTGAAAGTCACATGTCCAATAGTAAATAAGATGCAGATCCAATACAAATAGCAGTTAAGAAGTTCCAGTAAACTCCCAGAGAAGCATAGCTTCCGGACAGGACCCAAAATGACGTCTTTAGAGCCTCTCGTCCAATCAACATTGATCTTTTGTGTTATTTCAACCAACAAAATGTGTAAAATGATAGTGATGTGATATTTGACACTTTTATTCGCAACATTTTTTAAATGCACTAATAATAATAAAAAGTAATGTTATTAATATAGATTATTTGTTCATATATTAAACATTTCTTCAGAAATTTTAGAAGCAGAGGTTTTAAGGTTCTGTGAAAAGGTCAAATGAAGTGGTGATTTCTCAGGGCCAGCAAAGTCTTCTCTGCTGGCGTAACATGCCTAATAAATAAATATGTGTTCATCCTTTCATTATCATTGGCCTTTTCACCTAATTCATCTACAAACAAATATAAAAAAACAAAATGTTTATCCAATTGGAATTTATTTCTCGATGCTTACAAGCAAAGTGTAACAACATCGCATGCCCAAAGCCAAAGCAGCGCATGATTCTGAGCTCCACACCGTCAGAATTTCCACAGTATCCCTCAACAGTGCACATGAATGCTCATCTAAAGTCAGATTGTCAGATTCATCAGCCAATCAGATTGATTTATTTGTTCTTGGAGGGTGTGGTCTTTAGGATATGTCCCGGTCGAGGCTTTCTAGCTGGCCTTGAGTGACCCAATCACGCTTAAAGTGATGTACGTAATTTGAAAGCGAAGAGCGCGAGATCTTGTGACGAGTCGTCTGTGATCACTGACGGTATTGCCGTTGAGAAAGAGATCCTTATGGATTTACAAACCTGAGATGTTCTGCATGATTGTGCGATTGATTAAATAAACGACTGATTTTCACTTTAAGTAAATTGGTAAGTGCTGTTTGCATTTGTTTCTCTCACTGAATGCCCAGTATAACATTATGGAAGCAAAATGGGTTGGGAATACTTTAAGAAAGCACTTGGAGTGTTTGGGGAATACCTGCAGGGAATGTACAGATCACTGTAGGTAAATGTTTGATTGTCCGCTGTGGTGGATGATCCTGTGTGCTGTTTCTCTCCTCTGTCCTGTTGTTGTTGTTGTTGTTGTTTTTGGTTTTGTGTTTGTGGAACCCCTCTGTCTGCTGCTCCAGTCCCTCAATATCTATTTGTTGCCAAAACTCTGCCTCCTCCCTTTTTCTCACCCTACACATGACAAACACAGATCACACATGACCATCTTTAGTCATTTTAATTAACTTACTGTTTCTATGTTTCTCTCATAATATTCAACTTCACCAAGGTAAGGTTGAAGTACAATCTTTACAGACGTTGACTCTATCTCAAAGTACTGAACTTGTAGGCAGCCATGTGTATCCACATAAATAAAGAATAGTACACCCAATATTGTACAGAATACATAAAAATTATGTTTTTGCTTATTATACACTGATGAGCCAAAACATTTTGACCATCTGCCTAATATGCTGTTGTCCTCTATGTGACACTAAAACAGCACTTACCCATAGAGGCATGGACTCTACAAGAGCCCTGAAGGTGTCCTGTGGTATCTGGCACCATACTTCAAGACCTGTAAGTTGCGAGGTGGAGCCGCCGTGGATCAGACTTGTTGGTCCAGCACATCACACAGATGCTCAATCGGATTGAGATTTGGGGAATTTTCCTCAAATCTCATGTTCCTCAAACCATTCCCGAAGAATATGTGCAGTGTGGCAGGCCGCATTATCCTGCTGAAAGAAGCCACTGGCCTCAGGGAATGCCATTGCTATGAAGGGTGTACCTGGTCTGCAGTGATGTTTAGGTAGGTGGCACGTGTTGATGTCCACATAAATGGCTGGACAAAGGGTTTCCCAGCAGAACATTGCCCAGATCATCACACTCCATCCACTGGCTTGTCTTCCCACAGTGCATCCTGATGCCATCACTCCCTGAGGTAAACAGTGCACACGTACACGGCCGTCCATGTGATATAAAATAAAACAAGACTCATCGGGCCAGGCGACCTTCTTCCACTGCTCCAAGGTCCAGTTCCAAAGCTTGCGTGTCCATTGTAGGTGCTTTCGACGGTGGACAGGGGTCATCATGGATACTCTGACCAATCTGCAGCTACACAGCCCCATATACAACAGGGTGTGATGTACTGTGTGTTGCGACACATTCCTCCCACATTCCTCCCATGACTTGTGACAGTAGACCTTCTGTCGGTTCAGACCAGGATCACCTTCATTGCCCTCGTGCCTTGGGTGCCCAACACCCTGTCACCGGTTTATGGTTTGTCACTCCTCGGACCACTGTTGGTAGTTACTCACCACTGCTGACCCCAAGCACACTACAAGCCTTGCCGTTTCAGAGATGCTCTGACACAGTCGTCTGGCCATAACAATTTGGCTCTTGTCAAAGTCGCTGAGGTCTTTACTCCATTTACCCCGTTTCTCCTGCATTGTGAACTGATTGTGTGCATACCATCTAATCTACCCAGACCATGACATGTGGCTTGTTAGGAGATGATCAATGTTATTCGCTTCAACTGTGAGTGGTCATAAAGTTTTGGCTCATCTGTGTATATTGACATGTTCCATGCAAACGTCAGGCTATCTATTAAATAATTCCTCTAATAATTCACTTAATGGGATAATTCACCGAACAGTTTATAATCTGTCATTGTTCTTCATACTTCTTTCTTTTTTCTTCCATTGAAGAAAAGGAAAAATGTTGCAAAATGCCCAGGCTGTTTTGTTTCCATTTAGACAGTGACTATGGGCTATCAAGCTTCAAAAAGGACATGAAAACATCACAAAGTACCAAAGAACACCTTGAAAGTGCCATGAAAGTTCTTCATATTACTCTCACACTATATTTCAAGTGCTCTGAAATCATTCAATAGGTTTTTGTGAGGAACAGATCCAAATTTAAGTTGTTACTCACTGAAAATCTTCCCGTCCACAGTTTTCATTGACGTAATTGTATTTGTATTTATAGCATATTTGTATTAGGCCACTCATTCCACAGAAAGTGAGATTACACCCCTGTGGCGATGGTCACTATATGCTTCCACTGGATGGAAATGAACAGCCTGAACATTTTGCTAAACATTTGTGTTCCACAGAAGACAGAAAGTCAAACAGGTTTGGACTGAAAAGGAAATGTTCAGTTTTAAATTATTCGGAGGTCCTGTTTCATTTAGGGTGCTGTTTTGCAAGGTTGTGAGACAACACCTGTGTGTGATTTCATTTGTCGCTCACCTCTTCATCTTTGTCCTCTCTTCTCGCCTCACGATGCTGACCAGACAGAAAGTGATGAAGATGAAGCTCATGAAGAGAACAATGGCCATGCTGATGAAGGATATAAGAAGAGCCAATCGGAAGCCCTCGTCCTCAAACCGAGAGAGAGCTGCACAAACAAACATAACCACGTGCACATTGAGAGTACGACAGCAACACATGCAAAACACACATGTATTCTCAGTCACCATTCGCTTTATTGCATCTTTTCCATACAATGAAAGTGAATGTTGACAGAGGCTGTGTTTCTGCCTATACCATCACTTTGTGTTCCACAGAAGAAAACTACAACATCTCTGAACTACAGCTTTAAAAGAAGTTGGAGCAGATGACACTTAATAATCCCTAGATTAAAATGTGTAAACTGCCCTTTCCTATTACCAACAGTTGATTTGGGGTTCATTTTAAGAAAACACTGGAATTGCAGGAGAGACTGAAGTGAGCTTTTTTCTAAATACAGCTGGCAAAAAAGGATTTTGACTTACTTATTGTGTGAACTCCTGCAAATATATTTACACATTTTTAAGTGTGACTTAAGAGTCCTAATGATATTTAGGGACATATGTTCTGAGCTTGAGCTTAAAGTGTTTACAGTATAATTGTATATTGCACTAATATAATACAAAATGTGTTTAAGGTGGCAATTACTTGTTTTATTTTTATTGTTATAATTGTTTTGTTTTTATTAATTGCTCTATTTCAAGTCATATTACGATGTCATTTTCTCACTGACGTATTTTCCTAAAATCAGAGCAATTGAAGTTTGTAGTACATGTAACTTTGTGTCAGCAGGGGGCAGTCAGCGTGCTGCAACAAACCTCACAAGCAGCGCAGACACAGAATGAGTCGCTCAAACAGGATGTGTCCTTGATAGATGAATGAAACATGGCAAAGCACAGCAAACTCGAGACGCGATTCTCAAAGTTTCCAGTACTTTTAACTTATGTTAAAATAATAATGTATGTCTGACTCATATGTACACAGACCGACAATATACTTAAAAACAGCGCAGACGGAATGCAAGAACATGTCCTATACAAATACAATGGCAAAATGGATTGTTGCTGACAGCAATCCTTCATTTTTGTCACACATTATTTTGCATATATACAGTGAAATATATTAGTTTTCACATATCCCAGCTAAGCTGGGGTAGGAGTGCAGGGTCAGCCATGATACAGTGCCCCTGGAGCAGATAGGTTCAAGGGCCTTGCTCAAGGGCCCAACAGTGGCATCTTGGTGGTGCTGGGGTTTGGACCCCTGACCTTCTGGTCAGTAACCCTGAGCCTCAACCACTGACCCAATGATATGGAAATAAAACCAGTTTACTTCATATGCTGCTTTTTGTATTGTCTTATCAACAGTTTCATTGTCTGCCATTATAATGCAATACATTTTTATCATATATATATATATGAGGGCTGACAATCGATTACAATTTAAAAATGACATGGTATGCTGATTAATTAATCACATACATAAATATTTGCTGAGAAAGCCCCTCAAATACCAATTATTCAAAATAAAATGATTAAATAATTATAAATAGTTGTATTTAAATAATTATAAATAATATATATATATATATATTATAAAAATAATAGTAATACAGATAATTAAAATGCATGGCATTATAATAGACAATACAAAAAGTGGCTTTAGAATGCAATATATTGTTTATTTACATATAATGGAACATAAGCCAATAGCTGGCCTTCAGTTCACTGTAAAACTTTTGAAACTGAATTCATCAGTCAGTCTGAGATTTATTATGAGGGCTTGTTTAAGGACGCGTCAATGTACACCTGCATCAGATGGACGCTTTTGGAGCGTCTCGGTTGTGTCGTGTCATAAACATTGTTGTGTCAAGTTTAACAAAGTCTGAAACTTAGAAAAACACATCATGAGATTCCTGTGTTTGGAATTGCCCTTCCTCACAGTAACTATGTGTTCTAATCTTGTGTTGTCTGTTCTCGGTATGTGTGGTTTGTTCTCTGTATAAGCTGTTCATTGCCTACAGTGAGTAGCAATGTTTTCATGAAGATCAGTGGCTTCCTATTTCCTAATCACCCATGAACACTAGTCTTTTTTTTTTTTAGGAGGTTTTGAGTTTTTGTCTTATTTTGAGCCCATGAACAGTCCAAGACATGCCTGACATTAGACTGATAAAGGCTCAAAGGTTTACCAAAAGCAGTTATAAGCCCTTCTGTAACACTTTCCAGTCTAATTGATAATGTGGGCTGTTTGTGCTCTAAAATCATATTTTTTTCATCAGTTAAACTGATTATTGAAACATTTACTCAACAAAGACATAGCAGTGTAATATACTGTGTGTTGTGCTTAGTAAATAAAGTGTAATTTTTAAAAAAGTCTTCACTAATAATTAGTGTTTGATCGATGTGGCAAAATGGCCAAAAATCAAGATTATGATGGGAAGAGCCATTCATATGGAAATCTAGATCATTCATGAAGGGTTCACAAGGTTTTTCACAGTAGTATATAAGAGTTGGGAAGGTTTCTTTACAAGAATTACAGATTCCCCTACAGATTACAGAATACATGCTGTAAAATGTCATTTGTAATGTGTTCCGTTAGATTACTCAAGGTCAGTAATGTATTCTAAATACTTTGGATTACATCTTCAGCACTGGTAGATTGTTGCACTTGTTTTGACTATAAAAACTCTGCCAGTACAGTAAGACAAAACTTCCATAACCTCCGTTCCCTGATGGAGGGAACGAGACATTGTGTCAATGTAGTTACACTAGGGGTCACTCTTGAGAGCCCAAGATGCCTCTGATGTTTGCAAAAAGGCCAATGAGAATTGGCGAGTGGTATTTGCATGCCCCTCCCCTGCACAAACGGTAAAAAGGAGGGGATGCTGCATACCGAGCCAAAAAAAAAAAAAAAGGTCCCGGCCATTTCAGCGGGTAGTTCTGCATTTTGGCAGGAGGGACACAGGGTCTCATTCCATCCATCAGGGAACGGAGGTTACGGAAGTCACCAGGACGTTCCCAATCTGCCACACACTCGACGATGTGTCGATGTAGTGACACTAGGGGTCCCCTATAAAAATGCCACAACTAGCTTAACTGTGTTACGTGGGTCAGCCGTGCAAGGTGGGCAGACTGCTGTGTGCCACACAGCCAGCGCATTAAGCCGCCACGTAAACTCTCCTGATGCAAGTGTAAGTGTCATGCAACCCAATTGGGAACGAGTCGACTACCCAAGAATAGGGACAGGCTTGTCCTAGTCGTGCCTTTTCCTCTCTTTCTTTCTCTTCTCCCCAGTAAAGCAGGCATTCGCTAACTGACTGGAATGCCGGCGGGGATGAAGGGTCACTCCCCAGGGAGAAGAGGGGGGGGTATTAAGTGGAAATACATCACATGGTCTTGCCGAGACTAGTCGGAGGTATGCCATGCGGAGAAGTCCCATGTTAGGTCCTGCCGAACTTAGGGGAGGAAGCTCTACGAGCATGGAGATGGGCAGATGGGCCTCTGCCTAAGGAAGACGCCGTTTGCCAACAGCGAAACATATTTCAGCGGAAAATACGTTGCAAGGGGTTGACCCGGCCGGTTGACCAGGCTTACCTGTTCGTTCCTGTTAAGACACGGGATGAAACCGGCTCAACCCGGAGATTGAAGAATCTGGCAATGGTGTTGGGTGTAGCCCAGCCCACTGCTCTGCAAATGACGTGAGAGTAGCCTGGACTGAACTCCAGGCACGTTTCGCTGACAGAGAACACTTGCAGGTCCCCAACCCTCTTGATGGAGGTGAGCGCCATCAGGAGGGCAGTCTTCAAGGATAGCACCATAAGGTCAACTGACTCTAAAGGCTCGAAAGAAGCACTTCGCAGGCCTTGGAGGACTACTGAGAGGTCCCATGAGGGAACGAGGCATTCAACCTCATGGCGCCTCTTAGGAACCTGATAACCAGGTCGTGCTTCCACTGTGTCGTGGTGTGCGGCTATGGCCGCTACGTACACCTTCAATACCACACGCCAATTATCACTGGCCTTTTATCAAAGATCAGAGGGATATCGGCTCTCAAGAGTGGCCCCTAGTGTCGCTACATCGACACAACTTCGAGTGAGTGACAGATAGGGAACCTAAATATCTTATGCAGTGTTGTTTCTAAAACAAGATAAATCAAATTGATCTTGTTTTAAGGATTGTTACAGGAAAACAATACAAAAATTATTATCAAGAATATGATTTTTGCCCTAATATCAAAGGTCTTACTAGAAAAAAGAAATTATGATCCAACGTGAATTTTCTTGATAAATAAATATAATGGTGTCTGGTAACATGTGCATGTAAAATGGCTAGAAATAGCATTTTAGCTTAGCGTAAAGCTGACAATTTACACAAGGTTTATTTTTATTTCTTCTGCTCCAAACTTACTTCAAACTTACTTCTCTCTCTCTGCTCGTATGAATGTAACACATCATAAGAAAGTATTTCACCACTGTTCAAATGCACTTTTTTTAGTCCTTTCAAATGTTTTCCATTTGAAAGGACTAAATATGAAATGAAATAAATGACAATAAAATGCACATAAATCTCTTCAGTAATAAAAATACTTTTTGAATGTAATTGTATTCTAAACACCAATTATTTAAATTGTAACTGTAGTGGAATAGTTACTTATATTTTGTATTTTAAATACATATTCCTGTTACAAGTATTTTGTTACTCCCCAACCCTTTATAAGTCTGTTTGCATCTGAACTGAATAAAGTGTGTAAGTGTCTGTAACCATGTTTGTGATTGTCTTACGTTTGCACTCTGGAGTGCCTCCAGTCCAGTGTGTGCTGTTGCTGCTCCACACACAGGAGATGTGACTGCCGCTCACTGCACGGTGTCTGGACGGGCACTGCAGTGTCATCACTGTACCAACACTGGTGCCATCTCCAGACACAAGCTTCAGACTGCCAATGACAGGAGACAGCAGTGCTGCACACTGACCTACAACACAATTTACCATCTTTAAGAACAAAACCTATGATTTACACAGTAACATTTGTCCTATATGATGTAGACCAAAGGTTAATATTAATAGATTATTTTGTGTGTGCAAAAAATTTCTCTGCAACTTACAAAGTTATGTACTTTTATGTACTTCAACTTAAATACTGTTACTGTTGTTGGTCCTACTCCATACTGTACTGTTTTGTACAAGAAGTGTTGAGGAAGTGAAACTCGAAAGTGAATGATGGTGTGTCTGTTTCATTTCATCCAGATTCAAACTTTAAAGGTGAATCTGACAAATACCATGAATACTTTTTTCAACATTAAGATTTTAGGTTAAAATGTATATATTGGGTTGTTGACCTTCAACCCAAGTGAATATTTCTCATGCTATATTCAGTTTTGAAAGTTGATTTCTTTATAGCCACATACTTGCCATTAAATAGGTTAAACTGACTTTTGAGCTCATTTTAATCAGTAAAACAATTTACGAAACAGCAAAAATGTAAAAAGTTGGCCTATCAAATAATTGATTGTCTAAAAAGTATTGTAATGAATACACATCATAAAATGACAACATATGAAACACATGTGACAACTTGCCCCGAGTTAAAATTCAAGAAAAACACCCTTGTCCTGAGATCACAGGTCAACCTTTTCAAATCTACCATCATTACAAAAATATGATGCTCTTTGAATTTTAGTTTGGAGGATAGAATTTACAAAAAGACAGTTTGAGCTCACTGTTTGAAACCAACATTAAAAACTCTGTTTTTAAAGGTTTATAAGATATCGTTGAAAAAACAATAAATGTACTGTAAGTGACTTTTTAATGAAATAACAAGCAGAAAATGTCTCAGTAAACAGTGAAATAAATAAATGGCCGCGGTCAGTTTGAGAACGCGTGAAGTTCTAGAACTGTTCATATCGCTTACATCCTTTTACTGAATCTTAGCATTGTGACTAATTATATGTAATATCTTAATTAATACGAGGACATGAAATAACACCAGTCTAGACCTTGAAATGAAATTCCACAAAAAACCCTCAACAATTCCAGAAAGAGAAAAACATCATATAAAGAGACAGAGCGCGCGCATCATCATCATCATCATCACACATGCGCACAAATCTACAGCTCATCCTGTTAATAAATAATAATAAAAGTGCAATACTTCACACAAACAACCTTTATTACTGCGTCAATTACACCGCATCGTCAGACAACTATAGTGTATATATACACTGATGTGCACAAATATTGGCCTACAAACAGGACACGATACGGACCTGATACAATTACACGAATGCACATAAGGAGTTTTAAAAAACGTAATTGTGATTAATACCTTCAAACAAACATAATAATGACGTGCATTAATACAACCACAATGTACAAATATCAAACCGTCGAGGTAGATGATATTGGTATTGATATTGGTATTGAAAGAAACAACTGAAATGCGGTAAAGCAACTCAAAACTAACCAAACCCCTCAGAAACACGTTTTGTTGACCTGTTTGATTGTGTTCAATCCTCCAGTCTCCCATTGCTGATTCTAATGCTGATGCATTATTGAAAGACATTGACTTCAGACACCTGTCTGTCAAGAGGACAGTAGACAGATGCCGTTCAGGATGAATGAGGAAGTTGAAGCTGTCATTGTGGTTTAACCGACGCCTACAGCACGACACACACAGTGTGCAGTTACTCAACTACTGTCAACTGCACATTCACTGAAGAAAACCCCATGACAGTAATAACTGTTGAGAGTTTGATCATATCAAATACATATAAATAAGACCCAATATAGAGATGCCCCAAAACATAATATATGTCATATAAAGATGTCAAGTCAAGCAAAACATTAGACAAATAGAAGTTCGTTAAGATTCAAAGGTTAAAACTAAAGTGTTGAAAGTGTTGGGACACTTTGTGCTGAACGCCACCTGTGATTACTCTGATATGAATCTTGAACTGACCTCATGTACATTACAGACAGTAAAACTCACCATGACAACAGTTGCTAAGTCATGGGGAAAAGTGGAAAGTGAAGTTAGTAATTAGAAAAGTTGTAGCATCATTTGTTTGCAGAAGACTCTTTGATACTTTGTAATCTAATGCAATGTGTTCAGAAGAAGAAAGTAAGTCACACGCATCTGGGACGACATAAGGGTGAGTAAATGATGAGAGCATTTTCATTTTGGGGTGAACTATTCCTTTCATAACAAATCGATTCACTCTATAAAAAGAAAAAAACGATGTGTTTTATAGGGGACTATAAAATACTGCCATTTCACTTATTAGATTAATCTCCTTGAACAAAACAAAAAATGACAAATAAGTAATTTGTCTCAAAATAAATGTGACAATTTACAACATTTGAAAAGTTATTTGGTCAATAATGTATGAGAAGCCACCTACATTTCAGATTATATTATATATTTTAAATGTTTTGTAACTGTTGTTAGAGAAAGAATATTTTTGCTAGTATTTTCTGCCGTCTAGTGACATAAAACAAATCTTTTTAAAGGGAGATAGAGTCAATAGAACACACATTTCAATTTTTTGGTTTAAATTTCTGTTTATCATGATTGTTAAAATATACAATATTTTTTATGAATAATTGGAGATTTTATCTTTATTTTTCATTATGTTTACATAAACATATTACAATTTAAAAATGACATTCATTTGACCTTTATCCTTCTGTAACAGGATGGACATGTTATGCTTGACTATATACTGTATGACTAACAGCACAAAATAAAGAAAACATAAATCAAACAAAACAGTTACAAACTTCAGATAACTCCAAAATAATTTAGTAGAATGGCTGATCCCAGTCCAGTGTGCGTGATTTTATTTCCTAACATATCTTTGCAATTAAAGGTCACTTTATCGTGACAGAACAGGGTGGACAATCAAGGACACAGAAAAATCCTCCACTATCAGTGTGAAACTGACACATTGACCTTAAAGAAATCATGCAATGAATAGAAATCCAATAATTGAGCACTTATTTTTGTCAAAGATGTTTGCTGTGCAGCTGTGGGACGTGAGGTAATGACACAGTGTGATACTTGAAAAGGATTTGAATTGTTTAAAATCTGACCGTTAATCCTACAGCAGACTGTAACATTATAAACAGTCTTTATTAAAGCTGTGATCAGGGGAAACATATATATCATACGCTGAACTTGGGACTCAAAAAGCACAATTATTCACAAACACAAGCGTAAGACAGACCTGAACATTGATAGAGTAACTAACACTTTAAGAGCTCGATTGGAAAGACTTTTCACGTCACACAAGATACTGTATTGCTTTGCTTTACTATTACTGCACGTTAAACGCGAAACTGATGAGAATTATCAGAGTCTAGTCTCAAAGCGCTGATAACTTCACAAGGGATTCTGATGTTGTCTTGCAAAGATTTCAAGAGTAGAAACGGAAGTGAAAGTAAAAGCAGGGTTTGGAGTAGATGTTAATTTGACATCAAATAGTTCCCTGAAGGCAGGTGTAGATGTTCAAAAACAAGAAAGAGGAAGTACTGGAGGACACACATAGACTGAGAGCTCAACAGGAAGGCATGCTGGGAGACCAAATGTTGTCTATATAGCGACCTCTGGTGGCACAAATCAAAATGATGAAGATACTGATTCTAACGCAATGAATGTCATTTCGTTTATTTATGTGTGCTCTACGCGATTTTAGGTGTTCTACAATTGCCACGCCCCCTCTTTTCAAATCCCCGCCCTCCAAATGAGATCTATCGAGACACGTGCAGAAGCAGCAGAAACTAGCGCGCTCAACTGACAGCTGTATATGAGCAACATACAAACATATTATATTATTATTGATCGTTTCAATTCTATTGTCTTTTGCTGCTTATTTCACTGTTCATCATTTGCATGTTTATTGCTTGCTTTTGTAATATTCATATATCCATTACATAGTTTACATTTGTATATTTTATTATTTTCTTTAGATATTGTTTTATTTTTTAATGTTGAAGAATTCTTACATTTATTGCTTGCTTTTGTATATTGTCTTTCTGCAGATTTATCACACTCGTGAAATATGTGTATTTCTTTGCCATGAGGGTTTTATGTTGGCAAATGAATGAACTAAACTATTATAAAAAAAGATTTTTTACATTGAATTTTGAAATGCTGTTTTGCCAATTATTTGACAAAATATGACATTACATATGGGACTTGGTAATTTAAGGCTGTTATCTGGCTGACATCTGATGATTTTAGCATAACTGTGGTCCAATTACGGCTGCGTGCTGGGGAAACGTAATAAGTGTGGCTGAGTTTTGGCCTCTTTCTGGGGTGGATACGGGTTACATTCAGAAAGTGGTTTTGGGCCAATTTTGGACCGTAATTCCATGCGGTATGTCGGCCAGACTCACAGGTGGAATGCAGCCAGATCTGGGCCAAGATAATTTTGCGATCTGGGTATTGTCTAATTCCCGTCTGCCATTATCATACAATATTCAAACTGAATTTATATAACTTTGAAAGTTATTTTATAAAGCTAGTGTGTAAAAGTTATATTAATGAGAAAATCTCTTTGTGTAGATTTCATCAGTCTACTTATAAAGATAAGAATATATTTTTTGCTAGATACAGGTATTTTGACTTTCAGTTGAGTAAACCTTTGACACAGTACCCATACTGTGCCCATAAACTCTACTGGGATGAGAGATTTCTTTTTCTTTTTTCCAAAGATGATGCAATGCAGAAAATCACAAGATTTTTACATCACGGGAAACACTTACTCAATGCATCTATCTGTATATATCTATGAGGAATTAAGCTGCTGCAATCAGCACCTCGCTATTACAAGAAGGTATTTTAAGGAAGTTCATGAACATTTCATATATGCAGGAATATTGTGTGTCTTGTGTAAGAAACCAGTTCCTTTTGGTAAAGCAACCACAATGAAATCTGATGCTCATAATAGCAAGAACAGTGGAAAGACATTTACAACTAATGCCACAATCAATGTCTTGAAATATGCCCTTTTAGTGCTGCAGATAAGTGAAGACTGCAGTGACCAGATACTTTTTATTCATTGATGAGCTATAGGACACCTTTTGTAAACATATTTAATAATAATAATACTGGTTCTTTTGCAAGGGTTTAAACAATAATTAAGGGTGAGCAGAAGCATGATTCACCAACGAGATCTCTGATCTGTGACACAGTACTTCAACACTAGTGCAGAAGAACTAGTCTGATATATTGTAAAAAGGAGAGACCACAAGAAAAGTGACAAAGAAAAAGGGGGCACTTAATTTCCCCTTGTCAAAATGAGTATGATGTAATCAGTGGCCTGAATCAACAAATAAAATACAGTAGGGAATTCTTATTAAAAGGTCAAAATTATGACAAACAAACAAACTTTTGACAGCTTCATGGTGAGAACATGTCCAGATCACATTTCCCCCAAAAAACAAATTCAATTATATTTTGCACAAAGTAAACAAAGATTATTTGGACAATTAAGATGTCCTTAATGCATCAGGATGGGTTACTCATGAGTTTTTTTTTTGTAATTATCATTAATCTTAAAGGGGATTTTTATTAGTTTGTCTTACATCCAGTATACAGCCAGTTTTACAGTAATTCTAATACAGCACAATTATTGAAATAACTGTAATTACAACTATCAAATCAGCATAAATTAAGAAAACTACAACAAATACTACCACAATATGTACAAATACATAATATTGCCTTTCTTCACATTACGGTAATGAGAACTGGGAGGTCAAATGTGCAAAACTGTTATGAAAATAATGTCACAATGCAAAACATCTTAATACAGGTTTCGTTTTCTTTATTTCTTTTTTGGGTGAAATATGATCCAGACATGTTCTTGACATGTTTTATGACATTTACTCATCATCAATCATTGGCTTAACATTCAGAGCTGTGTATTTCATTGCATGACTGGTGTATGTGCTTATTGTCTGATTTCATGTGTGACAGTACTGACAGTACACAAGCAAACAGCACGTTAACGCTTTAACTTAAACTACTAACAGATCTGGAGGGAAACAAATAAAAATCATATACTGAAATATTCCATAAACAATATAATACAAACAGTTGCCAGCTCTCATGTGCAACAGTGCAATGATAAAACACCAAAATAACGGTGTAAACCGTCTGTCTGTCTGTGTGTGTGTGTGTGTGTGTGTGTGTGTGTGTGTGTGCGCTTGTGTAATAATGAGCATAGATAATGAGACGGAAGGCAAACAAAAAAAAGTAAGACCAAAAGTGCTAAGAATAAAGTGATTTCAAGTAACAGGAGTTCTTTATGAAAGGGGAGGGGCCTGAGGCAAGAGAAAGCATCTCATTGGCTCCTGCAGCTCTCACTTGGGCTGACTGATATCTTGGTGGCTCCTCCCTTTATAGTGACAGGAACTAAACTCATGTTTGACCTCTTTCTCTGCCACTGGAGTGATGTCACAGCCAGGTAAACATACAGCTCGAGTGTCCTACGAAATAAAAACAATACAGGAGTGAATCCTTACAATCATATAATCATTAGCATAAAAATATATTTTATGGGTGAATCTCACGTCACACTTGCCTTACAGGAATTAAAAAGAGATTTCTTATCTGTACTGAGAACGTACTTAATGGCCATGAAAATAGTGTAAAATGTAAATGAACTGTACACTTAAGTAAATTGTGAGGACACCTACACACAGGGGCGTAGATTCCAGCGGGGGTGAGGGAGAGGTAACCCCCCCCCCCCCATAATAAAAAGCAAGTACAAGCAACCCCCCCGCCTGCCCAATATTTATCCATGATCAATGGAAACATTGAAATGCTTCATACGGCAACCCCACAATGATCAAGCCAAATCTACACTCTAGAGCCTTCACTCAAGACAGACAGAGACAGACACACATGACACAAGTGTTATCCAATATATACAGACAATATATCTGAGGTCAAGACAGGGTCACTGAAATCCACATGACCCTAATCTCACAGGTCTCACACACACACACACACACACACACACACCTGTGTGCTAGTTTCCAGGTAAAGCACCAGAGGTTCTGCTTTAGTGATGGCCACCGAGCTCTTGCTCCAACTCTTCACCTTTTCCTGCACGTGGAGATGACTGTGCGACTGACTGCTGCTTCTGAAACACACACACATTTATAAATGCTGATTAAACTAGTTGTTGACTGTTAAGGGTTTTTGAGTGGCCAATGCCAATATCAATATCTAGAGAGTAGGGTGTCAGACAAGAAAAAGTATGTGAACCTTTTGGAATTAGCTGGTTTTCTGCATTAATTGATCATAAAATGTGATCTCATCTTTATTAAAGTCACAAGTATAGACAAACACAATGTGCTTAAACTAACAACAAACAAACAATTATAATCTTTCAAGCTTTTACATCCCATTTAATATTCATAGTGCTGTGGATTTAATGGCAGCAATAACCTCAACCAAGCATTAGCATTGTTGTGTCAAGGGGATCTTTGGCAAACTTTAGTCCCACAGCAGTGTTTTTTCTTTTTGGAAAGCAGTGGCTTTCTTCATGGTGTCCTCCCATGAACACCATGTCTGTTTAATGATTTCTGTACAGTAGACTCATGAACAGAGATGTTAACCAGTTCCAATGATTCCTTCATGTCTTTAGCAGTAACTCTAGTGTTCATTTTACCTCATTGACCATTCTGCGGTGTGTCCTTTGAGTCATCTTGGCTGGACGGCCACTTCTAGAAAGAGTACCTGCAGTACTAAATCGCCATTTATAGACAGATGAATATCTAAGCTGCTCCAGATAAGTGTCATCATGACCATATTCTGAAGGTACTCAAAATGTTTGGTGCCAGCGTCACATTGCCATCAAAAGATATAATGACATTAATAAAATATTATTAATAAAATACTCATATATGAGTCGTGCTGAGAACAATGATACCAATTATACCATACTTCTCGTCCGCCATTTTGAATTTTTTATGAAGAAGAAGAAGAATTTTATTCACATACACATATTCATATGCACTTGAGATAAAACAAAAAACAAAGAAGTGATCATGCATGTGAACTGGTCCCCAAAGAAGCTATCTAAAGCTTATACTCGGGGGCCATGACAATCAAAAAAAAGAAAGAAAAAACAAGAAAAAACAAAAAAAATAAAATAAAAAATGAAAAATGTGTGGCCTACATATAAAACATTTCATACATAACATTCAAACAACACATAGTAGGGGATCCCATTTAACAAGTACAATTTTGTTGGCAGTTTACCTTGAGGTTGTAAGAGTAACACTGACATACATGCAGAGTGAGAAGTAGTACACACATCAAGAAGATGAATACAAGCTTAATAGTTGTTTCTTGAGATTTTGTTTAAAAGAAAAAAAAGAGCTTGAATTTTTCAAATTTTCATCCAGCTCGTTCCAAATCCACGGTCCCCGGCACACTACACTCATACCAGTGCTTTTTAATCTCCGTTTTTTACCAATAATAATGTGCTTGTTTCTAGTGAGGTAAGTGTGCCGGGGATAGCGGATGGGAACAAGCTCACATGTATCAGGTGGTCCAAAGACCACCTGATACATAGTACATGCATTGTGAAATATATTATATTCAGTTAGTCTTAAAATACCGTACCTAAGAAAACGAGTTGGAGCATTGGAATCAGACCATGATATGGCACGAATGATTTTGTTTTGCAGAATTTCTCATTTTTTTAAGTAAGTGTAATAAGTATTGCACCATATAATATTGCAATAATTTAAATGGGGTTCAAAGAGGGTTTTATAAAGAGTAAGTAAGTTTTTCTTACTCCTTCTACATTGTTCATCAAATTGTGTGTGTGTGTGTGTGTGTGTGTGTGGAGTGTGTTTGTGTGAGTGTGTGAGTGATTGTGTGTATGTGTTTGTGTGTGCGAGGGTGTGTGTTTGTGTGAGTGTGTGTGTGTGTGTGTGTTTGTGTGAGTGTGCGAGTGAGTGTTTGTGCGAGTGTGTGTGTGTGTTTGTGTGAGTGTGCAAGTGAGTGTGTGTGTGCGAGTGTGTGTGTGTGTGTGTGTGTGCGAGTGTGTGTGTGTGTGTGTGTGAGTGAGTGTGCGTGTGTTTGTGTGAGAGTGTGAGTGAGTGTGTGTGTGTTTGTGTGAGTGTGTGTGTTTGTGTTAGTGTGCGAGTGAGTGTGTGTGCGAGTTTGTGTGTGTGTGTGAGTGAGTGTGTGTGTGTGTTTGTGTGAGTGTGTTTGTGTGAGTGAGTGTATGTGTGTGTTTGTGTGAGTGTGTGTGTGTGTGTATTTGTGTTAGTGTGCGAGTGAGTGTTTGTGTGAGTGACTGTGTGTGTGTGTTTGTGTGAGTGTGTGTGTGTTTGTGTGAGTAAGTGTGCGTGTTTTTGTGATTTACGAGGACGATTTTGTAAGTTACAAATTAGTAATTACAAGGGTATTATGCTATAAATGTGATTTATGAGGACATTTCTAGTGTCCCCATAATTCAAATCGCTTAAAAATCATACTAAACAATGTTTTATTGAAAATGTAAAAATGCAGAAGGTTTTCTGTGAGGGTTAGGTTTAGGGGTTGTGTTAGGTTTAGAGGATAGAATCTATAGTTTATACAGTATAAAAGTCATTATGTCTATGGAAAGTCCTCATAATGATAGGTAGACCAACATGTGTGTGTTCTCTGTGTGTGTGTGTGTGTGTGTGTGTGTGTGTGTATGTGTGTGTGTGTGTGTGTGTGTGTTCGTGCACTGGCTCTGTGTCCCTTAACATTAGCTGTGCAGTTCATTTTATTTGAATTACAGAACATACATTTTGCTTTTGAAGAAATTGTGGATTGTGAATTACCTTAATGTAGTTCCATGTTTATGTCAGATACCAATCCAATAGATTTAAACTTTCTATGGCACAAATGTCTCCAATAAGACGGGGGGGGATGCATTGTGAATGAAGCTCAATGGAGGATTCGGCTTTTCAGGCTGGTAAGCGCCCGCTTAAGAAAGACCCCTTTGTGTATCTAAATAAACGTTATTAACTGTTAAGTTAATTTACCTCAATTTTTTTCTTGGACTCACTGCTGCCCCCTGATGTCCCTTCAGCTGCCTGCAGGGCTTCAAAACACTGTTTACACATGCGAGAGTTCTTGCTCTCCAACAACTTAGAACACTTCCCACAGATGGCCTACAGACACAACAACAAACAAACCATTCAATAGTCAGAAAATCTTCAAATTATTGCTTTCTGTGTTGTGTATTGTGGTTTTGTCCGTGATGCAATATATTTCAGAAACTGTAACTAGAAAATAATCTATGGTAGGACTTGATTTGATCTATCAGGAATTGATTGGATGGTGGAAAGTAGGGGTGCCATACCAGAATGGAATGTGATTATTGCCGTAACCATTGGCAACATTTTTACAAAGTCTGCATTACTTACAACAGTTGTATTAAGCAAACTCATTCTGTGAAATCTCATGACTAAAATCATGTCTGCATGCTATGCAAACCTTTAGTCATTGGTAGTCATTGCATATTTTGTTTGATTTGTTTGGAGATGTTTTTGGACACTAGGACAATTATTTTTTTTTTTGAAATGTTATAACTTTTGATTGCTTTGTCATAACACAATTTTTTCTCAGATACAGTTGATGTGATTGGGAACAAAACAAAAGCAGTTTTTCTGAACCACCTTATTTACACCCAGAAATATCCAATATAATATCCAAATATATCCAAATATCCAATATAAGAAAAAAAGTAAATTTTTGTCTAATTTTGTTTTCAGCAGTTTCTTTGGCTGAGAGTCTCAGAATGTATCATAATCTATACAAGTAAATGATTAGAAAGGTTTTCTTGCCTTTCTTCACTTGAGCCTCCTTTTTCTTTTTCATCTTGTTTTTTAGTTATAAGCTGTTAATTTTGGTATGCCACTGCAACAGGAAATCTTTCAGAGCATAAAGGGTTAAATTAATTTGTGTCATCAAAAGTCTGTCATCATTAACTTACCCTCATGTTGTTCCAAACCAAAATTATTTTCTGTTAACACAATATGAAGCTTGTATTTTGGGCCTTGCAAGCGTTCTCTGTCAGCCACACTGGCCTGGAGTTCGGTCCGGCAGGGAGTTGGTCTCACTGACCAATCAGTTAGCTCTTTCACCATGAATATTAATGAGCCTTCCCCTGGAGCGCATTTTACTCTCTCCAAACGCGAAACAAAACGGCGCTACCCGGAACAACTATCAGCTCTGATCAAGCGGCGTGAGTGCAGAGAAGGTGCGTTCATTCGCCTACCACTCTAAACCGTATAGCGCACCTCATTATCAACACTGCAAACTGCTGCCTGGATCAATGGAGAAAAATGGAAAGAGGTGTGTGAACACAGGGCATTTTTCCCAGACTGCAACATGCCATGCAGACCATTATAAACAGCACTTGTGTCAAGCGTGGTAAGGATAACATTACATTACATTACATTACATATGCATAATTGATTAACCTACTTTAAAACCATGTTAAACAGCCCGGCCATTATAAACAGCACTGACAGAGAAATCATGAAAAAAACAGAGCACACATCATATACCTTAAAAACATTTACCACAGATTTACTGTAAATACATTAACTGTATTGATTATGGTATTTTGCCAGTAATAGTTTCTAAATGCATTTCGATACTGTTCTCCCATCATTTTCATAATTATTATGAACCAAGCTATCAGTTTTCCATCTGTGTAAAATCTGGTCTCTATAATAATGCTGATTGTAGTAAAATGTAACTGGGTTTGTTTGCTTTCATAATTTCTAAGAGATGACTGTACTTTAATAAGTAGGAGCCTGATGAAAGACATCTATAGAGGAGACCCATTTTAGTTTAATATTTTAATTTAGCCCTATACAGATTAGGCATTAATATTCTCACAGATGTTACTGTAATTATTATAATTTACATATACATCCCAACCTCAAATTCAATGCTTTATTGACAAATGTACATTTTAAATGCACAAAATATGCAATATTGCATGGTTGCTACCAAATCAGATTTTCAACCGGCCCTTTGAGGGCATATATAATGCTGAAGTGGCCTGTGCCGAAATTGAGTTTGACACCCCTGGTGTAAATGGTTAAAATACTTTATGACGTGATCATATTATAAGTGCTCTTTACCTGCTTTAAGTAAAGTTACAAAACAAATATTTTCTTATAAACAGCCATAACATAAACTTGTAACATACAATACATCATGGTTACTGTTGTAACCTCCGTTCTCTGATTTAGGGAACAAGACGCTGTGTCGAATGTAGTGACACAAGGGGTCTTTCTTGAGAGCCTCGTGTACCCCTGAACTTGAGAAAAGGCCAATGAGAAATTAGCAGACAGAAATTGCATGTCCCGCCCCCGGACATACGGGTATAAAGGGAAGCAGGTGCGCGTCTTTCAGTCAGGTTTTTGTACTGAGGAACCGAGAATAAGGTTACGGCCAATCACAGTGGTAGGTCTAGTGGGATGAGTTTGCCCTTTTCTCAGTTGACCTGAAAGCCCTAGACGTCTGAGGTGCCTGAGCATCTGGTCCCTGTGAGTGAATAGTAACTCTCGAGAGTGAGCTAGGATGAGCCAGTCATCAAGGTTGTTGAGTATGCGGATGCCCATTTCCCATAGCGGGGCAAGAGCTGCCTCTGCGACCTTCGTAAAGACGCGAGGGGACAGGGACAGGCCGAAGGGGAGGACCTTGTGCTGATACGCCTGGCCGTTGAACACGAACCGTAGGAAGGGTCGTGTCGAGGCAAGATGGAGACGTGGAATTACACATCCTTCAGGTCTACCGCCACGAACCAATCTTGATGCCGATTGCAGGTTAGAATCTGTTTCTGTGTGAGCATTTTGAACGGGAGTTTGTGTAAAGCCGTTTGAGAACTCACAAGTCCAAGATTGGCTGCAACCCACTGCCCTTTTTGGGTACGATGAAGTAAGGGCTGTAAAAACCCTTCTTCATCTCGGCTGGAGGGACAGGCTATATCGCGTACTTGAAGCGCTGGCGTTCTCGCGCGCCTCAAGCAAACATGACACCGCAAACTGAGGCGGGAGCCTGGCGAATTGAATCGCGTAGCCGAGTCGGATGGTCCTGGTCAACCAACGCGTCGGGTTGGACAGCGAAAGCCATGCGTCCAGACTCTGCGCGAGGGGCACTAGAGAGACGATCATTTTCGACGTACTGGGTACCTCTGAGAAAAGACTCAAAGCAATTACCTTGCTCCACGCACCTGGCAGGGGGTGGGTTAGAGACTGAGGAAGAGGTCCTGGAAAGGCGTCTTTGGAACTCGTCAGCGCTGGCCTGCCGGTGCTGGACAGTCGCGGGTCCGGAGGCGATGTGACTGCGTCCGGGGAACAGGGACTGTAGGATTTTGGAGCCGGGGTGCCATGAGAACGGCACGCACCGGCTGGGTGACCCAGGGAGTGAGGAAATCACTCTTCTATTGAGAATGTGGGTACCACAGCCTGAAGAGGGTGTGGCAAAGGAAAAATAAGGATTTTCCTTCAGGCCCTCCACTGGGCGACGGAGTGGTCTTGGTATCAGCTCCGGAGCGAACATCTGACTGCCCAGGTCATCTGTCTCAGGAGCACTTAGGAGCTTTCCAGGTCCTGGTTTGTGGGGATTTACCTGGCGAAACTGTGCCTGCTGCCATCCCCAAATCACCTCATCACCAGCTGGGTCGTCCTCAATCCCGTGGGAAGAAGGTGTGACGCGGGGGAGCAACAGCAGTGCTTCGCCAACAGAGGTGAGTGGAACAGTAGTGAGATTCAGCTTGCTGCTGCACAACCGCTCGGCTCCGAAGAAAAATCTGACTGACAGATGCACGCCCTCTTCCCTTTATACACGTATGTCCAGGGGCGGGACATGCAAATTCTGTCTGCCAATTTCTCATTGGCCTTTTCTCAAGTTCAGAGGTACGCAAGGCTCTCAAGAAGGACCCCTTGTGTCTCAACACAACGTCGAGTGAGTGACAGAAAGGGGAACATTACAAGTCAAACTTGTACTGTATAATGGAAGTTATTTATCAAATAAGTTTCCAAAAAAGATACAGAAAAATGTAAGTTAATTGAATAGAGTCCAGTATAGAATCAGTTTGATTATTGTTTTATTTTTGGGTGTGTACATGTGTGATCAACATACATATTTGTTCAGTTTTTCTGAGAGTTTCTTTTATATTTTAACCTTGTAGCTTTACAAGTTTTTTTCATAATATCTCAAAATGTACACTGAATGTGTGTTATTTTGTATGTTGTGCATGTGTAATATATATAACTTCCAGAATGATGTCTTATAATCACTTAAAAATATCTTATGGTTGTTTATAATAAGACATTGCTTTTGTGGCTTTATTAAAGCATACCTATATTATATATTACAAATATATTTAATACATTATAACTACTGCAGATACAAATGTAGGTTGCTTGTGTTATAATGCATTATAATCTAAGTTAAATCTATGAATGGGTAATTATAATAATGTATTATAATTGTGGTTACATTTAAATCAATATGACGAAACGTCAATAACATTAAACCTCATTGGTTCATGTGCGTCTCATGACCAAACATTGAGGTTTGATGCTAGTGACGTTTTGCCATATTGGATTTGTACTCTGTTTACATGGATTTGATTTGATTTGAGAGTAAATATGGACTAAATTCTGATCTGTTTATCATACAAAGTAATCATGATTCCATCCAAGTTAAGAATTTAATTTATGCAAAATATCAGAATATTGCAAAAACAATTTGCGATAAAAGGATAGATTCCATGTGTTTAAGAGAACTAAATTGTCACTTCAGCTGAAATTGGTGCAAAAAAGAAATAAAATTGGAAGTTGTTGGCACTGTCTCTTTAATTACATGTAATAAATGACTTGCGGTTTAGAGCATGCAGACAAAACGCTCTGATAAATGTCATGTTTGCTAGCATTCAGTGACAGATGTCTTATTCCTGGAGTGAAAGTGTGTCATTTTTAATTCACAATAACCACAGCAACATTTGACATGATATTAATGATATTCTCTGAGCTAATTATGCATTCATATCTGTTGTTGAGGCAAAGTCACATGACCTTTTTAATGTGCATCTATATACCTTTATATACAGTATCTCACAAAAGCGAGTACACCCCTCACATTTTTGTAAATATTTGATTACAACTTTTCATGTGAAAACTCTGAAGAAATGACACTTTGCTACAATGTAAAGTAGTGAGTGTACAGCTTGTATAACAGTGTTTGCTGTCTCCTCAAAATAACTCAACACACAGCCATTAATGTCTAAACCGCTGGCAACAAAAGTGAGTACACCGCTAAGTGAAACTGTCCAAATTGGGCCAAAAGTGTCAATATTTTGTGTGGCCTCCATTATTTTCCAGCACTACTTTAACCCTCTTGGGCATGAAGTTCACCAGAGCTTCACAGGTTGCCACTGGAGTCCTCTTCCACTCCTCCATGACGACATCATGGAGCTGGTGGATGTTAGAGACCTTGTGCTCCTCCACCTTCCGTTTGAGGATGCCCCACAGATGCTCAATAGGGTTTAGGTCTGGAGACATGCTTGGCCAGTCCATCACCTTCACTCTCAGCTTCTTTAGCAAGGCAGTGGTCGTGGAGGTGGAGGGGTGTATGGGTTCGTTATCCTGTCCGAAGGGAGGGGATCATACTCTGCTTCAGTACATGTTGGCATTCATGGTTCCCTCAATGAACTGTAGCTCCCCAGTGCCGACAGCACTCATGCAGCCCCAGACCATGACACTCCCACCACCATGCTTGACTGTAGGCAAGACACACTTGTCTTTGTACTCCTCACCTGGTTTCCGCCACACACACTTGACACCATCTGAACCAAATACGTTTATCTTGGTCTCATCAGACCAGAGGACATGGTTCCAGTAATCTTGAGTTATTTTGAGGGGACAG